>NC_140956.1:25403169-25973169 GCF_014529385.1 Adiantum capillus-veneris | reverse complement strand
TTTGCAATTTGGCTGAAATTCAGAGATCGGATTTTTACTTTGTGTATAGTCAAAGAAATTGTAATACAATTGCAGGACATTTCCACCCAAGTAAAGCTAATGTACCACTTTTCTACAAGCCCTTTGAACAGATCAATGTGCCTTATGATGCTCTCAATACTTTGTTGATTGATGACACACCACATAAGGGTTTACTTAATCCACCCGACACTACTATTTCCCCACCTTCATTTGAAGGGCATCTTCATGATTTTTACCTAGAGGACATTTTGGTCCCATAACTGCAAGCAATGTACTTAAGCCCATTGATCACATAGGAATTTTCACTTACACCTGTACTTAGTAATTCATTGTTTATACCTTAAAAATTGATACTGTCTACCTGTCTATGTGTTTCAAATACTCACAGAGAGAGAGAGAGAGAGAGAGAGAGAGAGAGAGAGAGAGAGAGAGAGAGAGAGAGAGAGAGAGAGAGAGAGAGAGAGAGAGATAGAGCCTTGAGCAAACACTTGATATTAAGATTAAACTATTCAAAAAAGTTACATTTTGTTGAAGCCATTCAGGCTAGATTACATGGGCACAATTTGAATACGGTCAGAAAGATCTCCACACAAAAAATGCTTCTCCCTTCGTTGCATTATTCTTCGTCTGCCTAGCAAGAAATAAAAGTTTACGGAGTCAATGTCGATAGTCTCCTCCACTATGTCATGTCGAAGATGCAAAAGATTACATTGCTGCCTTATTGTATTTACTGTCATAAGATTTAGGTCTTTGTCCACCACTTCCACGTCTATGACAACATTGTTCGCCAAACTTGATGCCTCTTGATCCATAGGCACATAGCAACCTTCAACAATGTGAGAACCCTTGTACCAAAAGGAGATTATTAATTCTGTGTCACAAGCATATACTTGACAATGAAAGTGTCAAGAGCAATCTCGCAACATATGCCATTTGTTTCTTTCACATACCACCCTCGTTCAAGAAGCTTATCACACAAGAGGGAATCAAATGATTTGCAGAGCAGCATAGTTTTAGCAACATGTACTTTGCAGGTATGAAATAAATCAACAAAGAGACCAATAGGACATAAATTTGCAAGTTTCACCAATTTAGTGGGTACAGAGTTTCGGAGAGACCTCTGAACATCCCTATAGAGCCTACTCCTCAATGCCTCACTCATTGTTGTGTCGGGAACGGGCCAATCCATGGATTTTAGTGGGTACAGAGTTTCGGAGAGACCTTTGAACATCCCTATAGAGCCTGCTCCTCAATGCCTCACTCATTGTTGTGTCGGGAACGGTCCAATCCACGGAGTTCCAGTTGGTTGGTAGTGGAACCTTCACCAACACTCCTCTTTGATTCCTTTGATTGAGTTGGTAGAAATAGTCATAGAAGAAAATACCCTCGTTTGCCAGGCTTTTGCTAGTTCTGCCAGCATATTGCAAGACCCCAATATGAGCATGGGTCACAGAGATGAGACCTATAATGCACTCCAGTGGCTCCCATTCCTCATATGAGGAAGGATAAACATCTGTGAATGTAAGAGATGTGACCTATAATGCACTCCAGTGGCTCCCATTCCTCATATGAGGAAGGATAAACATCTGTGAATGTAAGAGAATAGAAATAAATACAAACATATGTATAACCTAATTATATATCTGTAATAAGAGAAGAAAAAAACAGATTCACATTTGAAATGTAAGATAACATTTATAGAAGAGTGCTAAATAATTAACTTATAGTTGCACCGTGGATTATGCACCATGGAGACATCGCCACCATTAGCAATCACATCAGAGTGAGTGAAAACATGTTGAACAAAGACTTATTTCACAATCTTCTTACCAACCTCGACTTTGAAATCCAGAACTCTTGCTTTCCATGCAGCAGAACGAAACATATTTGTTGCTTTCGAGCTTTTTCTCCTTCTTGGCTGCATAAGAACCTAAGAACCTTTGCTTATCCTCTGCTCTTGCCACCTATTATCTGTAGTGAGAGAGTTTGAGCTTGAGATAGTGCTTATGCTACTACATGGTCTTCTTGGCATACTAATGGTGAGGCTAGTTGGGGACAGTGTAGAGCAACCTCTAGAACTTCTTGGGCGGGTAGAAGACGAAGCCATAGGTATAATGGAGGGAGAATGAGTTTTGAAAGCCTTTCAAAAGGTAGTGGATATCTTTTAATGAAGGGAGAGAGTTAGCTATTAATCAGTAGTCAGGTGTCAGCAACTTGACGGCTACTGGCAGTGGGCCCTACTTTGTGAGATGAGGAAGTTACCTTACGAAAATGGGACAAAACTCAATATTTAAAAATGTTTTCTTTCATTTTTGTGTTATTTTCCATGCATTTCTACGTTGCGTAAGGTTGCTGCTCATTGGCTGCGCCTTTTTTTCTCTCTCTTCAATAAGGCCCTCCAAAATTTCCTAATGCATGATGAATACGGCTTGGGAGAAGCAAGAACTGCCTTCCCCTTGGAAAGAAGGTTTGCTCGAGTTGATACCCAAGCATGCATTATTTGAAGAATTCTCACATTGGTGGCCTATTACGCTCATGCCTGTGGTATATAAATTGATGGCCAAAATGCTTGTTGACTGACTCAAGTGTTTATCAATCTCAACACAGTTTTCTTCGACGTCAAATTAATGATAACCTCGCCAATGTCATCATTGGAATGGAATATGAAAAATACATTGGACATGATGTTTTGGTTATGCAAGTTGACATTGAAAATGCATTTAATACTGTTCTTTGGGATTACATTGTGGATATCATGTAAAATTTGGGATTTGGCCCTAGGCTATCCCGTCTCGTATTTTTCTTGTGTGCACACGGCACTTCTGCAGGTTTGTCGGATGGATCTCTTACAAAATCTTGGCCTTTGGGATGCTCAATAAGGGAGGGATGCCCTCTCAGTGCTTTGCTTTATGCATTTGCTACACACCCCTTGCTTATGTATTTAGATTTTTTGACCTCCACTGGTAGATTGCATGGCATGACATTGCCTTCTCGACAACATTTTTGATGTACAACAAATTATGCATATTCTTCACTTGTTTGGATTTGTGGCCGGCCTCAAAGTTAATTTTCAAAATCCAAGATGTTACCTTTGGAAGAGTGTGATTGGCGTAAGATCTTGTGGTCTAGGGAAATTGTTCCTCCGCACGTTATAGTTCTCCATTTGGGTTATCTGCTAGCTTAGGATGTATGAGATGCGCAGATAATGGATTGGGTGCTCCAACATTTGCATTCCAAAGTGAATTATTGGAAATTGTCCACGTGGCCACTGCATGTCCGTCTTTGGATTGTCTAGTGCATTCTCATGGCTAATGTGCATTTTTACTTGCCTCTGTTATCCTGGTCTCAGTTGCGCTTGCAGTCCCTTATGTCTAGTATTTTGGAGCATTTTTGGCGAGCCTCGTGTAGCACAAAGGGTCTTTGGCTTTCATCTATGGACAAGTTGTGTTCTCCCAAGAAACTTGGAGGGTTGAATATTTTGGACTTGCGACAACATGTTCTATCTCGAAAAGCTATGCTGTTGTCCGTCTTGGTGGAGCAGCAGCAACCCTAGGCTCTCATAGTCTCGCATTTGTGTACACATATTGTCATGCATTTTGTTCATTGAGAGTCGACATATTGGGATTTTATTTTTGGGGAGCTTGAAGGATGCATTCCTGGTTGTCCCTTTACTTCGTCTCTCATTGTTGATTGGAAGGCTGTCAATTCCCTTTTTGCATGGCATGGTAGACAATCCTCTGTGCGTAACTCCCGCCATTTGGAGAGTTTGTATTCCAACAAGGCCTTCTCTTCCACTTTGGTTTAGCAGTCTCCTTTCCAAACGTATTTTCTTTCCCAAAAAGAAATCTGCCTGGTGCATCAAGTGGTGGATGCATTAAGAAAAGTTTGGACTCAAAAAAGGACTTTTTGGCATTAGAGAGAGAATGTTGTTCGACCAATAGAGTTTGAGTCACCACAACGGTAGCTCCAATTTATTTGATTTTTATCTCAAATTTTTGCGTTTCAAAAAAGAGTTTTTCTGTTAAAAAGATCTGAATAAGAAGATACGACGCGATTTGTGCAAATTATTCCCCTGCCATGGCCGACGAACGCCGAATGTGCCATAACTCACATTCAATGAGGCACACCTTTTGATGAACACTTTTCAAGCTACTACTTCTTGTGTAAACTAGTGAGCCTCTTTTCTTCTATCGTTTTTGCGTAGTGTCACTTCGCAGCTAATAGAAGCAAAGATGGAAGGAAGACGACCATGATGACCATCCGCCTCTGTTAAATCTGTGGAACTATTCAACAGCTTTGACTTAGACCATGGTCGCTGGATGTCTACCACATTCACCATTGGTAGTTGGGTTCTGCTTCAAACAAGAAGAAGAAAACGGATGTCAAATGAATTCATCAACAGCTACAAAGGACGTGTGAAAGATTTTCGTTTGTCTCAAATGGGAAAGACAGTGAAAGAGGTGCTCATTGAGCATGCATATATGCACTCCGAACTACGACTACAACAGTCACCTTTGGGGTTTCGTGCTCATAGACCAAACTGTGTGACTACTATATTGCTATAAAGTCTTTAAAGATCCTAAATGTTATTTTGTTGACCATTTCTTGTGACCATTCTCTTATCTTTTGTTTTTGCAGATATTTATCCTTCTAACAAAGAAGACTGGCAACTAGTTGAGTGCATAATTGGTATTTTTGATGCTTTTCATGCTTCGGTGGGAGAACTTATGTACAGAACTAGTGCGAGAAGAGCTCTTGCAGAGAGGGGAGTTTTCTTTTATGACTACTTTTACAACGCCCCTTGCTCTGTCCATGGATTTGACACTTTGAAACCTTTCCCTCTTCCCCAACAAGATTCCCCAAAGTAGCCAGTTCCAACTTCAGAAACCTCTGAGTGTTTTAAACTCAAGCTTCATCACAAAATTTTGAAGTGTTTGCGACCAACATTGCAAGCAGGCAAGTACGAGTCAGTCTATTTATGCCATTACATGTCTTTATAGATTTCTTCCACAATGAGGAGGTTAGAAAAACAGAAACCATGTTCATCTGCAAATCCCAAACTTGCCTTGATTTTTTGGATGATAATTGGGATGTCAATGATTTTGAAGGCATTTTGTGCAAAGTTGACAAGCACTCAGTTGTGTGCAAGTGTATGATAGCATCACAGAATTTTATAGTTTCTTTCTACTACATGAGGTGGCATCGAGTGAATGGTCAGTTGGTAGCTATGGATCAAAATTTAAGTGACAATGCTTTTAATCCTTTGATGTCCATCGAGATATGGTTTTCAAATTATTTGCTTACAGTTGTTGTGGTCAGATCAAATGTCACTTTAAGACAGGTTCGAGAGGATCTGTTAAATGAGTCCGATCTCAATTTGCCTTCAAAATTTGTTTTCAAGTGTAACATGCGAAAGGTACTAAGCTACATGTATTAATTTTATACGTTGATGTTTCTATCGTGCTCATGTATCCCAACGTCTTATCGCGTACGTTGCATTGCAGGTACCTCACAGACAAGACTCTTTGTGCACAGATTATCAGTGACAAACTTGAAATAATGAACTAACTATACACAATGATTCAAATACTATTCTCAAAGATTACTCGACAAAGGCATCTCTCTACATTACCAAACACCATTGGATCCTCACTCTCCCTATATTTTGGAAAGCTGTATACAATATTTTGTAAACTTTGAACCATAATTAAAAAAAAAGTCAAATTTCGATCCACTGCTTGTAATCAATTTGTCAAAAGTACATTTCATAATCTCTTTCTAATCTTGTGCGTGCGGTGATGTGGGGGCTGTTGGTTGAAGTTGAGGAGAGGTGGTGGCTTGGGGGTTTGGGGGCTCTAGAGCTGCTTCATGAGTAGGAGAGGTGTTGGGTGGGGGGTTTGGGGGCTCTGGAGATGCTTCATGAGCAGGAGAGGTGTTGGGTGGGGGGTTTGAGGGTTCTGGAGCTGTTTCTTGAGGACGAGAGCTGGTGGGAGCTTGGGTTGGGGAGGCATCTAGGGAGATATTGATATGTGCTTGTATTGGTATGGCAGACAAGGGGTATCTTGTCGGCGGAGGCCTAGGCGTGGGCCTTGTGCTGGCGGGATAAAAGCATCACGTGCTCCGTCTGGACGCATGGTCATGCCATTGATCAAGTTTTCAATCATTCTGTTTCTAAACGAAGAAACATCAGCCTTTGAATAATTTGCCAAATTTCTTACCTCCATTAAGAACATCATGTTTATTAACATAGCTACTAACTTATTAAGATACAAATCTGTAAACGAGTGTCAAATGCTTACACTTTTACAACTTCCATCAAGCATGACCCCTAACAAAATTTCTGCATTGATTAAGACCCTCCATCCACAAGAGTAGGCATCGTCCTGCTTAGGGACTTTGCAACTAATAATCGTAAGATTCTCATATATCTGCTCTTGCATTAAAGCTTCAAGAGCAGACACAAGCTTTGGAACAAATCTACGCAAAATACAATTAAATTTCATAAGCGACTTTTAACAAAATTCTATGCGATGTCGAACAAAATACAAAACCTCTTACCTACGTACTTCACCATGAAATCCATGGGATGAATTAGCAAGGTAGCACCGGTTTCGTTCAAGGTGTAAGAGAACAAGACTCCAATGAGCACTGTTACAAATAAACATAAGCAAAACATATGTCATCACAACAAATTAGAGTTCAAGATAAAATAATTTTACTATTGAAAACATTGCGTACCCTTCATGATAAGCCAAAATAAAAATTTTTTCCGTCTCCATGTTCATTGACTGGAACTAGTCAACTACTTCCACTAAAGATGTATCCTCGGCTGTCAAAACGACAGAGAGGTTCGAGTCAAGGACGACGACATCATCTTGCATATTCCAAGGCAAATTTGAAACTACAAAACTGTAAAGAAATTCGTGTCATAAAAAATTGAATATATTAAAAGAATTTATTGTGAAAAAAAGAATAGCACGCACCAAAGCAATCAATTGATAATTGAGTCTATGAGTTCCCTCGTCCGGTTCTGTAAAATTGAAATCTCGTGGGGGTGATACGAAAAATACAGAATGTGTCCCCACAGAGGAAGGCCAACATGGAAATAGGGAAACAGCAATGACAAATCATCAGCGTTGGTGTCGCTGATGGCATCTGCCATTTGTTCCTCCATCATCTCAAGGCGTAACTGCTCCAATCTTTCACTATCTTCTTCTGTTGTGTCCCACTCGGTGTTGATATGGGTGCTATATCGATGCATTTGTGTAGAGACTTCATGAACTTTGACCTTGTCAATAGGTGGTATTCTAAGAATATTGTCCATCTTTCGGTCTGAAATACCGGCAGGCGATATTGTTTTGTCATACCTGAACCTGAAAAGGCAAAGTGTGTTGATGTCTCGCGGCATCAATGTTGCCCTATGGACGTGGGCCGAGAGAATGTAGCTGTCTTGGAAAAGCTCTACAAAAAAATCCTCGACGACCTCGTGCAAGCACCCCATTGCACTTCGAGACCACCGAAAATTCAGGTTGTGTTGCTCGCAAATCTCGCGAACAACTCTCTGGAATGGCAGTTTAGGTATTGCCGATGAAATGTGCTTTTGGATCTTATGAAGTTCGAGTAGAACGCTCCTATTCTGCTCGTATCTTCTTCTTCGCATTGTTGCCCGTAAGTACGGTATGGTCTTGCCCGGAATCACTTACGGCACTGCAGACGAGCTAGCCTGGCCCTGCGGACCAGACTGGCCAGGATAAACCTTCCTTGCTGTTTGCTTTGTGCAAGCCATGACCTGAACAAGGAGAATGCAAGGAAATATGGAAATCTGGATGTGGGTAAAAACGTAGAGTGACTAGAGACAATTCGGAAAAAACGATGAGAAAAAAGAGGGGGGGGGGGGGGAATGTTTATATTAGCGGAATAAGCATAATCACATCTTAATCATGTGAAGAGGCGGTTGCCTTAATCATGACATTGCGAGGTATGACGGGAAGCGTGCGAGCATAATGATTACGCGCCACGTTGCACATTGAGACTTAACGCGATATTGGTGGTGCCGAAATTAGTGGCACTGCCTATTCGCGGTGTGGCACGACGAGGAAAGAAGCGCCCCAACGGGTATCCCTAGCAACAACGGTATGTCGCGGCACAACGCGAGGAGGCGGACCCTGATGGTTCCGAATTGCAGTGTTCGCATTGTGGCAAGACAAAATGTTGTCGCGTCAAAACGCGATAAGTAAGGTCCCAATTAGTTTGACCGCAAGTATCGCGTTGTGGCGCGACAAAAAGGCGTCGCGTCACAACACGATATGGGGCATTCCTGAGTACTCTGGACTAGCCGTATCCCGTTATGACGCGACAACAAGTTGTCGCACCAAAACGCGATAGTGGTGCTTTTGTGGAGCAGCGGCACCAGTTTTGCGTTGTGGCGCGACTGTTCCACGGCAGCTGACACGTGGCGTAATCATCACGGTGATTGAATGATGCACGGGTGGCGCGACAAAAAGGCATTGCGTGACAACACGATACAAGATGTTCCTGAGTACTCTGGATTGGCCATATCCCGTTATGACGCGACAACAAGCTGTCGCGCCAAAATGTGATAGCGGTGCTTTTATGGAGTGGCGGCACCAGTTTCGCGTTGTGACACGACCGTTCCACGGCGGCTGACACGTGGTGTAATCATCACGGCGACTGTATGATGCACGGCGGCCCCATGATGCACGTCAATCGATGTCATCAATGTCCTCGTGAGTCCTATAAATATGACTTGCTCCCCCATTTGCCCTTTGTTTGGATGTTGTGCTCTCTCGTCTATCTTCGCTTTTGAATTTCCGTTATGGACCCCTTCAATGTTGAAGTAGAGGAGGAAGTGCCTTGCTCTCAGGATGCCCCCCAAGACAAACTATCTCATTTTCTATACCGCATTGGGCTTCAGCAGCGCGAGACAGAGATCAGGATGATGTTCAATCCATATTTTTCTTTGCATGAGTGGATTGTCTCCACGCAACATTACCTATCAGGTTTTGAGCAGACCTACCATAACAAACGTTTGGTGGCAGTGTCGAGATACAAGGAGCTCGTTTTGTTCACATGAAGGATATCAATTCAGACTCCTCCAAGAAACACATATTTTCTAGGAGTTGCCTTAAGCTGCCAGTGCACTTGCGGATAACAGACTACAAGTGTACACTTCATAACTGCAAGTGTCGAGTGGCTGAATATTATGCAGGTTTTATTTTATATTTGTATTTAATTTTGGATGAGCATGTTGATGCTGCAATGGCCTCGCTAGAGGATCAGACTGGGGAGGGTCAAGAGCCCAAGTCTCGGGGAAGCCTTGCCTTGCAGGTTTCAGAGGGAGTCCAGCTTCAAGAGGGTGCTTTGCCTACTAGTGTTCTACCTACCATACCTATTGGTGATTTGCAGTATGTCATGCTTAACGACATTATGGAGATTTTTGACCTTCGAGAGGACTATTGCCTTGCCATTGTGGCACAGAATCTGAAAGAGGATGATGCTGTCATTGACCCTGAGCACGACAAGTATTCTATTATAGATGCCCATATAAATGACGATGATTTCGTTGACCCCGCAAGTGCACTTATGATGATTTACAATGATGTTGCTAGGTATGAGCGCACGCTTCCAACAGAAAAGGAGTTCATGGAAGTGCAAAAAAAGCTAGGGATTGAAGAAATGGGTAAGGCAAGCACTTCTTCATCATCTTTGGCCTCAACCTCCAATGCGCCCACTGGAGGTCAGGGCGGCATCAACCTATGGAATGAGGACTTACTTGAGGAAGATCAAAACCAGAAGGTAATCTTTTTTTTTTGCCTTACCTTTTTGGTTTCTACTTATCTCATTTCATAACTTTAATTTGTTGCAGTTGGCGGTCTATGATGATACCTTCATTCCTTGCCCTCGTGGACAAGGCATGCGAGATTTAGGGAAGAATTCCTCTCTCGGCCAATACTTAAAGAATCTTAAGTATCCGAGTTTTTTGGTCTTCCATTCGTCGTTCTCCAATGACAACGCGGAGCTACCCTTGATGACGTTGAAGACACTTTCAAGATATTTAGGAGGGGCCGTCATTAGGTGGAACGCAGATAAAATAACGCTTTTAGAAAAAAACGCCGCATTGTATATGTTTGGCCAAGGGCTAGGAATGTATGGTTTGCGTAGTCGCTATTTTTTGACTCAAGAAGCATATGGTTTGGCATACGGAATCACTCACCCTGTGCAATTACTAGAGTATGACAAGCATACTATGTTTCGCAATAAGCAATCAATTGCGCATCTGCCTACTGAAGAAATGCCTCTTGTGGCTGTGGAGGTGGAGACAAATGTACTGTCGACAAACGAACCTGCAGGACTAGGTTGCAAAAGACCAAGGCAAGAAGAAGACGATAACACACAGCAGGCAAAAAGGCCAGAATATTTTGTAACTTTTCCTGACAAAGATGAAGAATAGAGAAGCTCCAATGTATATTGTCGATGCCAAAAAATAGTACATTTTCTATCAAAACAACGAGTACATTATGTTTCTCACTTTTGTGACTAGTTGTCTTCTCTTGGCACAAAAAATTATATTGTGTTACAATGCGCTATCTTTAGGAAGTCTCAAACAACTTGGATCAGAGTTGTCCAAGTTTTTTTCCAATACGTTCTTTTTGAAGTCGCCACTTTGCATGTTGCGATGCCGTAGAAGATGCCTCCCATATTTCCTTCTTCTGTCGTTTGCTTGTTAATCTCATTGCTTGGCTAATCTGACTGTCTTTGACACATTCCTTTCGGTGTGTTCTATGCATAAGTTTTTGATAAGTCCATTGATGTAGTTCCTCCAAACTGTTGGCTTTGTTTGCACCACCTCCGTGACGAGTGTGGCTAAAATAGCCAGTACGGGCTTGGTAGTGAGTTTTCTCCATACCTTGTGTAGACCATATAGCCAAGCTACCATACTGCCTAGCAAACCAAGGCATGCGGTTGCATATGATATGCTGCAAAAAAGACCAGCCTATTGTTTATATGTAAATATATAATCATAATTTTATTAAATAAAGTAATATACCATGTAATGAGTTATGTGTTGATTTGTCCATGCAGCTATGAAAGACCTGTGGAAGGTCTCTAGAGCGTCTTGAAACAATGTATAGTCAGTATATCTCCAAGTATTGAGCTCACAAAACTTGAATATGGAATCCAAACTTTTCCACACGTTCGCTTTGCGAGTCCTTGCTGCACCATTGTCTGCGTGGTCAACCACTGCATTGTGCAGGTTTCTCCACCGGTTGTATCTCAATGTCAACCTTTCCTGAGCACTTTGGATTTTGCGTTGTCTGCCACTTGTTGGCATCGACAAGAAGAGACGGGCTTTCACATCGCCAATAGACAACTTCTTTGGCACATCTCGACCATTCTTAGACCTCTTCTCGTCCTGCTCTATTTTCACATGTCCTCCATGCAAGCCCATATATGAGAAAACTGTTTCCAATGATAATATAGCTCTTTGTTTTGCTGATGCTGGCCGAGTGGTCCAAGCAAAACAAATGTACAAAAAAATAAGTTTCTCAATGATTCTGCAGAGTGCATGCATCGTGCAAATATGTACTCTGGATAGTGGAATATCCAACACTGGGCGGAAGTTAAGGTCCTGCAAGTGCTTGTCCAGTGCTCTCCTCCAATTTATTTTGTCAAGACCAATGACTCCTCCCATGCAATACAAACAAGGGCTTTTACTTGTTGCTCCTTTTGAGATTTTGTACATACACTTTAGGCTTTTGAGATCTCCAGCCATATGCCACTCTACTGTGTATGAACCCATGCCTAATACATCGAGTGTCTTTCCATTTCTCTGTTCGCTTATGAATTCAGGAATACTTGTTTGATGGAAAACCCAGTTAAGAATATCGAAATTCTTTGCAGGCACCTGAAATGGGAAAACCAAACCAATCAAATGAAACATGTCTAACCATTTTTTAAAGCAAAAACTTGTTGATATCAAATCTTGAATGTGGCTAATAAGAAAACATTTTTTTCGGATTGCACGCTAAAGTTTCTAGGGTCATCTGAAGCAATGCTTTCATCTAATGCTCTATTCATAAGTGTTATTGTGACACGCTCAACCTTTGTCTCTTTCACTAGCTCGCACTCATCCAGTTTAAGCACAAACTTCAAAACTCCATTGCATTCCTCTTGAGAAACCTCGAACAATTGAACAATATATGTCTGGAAAGCTACTAAATCATAAAAGATATTATTGTATTTGTCATAGACCACTTCCTGCCCAATGTCCGAAGCACTTCTTGGTTGACCTCCAATCTTGTCTTTCGAATGGAGAAAGGATTTGGCAGCAACGTGTGCTTGAGATTGAACTTTTTACTTTGTTGCTGCATAGTTCTGTAAACAGAAAATTAAGTAAATGGACTATTTCCAAGTTTTCAAATGCTACACATATCCAATATACCTAAAAATTACAGACATTTGATTTGACAGGTGAAGACAATTGATTCAAACACCAGACATACCTAAAAATTGCAGAATAACCTTTGTTGGATATTTCGGGTTCATCCAGAATTGACTGAACATCACGTGTTTGGAGTTGATTTTGTTTCAAAAGAGTGTCAAGTTGCTTAGCAACAATCTTTTAGTAGTGCTTATCGTCCAAAAGTCCGGCGACATCTTTGCGTTTTAGTATGAGACCATAAGGAATTGAAGAAGTTGGTGTGTTGCTGTCAATATTTGACTAAGGATGTAGCAACGATCTAAGCATAAATATGAAAAGTAAGATATAAAACTACAAATGTAAAGATGAATTAAACCTGCTTGAATGATAATCTTACTTGATTGCTTTAACCCTCTTCTTCAAACCCCCAGAACCAACCTTCAACGGTTCAATGTCTCATAAGCGTCGTTCTCTTAACCGAGGACCCAAGACAGTATTTTTTTCTCTGAGATCCTGCGTGAGCTGCGTGATGCTTTCATCCTTGCCTTTCAGTTGCTGAGCGCACTCTGTCACAGTTTGCTTCAAGCAAAAGTTTTCTTTGTGTGCAAGGTCTCTCTCAAGCTTAAGAATATCACTTATGGCCGCCAAATTCTTGGTGTAGCTATATAAACCAGAATAACCGTCTCCTACGTAGTTCAGCAATGACGTTATGTTTCTGAACGGTGGAGTTGAGTTGGTGATAGGATGCTCAGGATACATCTTGCCATCCACCCAAAGATCGATGCTTTTTTTACCTTGAAATCTGAAGTTCTCTTTTGAAGCTTCGGAAAGGATGCCTCACTTATTCTTCTTCTAGAGGGGCTCGTATTCTCTAGACAGTTCGATATGCATATGATACACATCGTTTTGACTCGTCGTCTGAGTTCTGTATGAAGATGATAATGACATTAAGACGACTTGGTGAATGAGAAAGCTCAAAACAGAGGAGAGCGCAAGAGTGGAGCAAATGGAAGAGAGCTCAAGGGAAGAGACTGCGCGCAGGCGAAAAGCAAGAGAGATGTGGAGCTGAGGAGAAGAATAACATTCAATGCACCTCGTTGAGCGCCAAATCTTAGTTTTGAAAAATCCAAAAGATTGAGATAATCGGCGTTCAATTCGAAGCTGTCGTATGTTATCATTGTCTGAACACTTTTTGAGAGTTTTAGTAAATGTACCCCCCAAATATGATATCTGAGTTTTTTTGAAAGTGAATATAAAAAATGAAATTAGGGACTTTGTATTATCTCTCTCTAAGCTGACCTGGCATTTCTTACAAGGCCCATTTTTGAGTCCAAACTTTTCCTAATGACATGGGTCATGTTTTTTCGTTCGCTGATGCGACATCCCATTTTCCATTAGATCTCCATTATTCTCCTTTATGGTAGGAAGTTCAAAATATGGTTGCTGATCACTTGCCCATTCCTCCATTGAATGTGTCCGGACTCTCACTTCTCTGAATGGAACCTTGCTACTACCAGATTGGATTGCATTTCAGTTGGCAATGTCTATGCCCTCCTACAATCTCATGTGTGGATTGTGCATCATGGTAATCAAGTGTATTCACTCTCTGAGTCATCCTTGTGGTGGTACCAAACATTGTCCAGCCTTTGGCAAAGTCATCTACCTTTGAAGGAACGTATTTTCTTGTGGCTCTACTTAGTGGAAGCATTACCTGCTGGCAGTGTATTACATGCCCGACATATTGCTTCTCTGATTGGAACCTTGATACTACCAGATTGGATTTCATTTCAGCTGGCAATATCTGTGCCCTCCTATAATCTAATGTGTGGATTGTGAATCATGGTAATCAAGTGTAGTCACTCTCTGAGTCATCCTTGTGGTGGTAACGAACATTGTCCAGCCTTTGGGAGAGTCATCTACCTTTGAAGGAACGTATTTTCTTGTGGCGCTGCTTAGTGGAAGCTCTACATGCTCTGCTGGCAGTGTATTACATGCTCGACATATTGCTTCTTTGATTGGAACCTTGCTACTACCAAATTGGATTGCATTTCAGCTAGCAATGTCTATGCCCTCCTACCATCTGATGTGTGGATTTTGCATCATGGTAATCAAGTTTAGTCACTCTCTGAGTCATCCTTGTGGTGGTACCGAACATTGTCCAGCCTTTAGCAGAGTCATCTACCTTTGAAGGAACGTATTTTCTTGTGGCGCTACTTAGTGGGAGCTCTACCTGCTGGAAGTGTATTACATGCCTGACATATTGCGCCTTCTTGCTGCTTGAGATGCTTGGAAGTTGAAGAGATTGTGCCACACTTATTGTGGGATTGTCGCTGCTCCAAAGCCTTCATTCGACAAGTGTTGAGAGCTCTTTGGTTGCGTTTTCCTTATGGAATTTTTCACAGACGGTTTTGGCTTTTTGGGCTGCTTCAATCTTCGCAACCTCAATTTACGATGTTCTTTACTTGGGTCAGATTTTGGGATATGTGGGCCATCTGTGACCATAGCAACTCATTAATGTTTCAAGGCATTGATGTTGACCCCTTTCCCTATTTCAAATTGTCGCTTGGTCAAGCGATACATGTCGCTCATGATACTGGGGACATCACTCTTGATGCCTACATGATCTACTTTGACTGTTTCTAGCCGTCAGAGTCTCATCGTGTTGTGCTATTTGTATCTCTTGTTTTTCGTTAGTTTTCCTCGCTTTGAGTTTTTAAACTTGTGAAGTCTATCAACATGATTTACAAAAAAAAAATGTGTGTGCTCGCGCACGGGCACACACACACACACACACACACACATATGTATATGTACATCTGTATATGTACATATGTATATATCTATATATACATATATATGTATGTATGTATATATATCTATATACACGTATGTATGTATGTATGTATATATAAATATATATACATACATACATATACATATACATATATACACACACACACACACACACACACACACACACACTTGTTTTACCTTGTTCATGAAAGCATTTTACCTTGTTTCTGACTTGGTACAATGCTTAGTACGCTACAATCATGACACCTCACAAAGGAAGCATAAGAAGCATTTACTTAGGTTGACCCGATCATTTGTACATTGAATTTTTAAAGGTTGTCCCCTTTTTCTCTTTGGAGGGAAAAAAATAAAAACATGCAAGTTTCCTTGCCTGGGAGAGTTTGTTGTATGTCTCCAGTTTGTACGTGGGAACATGCCATTTCCACGGCAACATGAGATTTGTAGTGTGTTCATTTCTTTGTGTTGTTAGTAACAAGTAAAGAGTCGAGAGGCTTCTATTTTAGCATTCATTACCAATTGTTGTAACGGCTATAATGTCGTCGGCTAAACCGTTGTCAATGAGCTTGCCGACATGCTTCCTTGCCTGTTTTCATTGGTATATTGTTCAGTCAATGCGCTCCAAGAGATTTCATTTTGAAAATATACGTCAAATCAAAACATGGGCCAAATGAATTTGCATTTGGTTTCCTCACCACAGCCATATCACGCAATCCGGACACGAAGCTAATTAGTCGTGCTTTCAAAAGGGCACCACATTTAGCGTACATATTAATTAAAGCAAAGCATTGTGAAAGACTATGTTGCCACAACTATGCTTTTGTTAAGGGTGCCACATTTGAAGCCCGTCAAGAACTTCTCAGGCTTTCATGATTGCTAGTGGATTTGTTGCCACGCTGTGTACACAAAATATTTGACGCTTTCAAGATATTATTTTTTGGGAAAATTACCCCTCTAATTTGTGGAGATTCCCAAAATACCCCTCAAATTTAAAAAATTACCAAAACTAGTCGGATCTATTTTGGTTGGACCGTGCAATCTTTATTCCTTCTTGACAATTTAGATCCGTTTTTGAGTGCTTAGCATGTAATTTGTCACAAATTACCTTGCAAAAAGGGCAATTATGTCTAAAAATAATGAAGAAATTCATCTCCAACACCTACGTAACATACCCAAGTTCTAGTTTTAGCAGCTTGGTTTGATAGACAATCAGTTTTCTTATGAAAAGTTACAAATTTTTTCGTCTTTCAAGAAATTTAATCTCACGACCAGGGGTACTTTGGGAATTTTGAAAAAATTGAAGGGTATTTTGGGAATTTTTGAAATTTGAGGGGTATTTTGTGATTTTCCGCAAATTAGATGGGTACTTTGGTAACTTTCCCTATTTTTTTCCGATGCACCAAAGGGCCCACGGGGGTGGTGCCTATTCCTTCCAAATATTAGCCATGAAACATGGTCTAGCAAGGGCCGCTTGGCTTTGGGCAAGAGCCAGGCGTAGGCATCACCATGGCCACCTAATTGATGCACCAAATGCTGCCAACGATGGAGAGAACTCCTAGCAACCAGCTAGGAACCTCCTCCTCGGATGACCCACCCGTGGAGGAGGATGCACTCGAGTAGAGCCAATGGAGGGATTTGAACCTACAACGTGTAGCTGCTGTCGGTGTCGCCTGGAGCAAGTGCCGCAAGAAATTCGACAACCTGGAGGAGCTTCAAAGAAAAGTGAGGCAGCTGAGGATTTATGCAAAGCTAGCACCTAGCGATTAGAAGCAATATTGCCTAGTGAAAAGGTGCAACGTAAAATATAGCAATATTGTCCATTGAAAAGGTGCAACACATGGATCAACGAGCTGCGAAGTTTTTGCATGGAGATAGATAGCTAAAAGTAAAAAGTGATGTGTTATTTTGTTGTATGGACCTTGCTGGTGTTGTTGTTTGCACACCCATAGCCGCAAGCCAAGCTCCAAACCATGCATTCACAAAATGTTTTGGACAGATTCTCACAATAATTCCCACATTATGACTTTACCTCAACATCATGAGCTTCTGTGAGGGAGGCACGGCATACCTAGCTAGGTACGATTGGGACAGGGGACCGCCGGCCTGCCCCCAACCCCCAATCGCACCTAGCTAGGTATGCGGTGCCTCCCGAACAGAAGCTCATGATATGTATTGTATGAAAAACACTAAAAAAAGGCTCCCTTTGAGAAAATTTCTAAATCTTCTTGTGATTGTTCTTCACTGTTGCTACGAGCATCAAGGTTGAGTGCTCTTCTTGTCACAAGCTCCCTTATAGAATCACACACATTAAAGGCCACCACAAGATGCTTCTTGCCCTTACTAGTCCCCAACCACACCGATTTCTCACCTAAGGGGGGATAAATCAGCTGATGGGACATAGCAGCAAGAGTATGCTGCAACTTACACACTTGCTTCGAAGCATTTCCAAGGCACCTAAAGATTTTCACGCATGCAGCTAAATCTACACGTAGTTAATTGAGAATGCAAAGAGCAAGAAGGTCACAAAAGGAGGTGAACAGATGGTGCTTGAAGCACAATACGCCACAATTTGTGAGATTAACAAAAAGAGAAATGAAATGAAATGTTATATTAACGTCTTCAAAAGGCCAAAATGACCTATGAGATCAAACTGTTACATAATTGTAAATCCGATACCATGTCTGGGTACAACAAAACTAGAACAAAAATACTACTACTACTAGAATCCATCCTCGTCTGCACTCTGGATGTTGAGAGTATGGCTCAAATCCTTTGAGACTCACCAAGCTGAGTATTATTGACATATCCATCAATCATCAAACATTTTTCTCAATAAACTTTTGTTAAATTAAGCATTAAACTTTTTGTAAACTTGTTCAGTGAGATGACCCACCAACTTAACTGTACAAGAGTCATACAGAAATTGACAAACAAATGCTACAAAACTTGTGATTGTTCAGATATAACTATGCCCATTACAACTCCTTCCACTTCAGGCTGTCCATTTGAGATGTGAAGCTATCTGTGTGGTGCCTTCATGCCCACTTTGGCAGGGGCTGCGCTCATTTTGAGAACTCCATGGCGCATTATGTCCATGAGCTGCCTCATCCCTTGCAACATGCATTCACAGACCTGTGTACCAATGAGGTTTTACACTGCTTGCTTTGCGTCCACGTCATGAAGTCCTTTGTGTGCACTCTCCCTCAACATTCCATTATTCTTGTCAATGTGATGTTGGTTGCTCGCCGCCTCGTTAGGCTGTTGGTCATCGTGATTCCCTTCTTGCTCTCTCTCCATGGATGTTCCACTGTTTCTGTCTGTCTGCTCTTGACTGTTTACCGCCTTGCTAGGCTGTTTTTCGTCGTGATTCCCTTCTTGCTCAATCTTCATGGACGTTCCATTCTTCCTGTTGGTTTGTTCTTGACTGGTCGCCATTTCCTGTTCAGGCTGTTTGTCCTCTGTGGAATGATCTTTTGTACCTGTAAGAGCCAACTCTCTCAAGGGATAAGTAAGGTGAAATTAGGGGTTCATATTGCTGAATGGAGGACACACTCACTCTCATCTCAAAGTTTAAAAACCCATTGGGTGCACATCTTTTCAGAAAGTTACTTTTCTAACATGGATAAGTGGAATACTTTTGCTGAAGTTTCTCCATGCTTTCAGGGGTTCCAAAGAATTTTGATTGGTTAGAATCCCAAGATCCAAGCTAATGCTCACAAATTCCTTGTAATTGTAGTTCTAGTAGAATTTAGGAGCTTGCCCCCCCCAAACGTACTGAAACCATTCCAAATCTGTGTGAGCAATATATGATGGTTTTTTCTCTCAACACCTTGTGGGACTCGGCTCAAAGTGTTAAGGCAGTGGTCACGCAATGCATAGTTACCAATTACTTTTTGAAATAACTATGCCTCATGCATGGTCACATGTGCACCAGTTATTTGTCTTATATGCAACCATGCAAGGCCTTTTGTAACTATGCCGATTTTGGCAGTTGTTGCATCAGTTACATCTTATTGATTACTGATGCATGCATGACCACATCCTAAACACAGAGACTCAAAACCAAAGCAAACATGATCAATAAAGACACAGTATCTAACTTGAAACACAAAAGCTGCAATCACATCTAAATCTCAAAAAGCCTATACAAAGCAGAGTACTAGTATGCCTTACCCTCATCATTTTCCGCAAGCTCCACCGCTCTTGACTGTATCTCAAATGGTTCATATACAAGAACTACTTGAACCCTTGCACGAGGCTTTGTACACTGTAGATCTGCGCTTTCCATCATGTCCAAACACGTCTCCTTTGGTTCATGGGGTACCAGCTGCATAGTATCCTCATCATGAGAAAAGACCCACAAAAGCCAAAAAAGCCC
The DNA here is from genome assembly GCF_014529385.1 of Adiantum capillus-veneris. Classification (NCBI taxonomy): domain Eukaryota; kingdom Viridiplantae; phylum Streptophyta; class Polypodiopsida; order Polypodiales; family Pteridaceae; genus Adiantum; species Adiantum capillus-veneris. Next base: position 25,953,517 of record NC_140956.1, on the reverse strand, counting down.
ATCATAAAAGCAAGGCTTGCTATAAAAATGATGATAGTTTGCATTCATGGAGTTTTAATAGATACAAAATATTAAAAGGCACAAATTTTCCATGGAAAAAACATTATCTATGATCAAAATATCAAGAAAACATGGGAAAACTACAAATAAAGGCATTGTCTCCATGTATGTTTTGTGCACCTTTGTACAGCACTTGATTTAATAAGGTGTGCGTGCATGCACATTAGTCGTTGCTCAGGTGTGAACCTTTGTGAGAACTTGTCACTGAATCACCGATTGTTTCATGCTTGTGCAAAGTTTTTCCACCCCCAAGTCTACCAATTAATACAATGATAGAAGCAAGTGTGTGTGTGTGTGTGTGTGTGTGTGTGCGCGCGCGTGCGTCCGTGCATGCATTTTGAAATCCAAGAGCCACTTTGCTATTAGTAAAAATAATAAAATAATAAATATAAAGATCAAGTGTGAGTGAGCAAAACCATACATCATTTAACGGTACAGTCGCCCGCCCAATAAATTCTGCTTTAGTGACTGACTCCTCATCCATCAACTGAACCGTTAATATTTGATATTGAGGATCATCAACCTGTTCCAAGGTCTAGTTGGTTAGTTATCTCCATGTGCAAAAGTATTCAAGAACATACATAATCTTTCCCCCTCTCTCTCTCTCTCTCTCTCTCTCTCTCTCTCTCCTTATCAGTGTCGCCCAAACCTGTTGGAGGGGCTGTAGATCATGCTCAAATACCTTTTGCAGTAGATTTTACTCGCAATATTAGTGTCTTTCATCATGTAGCACATCGCGATCCGAGATTCCACTTATGCAGAGAGATAGATGGGAGTGTATATAGAAGAGCTGTATAGTCTTCTAGCATGTGAGAATCCCCATAGACCCTTGTCAAAGCTCACCCACATATTGACAGAGACGATACACACAGCAGCAGTCACAGCTTTTCCCCACTCTCAGCCTAGTGGGAGACAATGGTCTAGGAGCACACCTCAAAATAGTTGGTATGATGGTGGTGTCGAGAGACGAGAACCCATACTCTTCTGCCACCTTATACGGTGAAAGAAGAGCGCTTTCTTAGCTCAGCTTGAGAGAGATATCTATCAGTTACTTCTCAGCCAAGACTTTAGGGAGGCTTGGCGACTCTTTAGAAAGCACTCACCCTCTCATGTCATTACTTCTATAGAAACATGGACACAATATGCATCCTCTCTTTAAATAGTAATAGAGTAGTTACCATTGTCACACCCGCCGGAGCCGTGTCCTCCCACTTCTACTTTCTTCACAACAAAGATGATGAGGCGAGCCATTAATAGATTGCACACAGGGAGGGCATAGAATCATGATGGTATAGTGGCAGAGCATTTCGTACATGCTAGGGATCATATTGATGGTTTGTTGGCCTTCATGTTCAACAGGGTCATGCGTGAAGGGTTTCATGAGACCTAGAGTACATCTACTGTAAGGTGCAGCGGAAGTGAATGTTGAACTTTGCTCAAGATGAGTGCTCCGAAGTGTGCTCAAGGTTCCTTTTACTTATGGAAGGGAGATCCTTCCGTTCCTTTAATGAGAGAGTGTAATGAACACAAACAAAAGTGGTGAACACTGTGAATGAAGTTATTGAGACTGAGAGATAGAGAGAGAAGAATACGACACCAGAATGTTGTCAAATCCTCCTCCGAAGGCCCCACTCTCTATGGCGAGAGCGGTCTACTATTGATTGCACAAATCTCTACAATGCTTGGACTTGCCGATGATGTCGACAACGACGAGATGGGCTGAAATCTGAAAACGCTAATGGCCGAAATTTGCAAATCTTTATCTGCTGAATTTTGACTCTATGACGATGACGATGATGCGACGACGAGGAGCTGAAAACTGAAAACGCTGGTGCTTACTGAGGTTCTGTCGCAATGAATCTGCAAAACGTCGAGGCTGATCTGCAAACCAAAAATGCTTGGGCTGGTTCTGTCTTGCTGGAGAAATCTGCTAATGCTAGGGCTGATCTGCTATGTTGTTGTGGAATCTATTGTCGCCGGGGCTGGTTCTGTCTTGTTGGAGAAATCTGCTAATGCTAGGGCTGATCTGCTATGTTGCTGTGGAATCTACTGTCGCCGGGGCTGATCTGCAATGCAAACATCAGGGCTGATCTGTCATGCAAAAATGCTAGGCTTTCAGATGGGCTGAAAATGCTAGGTCTATTGCGGGAAGGTCGTCTTGCTCAAAAGGTGCCTCTTGAACGCGAAGTTCCTGCTGCCTCTTCTGCCAGAAACTGCTAGGCTAGGTTTCTTATGTACTTGCTTATCAAAATTGCCCTACCCAGTTTCCCAACAAAAGTCACTTAAAAATAATAAGTGAAAATTGGCTAAAATAGGGAAAATAGGTCTATGCATTGTAAAAATGCTCCTGATGGGTTTTGATGGAATCTGATGATCATGCTATGTGCAACCAGAGGATATGCATCTACTCTAAGTGTCTGGACATGTACAGTCTACGAACAGACTCACAAAAGTGGGAGAACACTTCCTAGACTTATTGAACCCTTGCCCTAAAGTAGCTTGTCCACGTACACATAAGGGTTAGATGTGCACGTGACATCCCCTCCTTTTCAAAGTGAGGTACTGGTACCAAACTGTATGGCGTCGAGAGAGATCGCCAACAGCGTTTGGAATCCTGGAAAGGACTCTTCGCCGGCCCGCTCTGATGCGTGGGTCATGTGATACTTGAACTACATAAAGGTCTGCAATGCTTGCTTCTTTGGGCCGTGCCGAAAGTGGCACAAAGTCTTCAGTGGCTCCTTCGATGCTTCAAATTCGTCTGTAGTCATGCGTCTACCTTCTTCAAGAATCTCCGAGGATGAAAATTCCTGAAAGCACTTCCAACACAAAAACATGAACATATCATTCCATGTAAAATGATTGAAAAATTGTAGTCTTCCTTCGAGAAGAATGTGCATACAATGCAGATGAACAAAGTGACGGAGTGCCAACCCGTTCATCAAACACACGCAAACTATGGAAAATCACAATGGATGTCACGTGACACATCCAACCCTATGTATCCCTGGACAAGCTACAGCATGACCAGGGTTCAATTCAGTCAAGTCAGTCTAGAATAAGAAGTGATCTGGCACTTCTGTGAGTCTGTTCGCAAACCGTGCATGACCACACACTTAGATTAGATGCATTTCCTCCGGTTGGACAAAGCATGATTATAAGCATTCCAATCAGAATCCATCAGAATCCTTCAGGGGAATTTTCCAGTGCATTTAGCCTATTTTATCTATTTTTGATATTTTTCACTTATTTATTAAGTGACTTGTTGGGAACTAGGTAAGGCAATTTTGCTAAGATAATATATAAGCAAACCAGAGCTAGGACTTTCTGGCAGAAGAGGCAGCAGGAGCATTGCTCACAGGCAACTTCTCAGCAGGACCCCAAGTTCTTTAGCGTTTTTGCATCACAGCAGAAGAGCTAGCGTTTTTGGACAAGAACCCAGATCAGCCAACGTTTTTGCATCTGTGTCAGCCTGGCGACAACAGAGGAGAATTCAGCCCTAGCATTAGCAGTTGCATCAGCAGATCCACAACAGATTACACCAGCAGTAGAATTCAGCCTTAGCGTTTTTGGAGCAGTAGACGACCTAGCGTTTTGCAGTTCCGTCGCGACAAGGCCACAAGAAGACCAGCGTTTTCAGTTTTCAGCAGTTAGCACCCACTGTACAAGTCCTGAACCTGACACATCTCACCTTCCCACAGCAGATCCTCACCGCACGGTCAGATCCCACGCAGTTCACAGATTCTGCCCGGAAAACGCAAACTTCAGCATCTGCATTTTCAGCGCGTCCTCGCCATCGACATAAGAGTCAAAATTCAGCAGATAGAAGATTTGTAAATTTCAGCCCTTAGAGTTTCCAGATTTCAGCCCATCTCATCGTCGTCGACATTGTCGACGAGTCCAAGCATTGTAGAGATTTGTGCAATCATAAGTAGACCGCTCTCGCCATAGAGAGTGGGGCCTTCGGAGGAGGGTTTTACGACGTCTCTGGTGTCGTATCCTCTTCTCTATCTCTCAGTCTCATACACTTTCACGCACAGTGTCCATTCACTTTGTTTGTGTCCATTGTACTCTCTCATTAAGAACGGAAGGCTCTCCCTTCCATAAGAAAAAGGAACCTTGCGCACAGTTCGGAGCACTCATCTGAGCAAAGTTCAAACATTCATTCCGCCGCACCTAACATTGGTATCAGAGCTTTGGCAGTGTTCTGTATCACTCAAGGAAAGAACCACAAGAATCACAAGAACTTTTTTGCTTGTTGCGATCGCACGAACCCAAGTTCGCTTGGGCGTGTTGATTCCTAAACGTGTTTTTGAAGAGTGACAGGAATCCCAAGAAAGAATGTCTTGTCCAGCCTCCCCTTGTGCCTCTTTTCACTCATTGAGAGCGGACCGTGCACTTGGCGGCCGGCCAATCGAAGTGAGGTGGAAAAAATCAACCTTGGTGTGAGCGCAAGGCCGCCAAGGGATGTGCCCGCGGAAAAGAGCAGAACTCGGGTGAAGAGAAGATCCTTCTCAAACACAGATTGCAAGCTAAAGAAGAACCTCAAGAACCTCAAGACCCGCAAGAACCTCAAGAACCCAAGAACCCAAGTTCCTCGTGAGCTTAAGAACCCAAGACCATAAGAATCCACAAGAACCCAAGACTTCAGAGAATGGTCATCACTCGAAGCGGAATGGATACTTCGCTTGGAGGTGATGAGCATGAGAGAGGCGAAGAAGAATTTTCCCCACCAGGAGGTTTTTCCGACCCTCCCCCTTCCCCATCTACGTCAAGGATTGCACTAACTCCTATGGAGGCTTTCAACAAGATGGTGATGGACATGAAGTTAGAACGCGAAGCAAGACACGCAGAAAGAAAAGCGGAAATCGATTGTAGACACGCAGAAAGAAAAGCAAAAATAGATCACAGACACGCAGAAAGCAGAGTAGAAAGAAAGGCAACCAAAGTAGGACAAGAACAGAGCGACCGACACATGCAAGAGTTCTTGCGACTTTTTTCTCAAGTGCAGGCACAGATGCAAGAGATTCAGGAGACAAAGACTCTCTGAGTCTCTTCTTCTGCCAAGCATGACACATAGGATTTGCATGATTATGAGAAGCATGATGAATTGAATGATAATGATGAGCATGATGATTTGAATGACAATGATTTGCATGATGATTTGAATGACAAAGATATGCATGATGATTTGGATGTTAATGATGAGCAATGATGATTTGCATGATCAAGATGTGATTTCTTACAAGCATGATGATTTGCAGGATCAAGATGTGATTTCTCACAAGCATACTGAGTTGCATGAAGATGATGTGATTGTTCACAAGGAGGATGTGTTAGTTGATGCTTTTTCTAGCGAAGCTAACCTCGTTGCAGATTCAATCAATCACGAAGGATCGATCTTGGCTCTCGAGCCTAGGTCCAAAGAACCCCCTCAGGAAGAACCGATCTTTGCTCTCGAGCCTCGGTCCAAGAACCCTCACAGGAATTATTATGTGTTCGCATGATTCATACGCACGCATTGTTTGAGTGTTTCATTCGTGATCATTTCCTGTTTTAGTCAGCGTCTTTATGTGATCCCTTTTCCTAGGCATGACATATTGTACGTTGAGCACGTTTCACTCATGAATGAGCACGGATGTATGCGGATATTTCATGAAAAGCTGAAAAGTATGCATTCAAGGAAGTCACATTCCATGTCTCTTCCTTGGCATGACACAATTGTAGAAAGAGCACATGAAAGTATGAGCACCAAGCATGGGCATTTCCATTGTGAATTGCCACAGTTGATTGCCTCTAGATCTAAGAGAAAGATTCGATCTCATTATTTGCGTGTATGTGGTGACGGTTTAGCACTCCGTCTATTTGTTTATCTACATTGCATGCACAGTCTATTAGGACGACAAGATTTTTTCCACTCACTTTACATGAAATAGGTATGTTCATGGTTTTGTGTTGGAAATGGTTTCAGGAATTTTCAGCCATGGAGATTCTTGAAGAAGAAAGAAGCATGACTCTCGACGAAGTTGAAGCATTGAAGGAGCCACAGAAGACCTTGTGTCGCTTTCGGCGGGGCCCAAAGAAGCAAGCGTTGTAGACCTTTATGAAGTTCACACACATCAGAGTGGGTCGGCGAATAGTTCTTTTCGATTCCGGATACTATCGGCGATCTCCCTCGACGCCATACAGTTCGGTACCAGTACCTCACTTTGAAAAGGAGGGGATGTCACGTGACACATCCAACCCTATGTGTCCGTGGACAGGCTACAGCATGACCACGGTTTAGTTAAGTCAAGTCAGTCTAGAATAGGAAGTGATCTGGCATTGTTGTGAGTCCGTTCGCAGACCGTGGATGACCAAACACTTAGATTAGATGCATATCCTCCGGTTGCACACAACATGATCACAAGCATTCCCATCAGAATCCATCAAAATCCTTCAGGGGAATTTTCCAGTGCATTTAGCCTATTTTACCTATTTTTGATATTTTTCACTTATTTATTAAGTGACTTGTTGGGAACTAGGTAAGGCAATTTTGCTAAGATAATATATAAGCAAACTAGAGCTAGCACTTTCTGGCAGAAGAGGCAGCAGGAGCATTGCTCACAGGCAACTTCTCAGCAGGACCCCAAGTTCTCTAGCGTTTTTTCATCACAGCAAAAGAGCTAGCGTTTTTAAACAAGAACCCAGATCAACCAACGTTTTTACATCTGCATCAGCCTGGCGACAACAAAGGAGAATTCAACACTAGCGTTACCAGTTGCATCAGCAGATCCACAGCGGATTACACTAGCAATAGAATTCAACCCTAGTGTTTTTGGAGCAGCAGACGACCTAGCCTTTGCACCCGCATTACAAGTCCTGAACCTCACAGATCTCACCTTCCCGCAGCAGATCCTCGCCCCACGGTCAAATCCCGCGCAGATTTCAGCATCTGCGTTTTCAGCGCGTTGTCGCCATCGACATAGATTCAAAATTCAGTAGATAGAAGATTTGCAAATTTCAGCCCTTGGAGTTTCAGATTTCAGCCCGTCTCGTCGTCGTCGGCAAGTCCAAGCACTGTAGAGATTTGTGCAATCATAAGTAGAGCGCTCTCGCCATAGAGAGTGGGGCCTTCGGAGGAGGGTTTTACAACGTCTCTGGTGTCGTATTCTCTTCTCTATCTCTCAGTCTCATACACTTTCACGCACAGTGTCCATTCACTTTGTTTGTGTCCATTGCACTCTCTCATTAAGAACGGTAGGCTCTCCCTTCCATAAGAAAAAGGAACCTTGAGCACAGTTCGGAGACTCATCTTGAGCAAAGTTCAAACATTCATTCCGCTGCACCTAACAATGGAAATGCCCATGCTTGATGCTCAATCCTTCTTGTGCTCTTTTGGATACTATGTCATGCCAAGGAAAAGACATGGAATGTGAATTCCTTGAATGCAAACAATTCATCTTTTCATCAGTAATCCACAAACATCCGTGCTCATTCATGAGTGAATCGCGCTCCGCGTACAATATGTCATGCCTATGGAAAGGGATCACATAAGGATGGTGACTAAAATACAGGAAAGCATCATGAATGAAACACTCGAACAATGCGAGCTGACTAATCATTTGTACACATAATACTTCCTCTGGCGGTTCTTTGGACCTCGACTCGAGAGCCAAGATCGGTTCTTTGTGATTGATTGAATCTGCAATGAGGTTAGCTTCACTAGACAAAGTATCAACTAAACCATCATCCTTGTGAACAATCACAGTTTCTTCCTGCAAATCATCATTCTCGTGAATAATCACATCTTGATCATGCAAATCATCATGCTTATGATTATTATGAAAATCATGTGTGTCGTGCTTTGGAAAAGAAGAGACTAAGAGAGATTCCTGAGAGAGTCTCCTTTCCTGATCCTTTGCAATCTGTGCCTGCATACTAACAAAGAGTCGCAACAACTCTGCATGTGTTGGGCTCTCTGTTCGGCCACCAAGCACGCTTGCTCCGCGCTCGCGCTCAATGGCTGCCCTTGTTTCTTGGTACTTACGATCAATTGCTGCCTTTCGTTCTTCGCGTTCTAACTTTCTGTCCATCATCATCTTGTCGAAAGCCTCCATAGGAGTTAGTGCAATCCTTGGCGTAGATGGGGAAGGGGGAGGGTCAGAAAAACCTCCTCGTGGGGAAAACTCTTCTTCGCCACTCCCATGCTCACCACCTCCATGCGAAGTATCCATGCCGCTTCGGGTGATAACCATCCACTGAAGTCGTGGGTTCTTAAGTTCACGAGGAACTTGGGTTCTCGAGGGTCTTGAGGGTCTTGGGGGTCATGAGTTCTTGAGGTTCTGGAGTCTCAAGGTTCTTGAGGTTCTTACCTCGCTTGCGATCTTCTCTTCACCCGAGCTCTTCTCTTTTCCGCGGGCACACCCCTTGGCGGCCTTGCGCTCACACCAAGGTTGCTTTTTCCCACCTCACGTTGATTGGCCGGTCGCTAAGTGCACAGTCCACTCGCAATGAGTAAAAAGAGAAACAAGGGGAGGCCGGACAAGCCCTTCTTTCTTGGGTTTCCCGTCACTCTTCAAAAACACAATTAAGAATTGACATGCCCAAGAGGACTTTGGTTACGTGTGACCACAACAAGCAAAAAAATTTCTTGTGGTTCTTTCCTTGAGTGATATAGAACACTGTCAAAGCTCTGATACCAATGTAACGTGCAGCAGAAGTGAATTTTGAACTTTGCTCAAGATGAGTGCTCCAAATTATGCTCAAGGTTCCTTTTACTTACGAAAAGGCAGAGCCTTCCGTTCCTTTAGTGAGAGAGTGCAATGGACACAAACAAAGTGGTGAACATTGTGAATGAAGGTACTGAGACTGAGAGATAGAGATAGAAGAATACAACACCAGAATGTTGTCAAACCCTCCTCCGAAGGCCCCACTCTCTATGGTGAGAGCGGTCGATTATTGATTGCACAAATCTCTACAATGCTTAGACTAGCGGATGATGTCGATGAGGAGGACGAGACAGGCTGAAATCTGAAAACGCTAATGGCTGAAATTTGCAAATCTTTATCTGCTGAATTCTGACTCTATGTCGATGACGATGTTGATGGCGATGATGCGACGATGACACGCTGAAAAATGAAAACGCTGGTGCTTACCGAGGTTCCGTCAATGAATCTGCAAAACGCTGAGGCTGATCTGCAAACCAAAAATGCCAGGGCTGGTTCTATCCTGTTGGAGAAATTTGCTAATGCTAGGGCTGATCTGTTGTGTTGCTATGGAATCTGCTAACACTAGGGCTGATCTGCAATGCAAACGCCAGGGCTGGTTTTTCATGCACAAACGCTAGGCTTTCAGATTGGCTGAAAACGCTAGGCCTGTTGTGGGAAGGTGATCTTGCTGAGAATGTGTGTTGAACGCGAAGTTCCTGCTGCCTCTTCTGCCAGAAAGTGCTAGCACTAGGTTTCTTATGTACTTGCTTATCAAGTTGCCCTACCCAGTTTCCCAACAAAAGTCACTAAAAAATAATAAGTGAAAATTGGCTAAAATAGGGAAAATAGGTCTATGCACTATAAAAATGCTCCTGATAGGTTCTCATGGAAATCTAATGATCATGCTATGTGCAACCAGAGGATATGCATCTACTCTTAAGTGTCTGGACATGCACGGTCTACGAATAGACTCACAAAAGTGCCAAAACACTTCTTAGGCTAGACTGACTGAACCCTTGCCCTAAAGTACCTTGCCCACGTACACATAGGGTTAGATGTGCACGTGACATCTACTATTGTACCACTGCCAAGCTATATGTATCTATACTTGAGCATGAGTTGAGCGATGGGAAGAGAGAGAGTGTACGAGCTTTAGGACAGGCTGGAGTCGGGAGGGATTCTCTACACTCGATCATATCTTCACGCTTAGAGCTATCATCGAGGAGAGCAAAGCACATGGGAGAAGGACTTATTGTCGCTTTGTGGATTTCCCGAGAGCTAGGTGGATACGACGACTACATGATTTGGGAGTCCCATAGGAGCTTGTAAGGGGGATCATGGAACTGTATGAGACACTTACAGGGAGAGTACGGACAAGGATCACTTTAAGCGTCCCACAGGAGCTTGTAAGGGGGATCATGGAACTGTAGGAGACACTTACAGGGAGAGTACGGACAAGGATCACTTTAAGCGTCCCACAGGAGCTTGTAAGGGGGATCACTTTACTATTGGGGTGATGCAAGGATGCCCACTTTCTCCGACTTTGTTTAGATTGTATATTGATGAGGTTGCTGACTATATGGAGACTGCAAGGGATAGAGGAGCACAGTTGTCAAGTACATGGATACCTCTATATTGCTTTATGCCGATAAAGGCTTATGCACACGATAGTGGGTTTGCACAGATATCATCTTGGTTTGAGCTACATGGATTTAGTATGGACATGCTGCCCCCTTTTCAATTTTCCCTGGATGCACCATCCATCACTCTCACACATTTAGAGATTAGCAGGATTACCAGACATGATCTCATTTAGCTGGATACTAGGAGGACTTGATTGCCTCCGTTACATGAGTTACGGACAAAAATGGCTTTTTATTGAGAGCATCTTCTTCGGACGACAGATGATGGGTTTATCTCACACCCCAAGTATATGGATACCCACCTGTCCCATGGCATTATATGTGTTATTGGTAAGTTGCGCACCTCATCTCACCAATTGGAGATAGAGACTGCCGGATATAGAGGTATAACCCTCGAGAGATTATGCCAGCTTTTCCAAAGAGAGCCAGAGATAAGAGGAGCACTATATCTGCCAATGCACAGCATACAATGAGATCCGTGAGCGTTCATTGCTTATTTAGAGAAGGCTTGGGCCCCTTATCATGCATCATGGATTACTACGATCAGAGGTGCTTAGGTCTCTTCTTGCTGGAGATCGGTAGACACAGAGAGACTACCCTTAGGCGCGGAGGACCTACACATAGAGGATCCATACAAAGCCAGATCATTACTTTTTACAGAGGGACTACTCGGGATGGCCCACCACAGGTAACCCAGTCACACCCTCATTGGAGCAATCTTCTTAATTGAGCCATTCAACTTCGCTGCTCACGATGCCCTAGGATGCGAGGATCTTCACACCGTAGACGAGGTCTACATCAGAGGCTACTGAGTATGATTGAGCGACATCTAGCACACCCCCTCGAGAGCTGACCATGGAGGATATTGAGGTCATACTCTAGAGACCCATGAGAGAGCTCATGGGATGATCACCATTGCCTATTTTCCCCATGTGCACCTCATTAGCCCTCACGTGATTGTACCCCTCCTCATATATTTTGAGCTGATGTATTATGTGATGAGGATGTTGATGATGATGAGGATGTAGGTTAGGCTTACATACCTACCTACTCTAGGTACCCTCATTTATTTTTATCTTTATGTTCCCCTAACACTGTAGTAGAGTCACACATGGATGTAATAATTTTATTTTTATTTTGAGAGAAAGATCCTTCCATTAGTTAATAAAACTACCCATATGGCTACAAACCGCCTCTACTAAAGAGGGCTACATCAAAAACAAGGGGAGACTCTTCCAGTGAGTAAAAAAAGTATGTACAATTGAGCTAAACCACAAGATGGGAGGAGGAAAAAGCTACACTGTCGCTGGTAGTGCCATCTAGGCACTACCGGCGAGGGTGTGCCATCTAGGCACACCCTCGACATGCTGAAGAAAAGCCCTGGGTGCCAGAGTCGCAGGAAAGCCTCTCTGCACTCCCGCATGCGGTCAGAGCTACCCTTGAGTCTCTCGAACCGACTCCTGAGAGTGTGAATCAAATCCAGCCAAAGGTCAAGAACAGTCTCTGTCGGTGGAACAGGGCGAGCCTTCGAGATGCAGAAGCCGCGAGCCCGCCAGATAAACCTGAGTGTCAGGCCGCAAACGAGCTACCAACACACCTCTTTTATCACTGCACCACTCCTAGGGAGTAAGCTCTGTGGCAAGCTGGAGAGTAGGTCGACCCCCTGGATCACTATCATCCTGTTGGTGGAAGCCAACTCAAAATGGAGCGCAGGGCCCGTGAGAGTGGACCAAGCTACAGCACCCCAAGTGTACTGTCAAGCTGTGGAAAGAGCTAGCATCAGCCAAAGAACCCGAAGCCAAACCTGCTGTGCCATGGGGTAGTCCCACAGACTGATGCCGACTCTTCAAAGGATAGCCACAAGCTGCACAGGCTGCCGAGAAGCCGCTATGTACAAGCCAGCTCCCACAACTGTTGTAGCTCTGTGTGCAACTAGCCACGGGAACATAGTAACTCTCCTCGATTTCCTGCAGTCCCACAACCGCTCCCAAAAATCTAACAAAAACTCAACTGTGAGACCCTCCTCCTGCCAATGAAGTGCTGCAGTAGGACGAGCCTCTCTCTGTGCTGCCACTATACGACGCCCCACGCAAACTATGTACTGAAAAAAGGGGGTCCTAGGGTGATCGTTGAAGAGAGAGAGAATCCCGCCAGAACCACTCTCCCGGGTCCCACTTTACTTGTGCAAGAGGGTAGCTCTCCCAAGCCCAAAGCCACTAGTGGCCTGTCTCAAGATCTCTTGAGTCGGGATCTCTGACATGGGTCCTTCCACATATTCCCGCAACTCGTATTCTCTAGAAGCAACACTCTACAGCCTGTGGAGCCTCTACTGAGACTGTGTCAAGGTGACCCCCTCCCTGAACCTCAAAGAACATGTGTGGTACTGACTTTGAGCAAGCTCGAACAGCAATGAGGACCTCGAGACGTGTGAAGGGCCCCATCCATCTGGGAGACGCTGCCTCTAGAGAGGTGAGACACTCAGCTGGTAGTGCCTCTGTAATATCCTGACACATGCTCTTCATCCCCCTCGTGCCTCGTAGCTCGATGCTTTGAGCCTCCTCGGACAAGCCTTAAAACTGAAGCCATTCGCTAAAAATGTGGGCTGGACTCTCTGCCATGGGACCCCAAGAAACATGAGGCCTACTACCAACCAGATGGCCTCTCTGAGTGCTAACCATGGGGTTTCAAATAAGAGGCTGCCTCAAACGTTCCTCCATGCAAGTGGGTTGACGTTGCTCTAGGCCACTCCTCAGTTGCTCCCAAGACCTGAGCAGGCTTGCAGCAAATCTGTCCTCCAACCTCCTGCTCAGACCAACTCTGTGCATCTCTATAAAAAATCCACCTGATGGATGGGCTCCAAGGGCCACCCGCATGAGGAACTCGAGCTCGAATCCGTTGAAGCAACAACTCCTTCCAAGGCTCCTTCCCTGGAAGGAGTCCTCTAACCACAATCTTCCCAAGGAGAGCTCTGCTTTGCTGTGCTGGGTCAATGATCCCCAACCCCCCCTGAAAACAAGGTAAGGTGATGACCTACCAGGCCACTTTGGCCCGAGCTAGCTAGGTGTCGTGCCCTGATCACAAAAAGTGCCTGATGAGCCTCTCGAGCTGGCTGACACAGGAGCTCACGAAGATCCAGCAAGACGTGATGTACCACATAGTAGCCAACACACCTGGTTGGCCACTACAACTCTGTCTGCCAAAGAGATCCGTGCCGAACTCCAGTAAAGCAGTTTCCTCCTAATGGATAGGAGGAGGAGAGATGTCTACTGCTCCGGGGTCAGATCCATGCCAACCTGACAACCTAGATAGCGTACTGGAGTCCCGGGGAATCCACTTGAAGCCCTCACCCGGCGACCAATCATCACTGTCAACCCAAAAGCCATTGTCTTCCTCCAATAGATCAATGCTCCTGATGGACAAGAAAACACCTCCAGAGCCTGCTCACACCTGTGCAGATTGGCCTCCTGGCCCTTCAAATACAAGGCTGAGTAGTCAGCAAGCTCAGTGTCAAGTAGCTTGTCTCCCCTAATAAGAGCTCTAAACCACGCAAGCCAACCTCCTGCGAGGTCAAAAATCTGCTCATCGCCTCGCATAGAAAAGAAAGAGGAAGGGGGCAAGAGGACAACCTTGTCTAGCCAAACGCGTGAGCATGAAGCGTTCCCCTCTTCCCCCTACCAAGAGCACTTGGCTGTACACACACCTGTAACGAGCTAACACACCTCTAATCCAAGCATCTGAGAATCCCATCATGCGTAGAGTGCCCGCCAAGAAATCCCAATCGACTCTATCATAAGCCTTCTCAAAATCGAGGAGGAGTATCACAAGATCCTCTCCTCAAAGATGCGCGACGGTAGACGCCTCCCAAAAGGTGAAAATGTTGTCAAGGGTACTACGCTCCTTGAAAAAACCTGTCTGGGTCCCATGTATAATGCTCTCAAGTAGCAGCTCCATCCTCAAACTCAGAGCCTTTGCTAAAATTTTGTAGGTTGAGTTGAGAATGGTGATGGGTCACCACTGCCGAATCTCATCCAAGGAGCCTCCCTCCTTGGGAATTGAGGTAGATCAAGCCCTACGCTCATGTTGTTAGGCATCTCTCTAGTGTGCAAGATGTATTGATAGGTGCTGCAAAGATTTGAATCGAGCAAGTCCCAGTACTCCAAGAAGAGAAGCTGGGAGTCAAAACCATCCTGCCCTGGACAGCTACCTCGAGGGAGTGCTCCGAGGGCCTCTCCAACTAACAAATAATGGATATGTGATCAGACCGGCCTATATGGACACTCATTTATCCTATGGGATATGATGTGCCATTGATCAGATGTGCACATCATCGCATTAGAGATTGAGACTGGCAAGTTTAGGAGAGTACCAGCAGAGGCCAAAATATGCCAGTTGTGTCATATAGAGCCAGAGACAGAGTTACATCACATTTGTCATTGTCCGGTGTACTATGAGATACGAGTCCGCTTGCATTGTCTATGCACATAGGACTTTGGACCATTGGCTAGAGTCATGAATATCACGATCAGAGATGCCTCAGGTTGTTTTTGCTAGAGCTGCGTAGACATAGGGAGTGTCTCTTGAGGATATCGGGCAATGGGCGATGCCACAAACTATTGATGTGTCAAGCCACTGAAGAACGGAGCCAACATGTAGATCCCGAGAAGCCTAAACCCTGGCAATAGAAGAAGTTTCACCAACTTGCAAAGTTTGGCCGAGTAGCCTATTTTTAAAGAAGAGTTCCCACCAACTTATGGGATCCCGTCCGATGGGGCCAGGGGACCTAAGGACATTAAAATAAAGCAGGACCAATACACACATACATACACAGATTTACGTAGCAACTGACGACGTGGCAGTAATACGGACGTCCCACAAATTGCATTGACATGTTGACGTGGCCAAATAGCCAAAATGACCTATGAGACCAAACTGATATAAGCTTGGTGAATCTAATCCAATGTCTGGGTACAAAAATAAAAATAAAGTGCAGTAAAGTGAAAGACTAAGAGAGTCCGCACGTGCTCACTGTTGCTGCTCTTCCCTCCCGCCTCCCTGCTCTCCATCGCACTCCCCCCTTCTCGCGCCTTTCCCCCCCTACCTGCCCACTACCCTCCCGCTGCTTGCCCGCCTGCCCACTGCCTGCCCACCAGCCCTGCTGGCATGCCCACCTGTCCGCTGCCCTGCCCGCCTGTCCACTGCCCCCTGCACACCTCCTCGCCCACTTCCGGCCCTGCTTGGCTGGTCTCGCTAGCACCTTCGACGTGCTCGGTCCAGCAAAAGGCCTTCGTTCGCCGACGCCACTTTGCCCTTTCTTCACAGCAGCAGACACTGATGGAGGCTCATGCTCCACTCAGAGGGACTCTCAAGAAGCCCCCTCGCCCGATCCTGCAGAGCCCACCATCTAACTTGCTCTTTCGCCGACAGAAAGAGCGAGCCTTGCAGCAGAGGTGGAACGCCTTCAGCCGACTTCCGTCATCTGCAAGATTCTCATCACGAGACCCAGCAATGGAGAGCTACGTGATCTTCTCCAGGCCCGCCTTCTTGCAGAGGTGGACAAGATCTTTGATGTTTAGTCTCTCAGACGCGGCTACGATCAGATAGCGTTCGAGACTTCCGAGATGGCGTCCAAGGTCATCACGATGAGCCCCTTGGCCATCCGAGCAGTTCGAGCCCACTTTCGACAGTGGAGGCATGGTTTTGATCTAGCTACAGATGTTCTGGTGGAGGAGGCAGACCTTCCCATCTCCGTCTGCTTCCTCGGTTTGAGGAGGGACTACCTATCACTCTTGTCCAGGATAGACTCAGAGATTGGGACTGTCTTGGAGACACCTCGTACGACAGCCTCTGTAGCTGCCACGGCGGCCGGCATCCCCTCAGTACGTTTCTGGTTCGGGACACCCATACTCTCCCGAAGATCATCCTATTACATGGGTGACTGGGGGTTGGTTCCGTAGGAGTGTGGAATATTCAGGCCTCATGAGTCAATGTTTCATTTGCAGACAGATTGGCCATTTGGCAAAGGCCTGTTATCGCAGGAGACCTCGACCCACAGCGCATGCACAGCCTCCCAAGGCTGAGCAAGCCCAACAGCCAGACACACAGGACGCACAGGCTGGTACCTCGACTAAGACTAGTGATCAGACAGCTGACGATAGGCAGCATGTGTCTCACCGCCGCCGCTGCTCACAGGGGCGGGCTCACCCCATTGCTCCCCCTCCAGGCCGACCTTCCGCAGCTCAGCAGCACTGGGTTCTGATTGGGAACCGCTTTGACCCCCTTCAGCAAGACCCGCCTAAGGAGGCCCCATCCACTTCAGTTCCTCCACCTCCGCCCCCTCCTTCCTCGGACACTGCCGCTCCGCCTCCCCCGCCTCCTTCACCTCCATCCCCTCCTCCCTCAGACACTTCCGCTCCGCCTCCCCCGCCTCCTCCCCGTCCCCCTCCCCGTCCCCTTCCTCCACCTTCGCCTCCCGTCCGTCATCTCTCCTCGGTGGGACCCGCAGCCTCATCTCCCAACCCCTCGACCACTCCTCCTCAGACGCAGGGGACTGATCACGTGTGCCGCGAGGCGATCTCTTGGTAGTGCTTTCGCTACGAGCCGTGTGGCTCGAGAGGGACAACCCCACTTGAGGCCGCCTTTTTTGGTGCAGACTTCTCCTTTTGCAACAGTCCCTAGAGATTTGACTAGCTTTGACATTCGGAGACGCTGCGACTTCTTCGACTACAGTTTCACACGGTTTTTGGGTGCCTCATCTCTTGACATGGAGGAGTCTTGCTTTCGAGTCCACGTCCTCTTTCTTCAACTAAAGGCATTCAGGCTTTAAACATAACAGTGGGTTTCTCCTTTCCGCTGTGCGGTAGGGATCTCACAGAGTAGACTCAGTAGCCAAGTCCAACGTGATGCCTCCGGATGCAGTGGGTTGCGGGCACATTGTAGTGCATTTGGTTGTGGGCACATTGTGGTGCATTTGTTATGTGTTTGTACATGAGGATTCTTGGGTAGAGGATGTAGCCCTTCGGGCTGCACGCTTAGCTTCGGCCAGGGCGTGACATTCACTTCTTTCGCGCTTGTCCAGAGGTCGTTCGGATGTGGATTACTCTCCCCATCCAAACCGGCCTCAAAGATAGCGAGGTTGGCCGCTATGGTTGCACTTGTTTTCTCCCATTGACTCCATGAGGATCATCTCATGGAATGTGCAGGGATTAGGAGGGTCCCAGTTTCAGTGTTAAGAGGGGTCGGCTACGTCAAGAGTTTCAGAGATGCCTTGTGGGTGGTGAGATTGACATTCTTATGCTACAGGAGCATCATCTTTGTGAGAGCCACATTAGACAGTGTGGTCAGATGTTGCGTGGTCGCTATGAGACATTTTGGTCCGGTGCATTTGAACCTGGAGGCATCTAGGGTGGGGTATGTATGACTATTGCGGATTCTTTGCAGCAGGCCATTGTGGGCAGAGGGATTATTGTGACAGGCAGGGCTCACTGGATTACTATGCGGGTTCAGGGTTGCCTCATGGGCTTCCTGAACATCTACGCGCCCAATGTGGCGTGTGCACGTGCAAAGTTTTGGTCTCATATTGTAGAGTCTCTGCCGCTGGCAAAGCAATGGTGCATTGGGGGTGACTTCAACATGTTGGAGGACCCCTCTGACAGGATTGGAGGTAGCCATACTACTATGCATGGAGTTGAGTTGGCAGCTTGGGAGAGGTTATTGTATGACTCAGCGGGTTTCAGATGTGTGGCAACATTCTAGCTTTGTGAGGCCCCCAGAGAGCCTGACCTTCTCTCATTCGGACCGCAGAGTGGGAGGAGTGAATCTCAAATAGATCGCTTCTACACTAGTGACCACTTTTGTGACTTCGGTGGGTCAGTTTGCATTCTGGCTCGAACTTCTTTTTCGGACCCTGCACCAGTAATCCTCACAGTGACAGATAGACAGAGGAGGGGGAGCACGATGCTTCGCATCCCTCAGAGAGTCTTGCTGGACTCTGTGCTTAGAGAGTGAGTGGTGGCTATTTGGACAGGGGGTTTAGCCATGCAGGACTCTCCTGTTGACAGAGTGGCCTCTAGATTTCCTCAGCTTAGTCGGCTATTTTTCCAGGAAGCGAGAGAGGAGTAGCGTCTCCGACGGGGTGTTGCTTCCTTGCAGAGGATGCAGGAGTAGCATCCAGACAGTCCTTGGTTCGAGGAACAGTTGCAGCAGGCTCGCCAGGAGCTTGCAAGCACAGAGAAGAGGCGCTTGGAGTTTGCTTTTCATCGACAAGCATCTCAGTGGACCCACGTGGGTGACAGAGTGACAGGGGATTTCTTTGAGACAGTGGGGCTCTGACATGCGCATGCCAGGGTCAGCCAGTTGAGGAGGCCTGATGGGTCAGTTGCTTCAGAGCCAAAGGACATGCATGCAGTTGCCACCGACTTTTACCGTGACCTGCTGTTACTAGAGCCTCAATCAGAGCGTCAAGATGCATGCAAAGAGCAGGTGTGGGCACAGATGCCTTGTCTTGTGACTGAGGAGATGCGCCAGAGGCTTGAGCTGCCTCTTCAGTTAGAGGAGCTTCACACGGCCCTCATAGAACTTTCCCGCGGTAGATGTCCAGGTGAGGATGGTTTCACTCCCAACTTTTTCTTAAGAGTATTGGAACTTGCTTGGCTCAGATCTCCGCAACGCTTTTCAGTACATCCTACACACAAGAGAGATGCCTGACAACATGAGTGAGGGCCTGATTTACCTCATTCCCAAGGAGGGTGGCTCCTCAGATGAGATTCAATAGTGGCGCCCATCATCATCCTCAACTCAGCCTACAAAATTCTTGCCAAGGGAGGATTCATCCACTTCTAGAGAGCATCATACACGGGACACAAATAGTTTTTGTCAAGGAACGTAGTATCCTTGACAACATCTTTACTTTCTAAGAGGCATTTGTCCTCGCGCGCCTCTCTGGTGAGAATTTGGTGATACTTCTTCTCCATTTTGAGAAGGCCTACGACAGAGTTGACTGGGACTTCTTGTCTACGCAGGATGTGCTTCTCAGATGCCTGCATCAGAGGTGTGTCAGCTCTTAGCTCTTTACAGACAGGCACAATCAAGTACTTTTGCCAGGTGGTGGAAGAGATCGTTTCATGCTCACACGTTCGGTCAAAGAGAGCTGCCCTCTTAACCCCTTCCTCTTTCTGTTCTATGATGAGGCGATGAGCAGGTTTTTGGTTTTACAACAGGTTGGTCTACGTGGCTTAGCGCTCCCTATTCGAGGAGATAATCTACTGGATGATGAGTTTGCTAACGACCTAGCCTTGTACTTGGGAGGGCCAGGAGGCCAACCTTCACATGTAAGGTGCAGCGAAAGGAAGAGCCTTCAGTTCCTTTAGTGAGAGAGTGCAATGGACACAAACAAAGTAGTGGACACTGTGAATGAAGGTGTTGAGACTGAGAGATAGAGAGAGAAGAATACGACACCAGAATGTTGGCAAACCCTCCTCTGAAGGCCCCTCTCTCTATGGTGAGAGCGGTCTATTATTGATTGCACAATCTCTACATGCTTGGACTTGCCGACGAGGACGACGACGAGACGAGCTGAAATCTGAAATGCTAATGGCTGAAACCTGCAAATCTTTATCTGCTGAATTCTGACTCTAAGTCGGTGACGATGATGGGACGACGACGCGCTGAAAACGCAGATGCTGAAATCTGCGTTTTCCGGGCTGAATCTGCAAACTTCGCGGGGTCTAACCGTGCGGCGAGGATTTGTTGCGGGAAGGTGAGATCTGCGAGATTCGGGACTTCTTCTGCGGGTTCTAACTGCTGAAAACTGAAAACACCAGAGGGCTGATTCTGTCGCGAAGATTTGCAAAAACGCTGAAGTGTCTTGCAGATGCAAAAACGCTAGGGCTGAAAATGGTTTGGCTGTGGAGAATCTGCTAACGCTAGGGCTTCTGCTTGGTCTGCTATCGCCAGGAATCTGCAAGAGCAAAAACGCTGGCTGATTTGGTCCAAAAACGCTAGCCTTCTGCTGCGATGCAAAAACGCTAGGCCTCTTGGGGGTTCTGCTGAGAAGTTGCCTGTTGAGCGAGTGCTCCTACTGCCTCTTCTGCCAGAAAGTGCTAGCACTAGGTTTCTATATATACAAACTTAGCAAAATTGCCCTAGCTAGTTTTCAACAAAAGTCACTTAAAAATAATAAGTAAACATGTCAAAAATAGGAAAAATAGGTGTATGCAATGTAAAAATGCTCCTGATGGGTTCTGATGGAAATCTAATGATCATGCTATGTGCAACCAGAGGATATGCATCTATTCTAAGTATCTGGGCATACACGGTCTACGAACAAACTCACAAAAGTGCCAAATCATTTCCTATTCTAGACTGACTTGACTGAATTGAACCTTGGTCATGCTGTAGCTTGTCCACGGACACATAGGGTTAGATGTGTCACGTGACATCCCCTCCTTTTCAAAGTGAGGTACTGGTACCGAACTGTATGGCATCGAGGGAGATCGCCAACAACATCAGAAATCCTCGAAGGACTCTTCACCGGACTCTTCACCGGCCCACTCTGAGGTGTGGATCATGCGATACTTGAACTTCATAAAGGTCTGCAAAGCTTGCTTCTTTGGGCCGTGCCAAAAGCAACACAAAGTCTTCTGTAGCTCCTTCAATGCTTCAACTTTTTCTATGGACGTAGGTCCAGAATCTCCAAGGCTGAAAATTCTTGAGACCACTTCAAACACAAAAACATGAACATACCTAATCCATGTAAAGTAATTGGAAAAACTCTCGTCTTTCTAAAGACTGTGCATGCAATGTAGATGAACAAAAAGACGGAGTGCCAAACCGTTCACACCACACACAAAAACAATGAGATCGAAACTTGTCTTTCTGATCTAAATCTATTAACTGTGGCAAATCACAATGGAAATGCCGATGCTTGATGCTCAATCTTTCTTGTGCTCTTTCTGAGACTGTGTCATGCCAAGGAAGAGACATGGAATGTGAATTCCTTGAATGCAAACATGTCATCTTTTCATGAATAATCCGCATACAATCGTGCTCATTCATGAGTGATATGTGCTCAACGTACAATATGTCATGCCTAGGAAAAGGGATCACATAAACATGTTGACTAAAGTACAAGAAACGATCACGAACGAAACACTCGTACAATGTGTGTGGACTAATCATTCGAACACATAATACTTCCTGTGGGGGTTCTTTGGACCTAGACTCGAGAGCCAAGATCGTTCTTCCTAATTGATCGATCTGTAATGAGGTTAGCTTTACTAAAGAAAGTATCAACAAACAAATCTTTTTCCTGGAAATCATCATGCTCGTAAATAATCACATCTTGATCATCATGCAAATCATCATGCTTGTCAGTGTCATCCAAATCATCATGCTTGTCATTGTCATGCCATTCTTCATGCGTATCCTTATCATCCAAATAATCATGCTTATCATTATCATTTAATTCATCATGCTTATCATCATGCAAATCCTGTGTATCATGCTTTGGAGAAGAAAAGACTGAGAGAGTCTCCTTTTCTCGAATCTCTTCGATCTTCGCCTGCACATTAAAAATGAGAGAGGAAGAATGAACAACGTTCTTACGATCCAATTTTGTTTTTCTTTCTGCGTACTTGCGAACAAATTCTTTGGCCTCCAAGCGTAATTGCTCGCGCTCACGTTCCATGGCTACCATTCTTGCTTTGTGCCACGTTGTCATAATGTCCATCATCGCCTTGCACCAAACCTCCATAGGACCTGGTGCAATCCTTGACGTAGATGGGGAAGGAAGAGGGTCGGCAAAACCTCCTGGTGGAGAAAACTCTTCTTTGCCACTCCCATGCTAACCACCTCCATGCAAAGTATCCATTCCGTTTCGGGTGCTGACCATCCACTCAAGTCTTGGGTTCTTAAGTTCACGAGGAACTTGGGTTACTGGGTCTTGGGTTCTTGAGGGTCTTTGAGGTTCTTGGGGGTCTTGAGGTTCTTCTTTCGCCTGAAATCTGTGTTAGAGAAGGATCTTCTCTTCACCCGAGTTCTGCTCTTTTTCGCAGACGCACCCCTTGGCGGCCTTACGCTCACACCAAGGTTGCTTTTTCCCACCTCATGTCGGTTGGCCGGCCGCTAAGTGCACGGTCCGCTCTGAATGAGTGAAAAGAGGCACGAGGGGAGGCTGGACAAGCCCTTCTTTCTTGGGTTTCTTGTCACTCTTCAAAAACACGATTAGAATCGACACGCCCAAGAGGACTTGGGTTACGTGCAAAGCAAAAAAAAATTCCAGTGGTTCTTGTGGTTCTTTCCTTGAGTGATACAGAACACTGCAAAAGCTCTGATACCAATGTAAGGTGCAACGGAAGTGAATGTTGAACTTTGTGAGTGCTCCGAACTCTGCTCAAGGGTTCCTTTTACTTACGGGAGGGAAAGCCTTCCGTTCCTTTAGTAAGAGAGTGCAATGGACACAAACAAAGTGGTGGACACTGTGAATGAAGGTGCTGAGACTAAGAGATAGAGAGAGAAGAATACGACACGAGAATGTTGTCAAACCCTCCTCCGAAGGCCCCACTCTCTATGGCGAGAGCGGTCTACTATTGATTGCACAATCTCTACAATGCTTTGGACTTGCCGACGATGAGGACGACGACGAGACAGGCTGAAATCTGAAAATGCTAATGGCTGGAATCTGCAAATCTTTATCTACTGAATGAGACAGGCTGAAATCTGAAAATGCTAATGGCTGGAATCTGCAAATCTTTATCTACTGAATTCTGACTCCGTGTCGGTGACGATGTTGATGGCGATGATAGGACAACGCGCGCTGAAAACGCAGATGCTGAAATCTGCATTTTCCGAGATAAATCTGCAAACTTCGCGGGATCTGACCGTGCGGCGAGGATCTACTGCGGGAAGGTGAGATTTGCGAGGTTCGGGACTTCTTCTGCGGGTTCTAACTGCTGAAAACTGAAAACGCTGAGTGTAGGGCTGATTCCGTTGCAAAGATCTGCAAAAACGCTGAAATGTCTTGCAGATGCAAAAACGCTACCTTTGAAAATGGTCTGGTTTGTGGAGAATCCGCTAATGCTGGAGCTTCTGCTTGGTCTCCTATCGCCAAGAATCTGCAAGAGCAAAAACGCTGGCTGATTTGGTCCAAAAACGCTAGCCTTCTGCTGTGATGCAAAAACGCTAGGCCTCTTGGGGGTTCTGCTGAGAAGTTGCCTGTTGAGCGAGTGCTCCTGCTCCTGCTCCTGCTGCCTCTTCTGCCAAAAAGTGCTAGCGCTAGGTTTCTATATGTACAAACTTAGCAAATTGCCCTACCTAATTTCCAACAAAAGTCACTAAAAAATAATAAGTGAATAATGTCAAAAATAGAAAATAAGTCTATGCACTGTAAAAATGCTCCTAATGGGTTCTGATAGAAATCTGATGATCATGCTATGTGCAACCAGAGGATATGCATCTATTCTAAGTGTCTGGGCATGCATGGTCTGCGAACAGACTCACAAAAGTGCCAGATCACTTCCTATTCTAGACTGACTTGACTGAACTGAACCCTGGTCATGTTGTAGCTTGTCCATGGACACATAGGGTTAGATGTGTCATGTGACATCACAGGTGTGAGCAGGCTTTTGAGACCTTTTGTTGTGCATCAGGCGCACTCATCAACTGAAGAAAGACAGTGGCTTTCTCGGTTGGTAGTGCTCCTACGCCTGATTGGCTACCAGGTGAGGGTTTCAGATAGATTCCCCGAGGGACTGCAGTCCAATACTTGTGCTGTCAGAATAGTTTGGACTTGTCTCCTGAGCAGGAGATTGCTCCCCTTCTCCTATCCATGAGGAGAAAGTTGTTACATTGGAGCTCCGCACGACTTTCTCTGGCAGGCAGAGTTGTAGTAGCCAACCAGGTGTTGCTGGCTACTATGTGGTACATCACTTCTTGCTGGATTTTTTTGAGTTCCTGCATCAGCCAGGTAGAGAGGCTGATCAGGAACTTCCTTTGATCAAGGCGTGACACTCAGATAGCCTAGGCCACAGTGGCATGGCATGTCATCACTCCTCCTTGTTCTCAGAAAAGGTTGGGGATCATAGACCCAGCACGGTAGAGTAGAGCCCTCCTTGGGAAGTTTGTCGTCAGAGGATTACTTCCAGGAGGAGCCCTAGGAGTTTTTGCTTCAGCGGCTTAGTGCTAGAGTACCTCATGCTAGAGGCCCCTGGCAACCTTCGACCAAATGGATTTTCACAGAGATGCGCAGAGTTGGCATGAGCAGGAGACTAGAGGACCATTTCGTTGTGAGTCTGCACCGTTTCTGGGAGCAGCTGCGGAGAGGACCGGAGCAGCATCAACCTACTTGCACGGAGGAGCGCCTGAGACAACCCCTTGTTTGGAACCCCGTGGTTAGCACTCAGAGAAGCCACTCGATTGGTAGTAGGCCTCGCGTTTCTTGGGGTCCCATGGCAGACGATCCAGCACGCACTTCAGGTGACTGGCTACAGTTTTCAGCCTCATCACAGGAGCTTCAAAGCATCCAGCTATAGGGCATGACAGGGGTGCACAGCATGTGTCAAGACATCATAGAGGCAGTACCAGCTGAGTGCCTCACACCTCTCGAGTCAATAGCGCCCAGATGGATGGGGGCTTTCGAGCGGCTGGAGGTTGTCATCGCAGTTCGGGCTTGCTCAGAGACTGTACCCTCCCTGTTTTCTGAGCTACAAGGTGGGGGTCGCTTACACCGAGTTTCAGTAGGGGCACATGTGGCAGAGTGTTGTTTTCAGAGGATCAAAGTTGTGGGCAACTGTAGGAGGACTTGTGTCATAGATCCTGACCCTGCAACTCTTGAGACAAGCCACCGGAGGCTGTGGGCTTGGGAGTGCTGTCCACTAGCACGAGTGCAGTGGGATCCTGGAGAGTGGTTTTGGAGGGACCCTTTCTCCTCAGACGATCGTCCAGGTGTCCCTTTCTTTCGGTACAATGTTCGACTGGGACATCACATATTGGCAGCAAGGAGAGAGGCTCGTCCTGCTGTAGCACCTCATTGGCAGGAGGAGGATCTCATAGTTGAGTTCTTGTCAGCTTTTTGGGAGGGGTTGTGGGACTCTAGACAGCCGCGGCAAGTCACTTTGTTCCAGTGGCTGGCTACACATCGAGCTACAGCAGTTGGGAGCTGGCTTGTACACAGTGGTCTTTCGGCAGCATGCGCCGCTTGTGACCATCCTGTGGAGAGTCAGCACCATTGTCTTTGGGATTGTCCTTTCGCACAGCAGGTTTGGCTTCGTGTCCTCTTTCCACGGCACTGCAGTACACTTGGGGGGAAGCTGCTTGGTCCATTCTCACGGGTCCAGCACTTCAGTTTGAGCTATCCTCCACCAACAAGACGATAGTGATGCATGGGAGTCGACCCACACTCTAGCCTCCTATAGAGCTTACTCCACAGGAGTGGTGCAGTGAGAGAGAGGTGTTGAGAGCTCATTTGCGGTCTAACACTCTGGTTCATTTGGTGGGCCTGCTACTTCCGTATCTTTGAGGCTCGCCCTGTACCACCAGCAGAGACTGTTCGTGATCATTGGCTAGAGCTGATCCATACTCTCAGAGGAGAGTTCGAGAGACTCCAGGGAAGCTCCGACCGCATGTGGGAGCGTAGAGAGGCCTTCCTTCGATTCTCGCACCCTGGGCCTCTCTTCACCATGGTCCAGGGTGCGCTGAGATGGCACTACCGTCCACATGTGTGGCTTTTCCCTCCTCCCATCTCTTGATTTAGCCTCATTGTACATATGTTGTTTTTCATTGGGAGAGTCTCCCCCTTATGATTGTTGTAGCCCTCTCTAGTAGAGGTGGTTGTAGCCCTATGGTCAGTTTCATTAACTAATAGAAGGATCTTTTTCTCGAAAAAAAAAAGGTGAAAGACTAAAATCATCATCATCATCAGTGCCCGAGGATGCCCGACGTTGGGCGTGTCCAAGAAAGTACTGCATCTGTCACTGAAGAGCTTCGTCAATGTCCACCTCTGTAAATAGTCGTACTGGGCATCTCCCATGTCGTGCTAGAATAGTCCTAATCCTCTAATGGAGCCTGTTAAGTAGGCTCTGAAGTCTGTTGTGGAGCATGCTCATCTGGCTGCTAAGACCTTGCTCTAAAGAAGTAAGTAATCTCCCTTTGTAAATGTCTCCTGTCACAAACTGCTAACGTATCGAGCCACTGAAGAACGGAGCCAACCTGTAGATCTCGGCCAAGAAACCTAAACCCTAGAAGCAGAAGAAGCAATTTCACCAACTTGCAAAGTTTGGCCGAGTGGCCTTTTTTTTAAGAAGAGTTCCCACCAACTTATGAGACCCCGTTCGATGGGACCCAAGGGTCCTAAATGCATTAAAATAAAGCAAGACCAACACACACACACACACACAGATTTGCTTAGCAACCGATGATGTGGCAACAATACGGATGCTCCGCAAATTGCGTTGACATGCTGATGTGACAGCCTGTACGGATTTACACTACTGACGTGGCAGTTATACGGATTTCTGCAAAATGCGTTGCTTGTTTTTTTGAGCACCAGCTTTTGAGCCAGCTGCTTTTGAGTTTCAAGCTTTTCATGTAAACTACTTTTCAAGGCCAAGGGACTTTAAATAAGTGCAGAGGGCTCAGTCTCTGGCACTCTTCCGCGTGAAGGTGCAGAGCGCGAGTACCGGCATTGTCCTGAAAGAAATGCCAATAGGGGCGCCAAGGTTTGGGGCCAGTGCTCTCTGGGGGTGGAATTCCGCCACTCTCTCTCTCTCTCTCTCTCTCTCTCTCTCTCTCTCTCTCTCTCTCTCTCTCTCTCTCTCTCTCTCTCTCGTTGAAGTGCTAAAAGTCTGTTCAGTCTGTTCTTTTCTATTGGCATGTGGTGCTCGTCTCGTGATAGTGGTACCAAAGCTTTAGGCGTGTGCTTTTCTGAAAGCATACTGGTCCCACCAAAGAGCAGACAAAGCAAACCGGCGTTTCCAAAGTCTACTAGAATTTTATTTGAAGAATCTTCGTTCTTCAGTGGCCGACCCCGGACTTATTAGCCACTCCCACCCTTCACGCATCGGGCGCGCTCCCGTCTTCACCACTCTGTCTTACAGGGCATAAGCCATATAGAACCCAAGACATGGCATTCATGGATTCAGCAGAATACTTGCAGTTTCTCCTCAACGAGCTTTGTGACATTCTTTCGTAGCATCCTCAACAGAATCTTCCGATGTAAGTTTTCAACAATTTTTGAATTACATGTTACCCCCTTTGATGCCCCAGGTGGTGGTACCTCCTCCTCCGACAGCAGAAAGTACAAGAGCTTCCAACCGGCAACCTCCCAGCCGTCTGTTCTGATCGGGGGAGTCTTCAAGAATATGGTGTAGCCATCTGACCCTGACCCTGTGCGACCGCCTTTGCCACCGCCGTTGCTCCCACCACCACCGCCACTAGGCTACTATGGTCAGAGCCCATATGGATACCGTTATTATCCGTACCCGAGATACGCGTCTAACCAATCGAAAGATTTAAGGATAGCGACTCTCAAATTTCACACCTTTTCCAGGGTGAAAGATCGGAAGAAAGCATTGCAGTTCCTACAACAATTCAACAACATCTATGTTTTGGGAAACTGTACAGAAGAATCCAAGATTTCTCAGCGGGATTTCTTAATGCGATGCAGTATTGGAGTTCAATCGTGACACAACCGCATGCTCCAACGACCTAGCAAGCTTTCAAGACAGTCTTTGCACACTGTTACATGACTCTCTCTTTGAAGTCCGGATTTCGGCAGAGGGGCAACTTTTTTTTTTCCGAGAAAAAGATCCTTCTATTAGTTAATGAAACTGCCCATAGGGCTACGACCACCTCTGCAAGAGAGGGCTACAACAATCATGAGGGGGGGACTCTCCCAATGAAAAAACAACATATGTACAATGAGGCTAAATCAAGAGATGGGAGGAGGGAAGAGCCACATAGGTGGACGGTAGTGCCATCTGTCCACACCCTGGACCATGGTTAAAAAAGGCCCAGGGCGCTAGAGTCAAAGGAAAGCCTCTCTGTGCTCCCGCATGCGGTCGGAAATGCCCTTGAGTTTCTCAAACTGTCCTCTAAGAGCTCGTGGTCGAGGGCGAGCCTTGAAGATACGGAAGCAGCGGGCCCGCCAGATGAACCAGAGTGTCAGGCCGTAGATGAGCTCCCAACACTCCTCTCTCTCACTGCACCACTCTTGTGGAGTAAGCTCTGGAGTAGGCTGGAATGTAGGTCGACCCCCCTGCATCACTATCATCCTGTTGGATGAAGTGTCGGGCCCGTGAGAGTGGACCAAGCAGCTGCCCCCCAAATGTACTGCTGCGCTATGGAAAGAGCTGGCATCAGCTGAAGAATAGGAAGCCAAACTTGTTGTGCCAAAAAACAGTCCCAAAGACAGTGACTCTGACTCTCCACAAGATGGTCACAAGATGTGCATGCTGCCGAGAGACCACTATGTACAAGGCAGCTCCCAACTGCTGTAGCTCGATGTGCAACCAACCACTGGAACAAAGTGACTCACCTCGGCTATCTGGAGTCACACAACCGCTCCCAAAAAACCGACAAGAACTCAGCTGTGAGACCCTCCGCCTGCCAATGAGGTACTGCAACAGGACGAGCCACTCTCCGTGCTACTAGTATGTGACATGAGTCGAACAGAGTACTGAAAGAAAGGGACACCTGGATGATCTGCTGAGGAGAAAGGGTCCCTCCAAAACCACTCTCCAAGATCCCACTACACTCGTGCGAGTGGAAAACTCTCCCAAGCCCACAGTCTCTAGTGACCAATCTCTAGAGCTAATGGGTCAGAATCTATGACACACGTCCTCCCGCAGATCGCCACAACTCGGATCCTCTGTAACCAGCACTCTGTTACATGTGGGGCCTCTACCGAAACTCGGTGTAAACGACCCTCACCCTGTAGCTCGAAAAACAGGGAGCGTACAGTCTCCGAGCAAGCCCAAACTACGATGAGAACCTCCAATCGCGTGAAGGCCCCCATCCATCTGGGCACTGCTGACTCCAGAGGTGCGAGCCACTCAGCTGGTACTGCCTTTGAGATGTCCTGACACATGCTCTACACCCCTCTCATGCCTTGTATAGCTGGATGCCCTGAAGCTCCTCTGACAAGACTGAGAACTGTAGCCAGTCACCTAAAGTGCGTGCTGGACCGTCTGCCATGGGACCCCAGGAAACATGAGGCCTACTACCAACCTAGTGGCTTCTCTGAGTGCTAACCATGGGGTTTCAAACAAGGGGCTGTCTCAGATGCTCCTCCGTGCAAGTAGGCTGACGCTGCTCCAGGCCTCTCCGCAACTGCTCCCAAGATCGGAGTAGACTCACAGTGAAGAGGTCCTCCAGTCTCCTACTCAAGCCAACTCTGCACAACTCTGTGAAAATCCATCTGGTTGAAGGTCGCTAGGGGCCTCCAACGTGAGGCACTCTAGCACTAAGCCGCTGAAGCAAGAACTCCTTCCTGGGCTCCTCTCCTGGAAGAAGTCCTCTGATGATAAACTTCCCTAGAAGAGCTCTGCTCTGCTGTGCTGGGTCTATGATCCCCAACCCTCCCTCATAGACCCCCAACCCTCCCTGAGAACAAGGAAGAATGATGACTTGGCATGCCACTTTGGCCCGGGCTATCTGAGTGTCACGCCCTGACCAAAGGAAGTTCCTGTTCAGCCTCTCTACCTGACTGATGCAAGAACTTGAGAGTGGGGCAACTTGAAAATGCTTGCCACTAAAACCATGGACGACTATAACCAAAGGTTTTGCGATGTGTACCTTTTAGTGTTCTTCTTTAGGTTCGTTCCCTTGGAGGCCCAATGTGAGCGATACACCATTGGACTATCATCACCATTGCAGGAATATTTTCTCTCCAAGCATGAGCTTAGGGTCCATGCCGCGGTCGGCTACAAACTGATGAAGGGAAAGCTAGAGTTTACCACAGAAGAACCTCCGGCCACTAACCACATCTCTCGGCAACAACAAACAAATTCTCTCGAGTCTCGTGAAAATCAACCGCAAAGGCCTCGTTTGACACCTCAACAACGAGACACCTTCCTACAAGACGACCGATGCTTTGGATGCTTTCAAACAGGGTATAACCATTCTAGTTGTCCCTATCGCACTAATAGACTAGTGGAGTCGACGCCCACACCAACGGTCGACAGAACCCCAACACCACCTCAAGCTAAGACAGTTAGACCCGCATCGGACTAGTACCTGATATCTATGATGTGTCAAGCATATTGCAAAGTTAACGGCTTCAAAGCCCTAATTTTCTTTGACCTAGGAGGTGTAGAGAACTTCATCCATCCAGAATTTTGAAGCAAATGCACTTTGATTATGATGCAAAGGGTGGAGAAATTGAAGCCGAGCTAGCCACAGGGCAAACTCACAAAGTGGTACCACTCAGGTGCTCTTCCAGTGACTATCGGAGATTATCATGAAAAAGCCAATTTCCACATTATGAAGTTGGGCAATTGCGACGTTCTCTTGGGCATGCCTTGGCACAAAAAAATGATGCGACTCTCCACATTTGGAACCAAACTATTACCCTCATGCAAAAGGACAAGCCAGTTGTCCTCAAAGTTCGGCTGTCCGAACAAAAAACCGAATGAATTTTCTAGTTGTTTTGTAGTTCGATACTTTTGAACTCTGTTTGAGCACATATTGTTTGAAATTTGTTTGAAATGAATGGTAACTGTGTTAAACATGTCTTGGTGACGATTTGAATTGTTTGACTCTAGTTTTAATACTAGTTTCATTGATTGGTGATTTTACTCCCGAGTGTAGTGAGAAATGTTGTTTTGGTGTTGTTTGAACCTCGGAACGATGCAGACGGTATGTTTGGGGAGCATTTCGTTGTATGCTGGAAAACCTTCGAACGACGCAGATGGGAGGTCTCGGCTGCATTTGGTTGTATGCTTCAACCTCCAAACGACGCAAGCTACGGTCAGGGGAGCGTTTGGTTGTAAAAGGATTCTATATCTCCCGGCCCGAACCTTTTTAGGTTATGCGGGAGAAGTAATGAGGGAATCGTTGAATATCTCCCAGCCAAGACCTTGTTAGGTTACGTGGGAGAAGTGTTCATTGGCGACTTAATGTTTCTATGTCTTGTAACATAGATATGTATTTGTGTTGTGCCAACCACTGAATATTCCTTATTGGATGAGATAATTCTGGGAAAAAAACGACCCAGGATATCAAAAGTTTCGATCTAGAATGAGACTCCTTACTGAATGAGATATTTCTGAGAAATGAACGACCCATCATATCAAGAGCTCCAATCTAGAATGAGACTCCTTATTGAATAAAATTCTTCTAGGAAGCCAATGACCCAGGAAATCAAGAGCTCCGATTTGGAATGAGAAAACTCATTGTCCCTCAGACTGTCCCTCAGAATGACCCTCGAAAATCTTTCAGCTAACTTGAGTTGTTTTGAAGATATACGATAATCGCTTTCGTTCAAGAAGGGGGAATGTCACAAACTGTTGACGTGTCAAGCCACTGAAGAACGGAGCCAACCTGCAGATCCCGGTCGAGAAGCCTAAACCCTAAGTAAAGAAGCAAAATCAGCAGAAGAAAGAAGAAGTTTACCGACTTACAATGCTCCAGTGTGAAGGTGCAGGGATTGGAGTACCGGCATTGTACTCACTGAAGCAATATAAAGAAACACCGAAAGGGGCGCCAACGTTTGGGGCCAGTACTCTCTGGGTGGAATTCCGCCACTCCATGTCACGTGTGCTCTCTCTCTTTCAATTCAGTTGTTATTGAAGTGCTAAAAATCTATTCAGTGTGTTCTTTTCATTGGCACGTGGTGCCCATCTCGTGACACACGTACTCTAAGCCCCAATGCCTCCGAGAGCCCAATGATCCTCTGACATCCTCATGTTCTCCTCTACAAAAGAGAGGCTTGGTGTACAGGCTTGGAGTTCCTCCAATACGCGTTGCATTTCCTCCCTCCTTGTAAGCTCTTCCATATACAAGACATACAATCTTCTACCCTACCCATGCAACCGCCGAAACCATCACTTACAAATAGCACAAGCATGCTAATGTTATATGAAGGTAGAGGGCCACTGGGCGTGTGTGAGAGAGGTCTAGAAAACATGCACATGCCCTTAAGACGTACAGTGCTTCCACACACCCCCGCCCCCCGCTCGTTGCCCTCCCCAGATCTCATTTGCTACTTTCCAAGCCTCACCACCTGCAGCTCATGCAGCTTGCACTCCATTTTTTCCATGCTCCTGCATATCAACCTGCAATCTCTTTGATACAATGGAGCTCTCTGACAGTCGAGGCATCATATACATATACATCAGTATCCACTCTGTCGGGACGGCTCCTATGTCGTGCTAGTATGGTATGGATCCTCTGTCGCAATCTGCGTCGATGTCGAGAGGGACCCCTCATCCGTGGACGACAAGACCACCCCAACTCTATCGCCCGATCAAGCAGTATGCCTGTGGTGCCTCTGGTGTTGTTATGCTGTTGGGGCTGCTCGGACTCCTCTGTCTGTGACTGAAAGAAATCTGTAATCTTCTGCTATTGCTGGATCTCTCTCATTGTCCCCCTCTTCAAGAGGTCCTCTCTGTGTTTGCGAATCTCCAGTAAGTATAATCCGAGGCATCTTTGATCCTGGTATCTCACTCTAGAAAGTGGCCCAAAACCCTCTTTGAATAGATAGTGAAAGCGGCCTCCTATCTCATAGTATACTGGGCAGTGACATATGTAATGTAGCTCTGTAACCAGACCTGGTATCAAATTCACCACATGTAACCTTTTGGTCTCATAGGTTATTTTGGCTTTTTGAAGACGTTAATATTACATTTCATTTCATTTCATTTCTCCTTCTTATTGCTACATACACCGGCTGATGTTCCTTTCGACTTGTTCTGCACACACGCACACAAACAATCTCTCTCATACAGCACTCACAGACACTCTTTCAACCTTAGATTCACACACTCACACAATGCATCGCACATTGAAAGACACGAGATGCAAGATAAAAAGGTCCAAGATAACCTCAATCCGGAACCCTTCATTCCAAACTGGATTCAAGGTGTTCTTCTTGGTGCTGCTGCGCTTAATCCGCTCAGGCTTCTTCCGGACAAAAAGTATGACAAAGCAATCCGATTTCCCCAAGATATCAGTGTTCATCACTCCTTCAGCTTTCAAAAGGAAAACGTCAAGTATTCCAACTGGTTTAAGCTCCAGAAAGCTGTACGAGTAAAAAGTTAAAGAGTAAGTTAAAAGAACCCCAATTCCAAATCCAATACTAAGAGTGTATATCACATGCTTGCCTATAATCGCCCGGTAGCACTGGGCAAATAATACGATTGGGCCACACTAACATATCCTCCACAGCATTTCGAATAGAATTCTTCATTTATAAGAATGGACCAAAAGGAGAACATGATTATCTGTCTACAAAAACCTTCAAGAAAGAAGAGCCGACCAACAAAACACTCACATCAATCATCCTCTCTATTCCCGGCAATGCATTAGCATCACCTTCAGCAATTTTCAAATCAAAATCCACCACTGGCTGATTACAACAATAATAACATCAACGAATCAAACTAGTTATTTACTAATAACTATAAATGAACCAATAAACGGACCTCACATTTTAAGTAAAAAACAAACAGAAAACATTTTCTCACCTGGAACATATTGCAAAATATGCAGTTATAAACATAGGCATTTACATCGCATACAATATGCATTATATAAAAGCATTCAGGTGTCACATACAACTCCACTTAAAGAGACCAAGATTGCTCCAAAACCCGGTATGGTGTCTATCAAAGGCTTTAGAACAATTTTTATCGTTGCCATAACCCTGATGTTTTGCACCTGTCATGCAAATCAGCCTCTCATCAGAAAAAGACCTTACATTTATTATACCTTTTAAGCAAAAGATTACACTGCTTCATAAACATGTGTGCACACCTTCACTTTGAAATCAGGACCCACAGTTTTCACTTTCACTTTGATCTGCTCTCTCTCGGCTGTCCATTGCAGGTCTGCCTCAATAGATGCTTCATCCTCACCCATCTCCTCCGTCTTCACACCTATTTTCAATAACCAAGGTATCATGAAAAAGCGGAAAAACTACGTAGTCACCTTCATGAATTTATACCTTTGGTGCATCACAAACTCCAAGCAAGCCAGTAAGCATGTATGTTCCAAATGGCCCTTAATGTAAAAAACTTTGCGAACCATGGACAATGCCGTGAGGCAACCACTAATACACTGAGTGACGTGGCTTCAATGCAAATGGCCCTTAATGTAGAAAACTTTACGAACAATCGAATATGGCATGAGACAAGCACTAATCCACTGAGTGATATGTTATTAACGTGGCTACAATCAGAGTGTTCAATGCCATGTGCAATTGCAAATGTTAGCAGGAGCATTAAGTGAGAGCAGTGTCTGAAAAAGGTTTGCATCAGAGTGACAACCCTAATCTATTGTGTGATCTATTTACAAGGTGCACATATACCAAGTATTTGAACCCTCACAACTTCCCTTTCATGAACATTTTCCCAAGGTACGTAAGTCTCAGATCCATAACCCAACATGTCATTGGTAGACTTATCCACCACAAATGGCAAGTTTGAGGCAACAACATATGCCCATGCAAGAAACAAGTATAGATGTTAGTTGAACTAGGGTTCCTGCATTTACCAAGGAATTGAGGAGCTGCAGAACCAAAAGACATCCACTGTATTTTCATTTCTGCAAGTGCGCCCACTTTGTACTGATCGAGCACTGGTTGCAACTGATCCCTTACAACGTCTGAAACAGCCTAGCCAGAATTCCATGCTTTTGATAAGCATAACTACAATACTTGGATACATTTCTGTCAGGAACCTTTTTAAGTAAGAATGGACCTTACGTCATTGAGGGAAGGCCAGGCCTTTGCTAGCTCCAAATTCAGCCATTCAAACTGCAAGAAAGTGTAAACTGGCCAAATTAGCAAAACTTCAAGCCTAAGGTTTATCGTTGAATCTCATGGAGCAGAAAATCTCATATTCAAGTTGTTGCAAAACGGAAAGCGGACAACAGTATCCAAACTTACCCAACATGAATGAAAAGGTCACTGTATTCTGAGTGGGAGAGAAAACAGGTGCTGAGGGGGAAAGATATACAAGTACATAAATGGGAGCATGGTTCGGTTAAGTTAGTGGAGGTTTGTTTTCATGAACCTTCCACTGTTTGACTTCCCAGGAGAAAATTGCTTACGAAAAAACAACTAAAAACTGCATAAATGTGGAAGACAATATCTACTATCTTCCTGCGCCGACTAGTAATTGTGTCTTTTATTTGCACCTGATGCACGTTGCCACCCCTATTCCCTTGTTACCGAATATTGGGGGGAGATGGGAATATTTCAATGCTCTTGTCAGCCCTGTATGGGAAGTCCAAGGGCCAAAAAACAGCAAAAAGAGCAAAACTATAATTTGCAAATTCACCCGAATTGTGCTACTATTTGCTCCATTGCCGGCATTGTCAATGACATCTATGAATTGACAGCTGAAATTTATACATTTCTAGAACAGCTCTGCAAATAAATAATAGGACATGAAATGTTTGTTTACATCTGCAAAAGACCTAAAGGCTAAAAGACCTATGACATTATAAAATTACATCATCATCATCATATGATCCAGAATGCATAATTTTTACTCTCTTCAAGTTCCGTATTTCAAAAGTTTCTTAAACTACCATTTCTTTTAGTCTTGAAAAATATCAAACGTATTTTACTCCACGTTCATACAAAAGACTAAGGTAAAAAATGCTTTAAATGTAAACAAATATGTGAATGAGTAGAGCCATCTGGTAGTGAAACCCTCAAAGTCTTGATCTTTGTCAAAGTAGGCGGTCGTTGTAACTACCATCACATAAACTCTTTCATGGGCCAATGCATCATGGCCTCAATCTCCTCCTTTGTGAAGAACCTCGTAGGAGCTGTTGTATGCATCTTGATAATGGCCTAGATGCAACAATGCTCAATATATCGGTGACGGTGATCTGCGAGAGGGACAAGGGCATCGAGGTTCTGAGCTCTATCGAGAAGAGTCCCCATGAGCTGAACATCGGCGTGTCATTTTCATGATTTGTGTCTGAGAACTCGACGGGAATGATGATGTGAATGTGATTGTTGATTATCAGTAACACTGTCCTATGTAATTTGTGCTGATGCATGGTTTGAGTAGTCAAATGCATGTCTGCATGAAGTCAGTGTTTATTGAGTTGGTTTACCTTTACTGCCTGTTTTGCAAGCGTAATCGAGGGTGATTACTCTTCTCTTAAAGGGGGAGCGGGGGGGGGGGGGGGGTCGAAGTGATGATGTGGCTTTACACTAGACCAGATAGAGGAGAGTAACAGTCAATGAACTTTATGAACAAGCCGCAACACACGCCACAATTCACAGGCTTCTAACGGGGCAATGGAAGGGCTGCTTTTTGGTCAGTTCATGAAAGCACTTGACTCTTTGGGCGCCAGCTTTTGGATAGAAAATCTTTTGGGGTCTTTTCTTTAGAAGATTCTCTTTTGGTTGCATTGCTTTGTAAGGGACACCACTGGCAAATCAGTGCATGGTTGCACAATAGCAGAGTGGACTCTCAACAATTATGTCCCCATCACAAGGAGGAAGCCTAGTCTATGACACTGTCGGAATGGGTGTCCAGTGTCCAGGCAGATGTATTGTGAAACCGGCTGGTGTAGCCAGTCACTTATAAAATGAGGCCAAAGCCTCATTTGTAAACGACGATCTCCACTAGCAAAGTGCTAGTGGTCAGTCCGTGGGACTAGGCATGCACGAAGTCACCTCGAGTGGGTGAGACAGGGTGGTATGGGACACTCAGTCTTAAAGGTGCGCATCTACGCCCTCGGGTGTTGGTCCACTTAGGGGGTGTTGTCAGACACTCGGTCTTAAAGGTGCGCATCTACGCCATCGGGTGCTGGTCCACTTGGGGGTGTTGTCAGACAGTGGCTATGGTCAAGTGGTTCGATGCATGTTCCATAGGCCCAGGTAGTCGGGAGATCTTCATCTCTTTATTCATTTCATGGTATCAGCACCCAGCTTGGCTACTAGCTGACTTGTGCACACTTACAGAGTACTTTTAACATCAGATAGTGTCAATTTTAATGCAATTTTTTAAATAAAAAAGTCAATTGCTGATTTTTCTTCTCTCAAGCATATGTGCAGGTGATTTATACCAGATTTTTGCTGATTTTCTGATAACAATCAGATTTTGACTAGTGCTTTTGCCGGTTTTTGACAAAACAGAGAATTTCAACATGATTAACTTCTGATTTTACAAAAAAAACAGCGATTGTACAAATTTCTTTGTTGAATTGTGCCAAAACTCAGGTATTTATTGTTAATTTTACAAAAAATCAAGGACATTGCAATAGAGAGACAATGTTTTCGGCAGAAATAGAGAGAGCAAGACCCTCTATGTGGGGTAGAGAGACGCTCTATATACAATTCAAAAGAGAGAAGGGGGAACATGTATTCTCCTACAACATACCCTACATGGGTGCAACTACCAACACATTGTTGATGCAAACCCTTTTGTGTCACTATCACGAGGAAGCGGCAATTGCTAACTTGAGTTGTTGGTTTCTTTCCGATGATTTTTTTTTAAATTTTTGGGGCCCTCTTTTTGAAGTTGCAAATGACCGGACATTGCGTGACAAATGTGAAACGGCCAATGGCCGATAGTTTCACCCGCAGTCGGGAAGGGCAGGTCACCACGAGTTGGTTGGGCTAATCGGCACTGGAATTCGAGCAGAGTTTAAAGTCATTTAGGCCCCACACTTATAAGTTGGTGGGTACTAGGGAATTAACTCAAAAGAGGTAAACTGGACACATGGCGGCTCCAGGCTGATCTGCCAAATCTGCATGAAGAGGGGGCGCCCAATTTAAGAGTGGAGGCTGGTTTTTGTTCATTGAGGGTTGCTACAGTGTGTGTGAGTAGTGGGTGCAGGTGATCACAGCTTTAATGGAAAGCTTGCCTTCTCCCTTGCTCTATGTAGCGCGACGATTTGCTCTCATGCATCTCTCTTTCCCCTTTGCACATATGGTAATGCCCCACTAGTTGGGCTTCTCAGATGACCATGTACAGTTATGGCGGTTTTGTGCGCGTTTGCAAGGCAAGAGCCTTCGGTACAGGAACCGGATTAAGTAATTGCTAATCCCCTTCATGTACACAGTTCCAGCGCGAAGGAATGCGAAAATGGATAGTTTTCTCGCATGAAAACTCGTCCGATTTGAAAGGGAACTATCCCATTGCGTGCGGGAGCACCTGAGACACGGGTAGGCGTGCTCGCTCCGCTCGAAACGGTCCAAAACAGAGAGTTACAGCCTGCTATGT
Organism: Adiantum capillus-veneris; assembly: GCF_014529385.1. Classification (NCBI taxonomy): domain Eukaryota; kingdom Viridiplantae; phylum Streptophyta; class Polypodiopsida; order Polypodiales; family Pteridaceae; genus Adiantum; species Adiantum capillus-veneris. Next base: position 25,914,727 of record NC_140956.1, on the reverse strand, counting down.
TTTTCTGCAGGTTTAGGGTTTCGCACCTAAACTGCAAGGAATCGCCAGGGGAGCCTCGAAAAGGCCTTGGGATGCGTGTATAGGGCAATAGGAACCTAAAAGTGGCAAAACAGAAAATTACAACATGCTGAAATTGACTTGCAGCTCACTAGAAAGCTTCCATACCGCAAGGGAAAGTGTCCTTGACGTGTACTTTTGACCTACAAGGATATTTGCGCCGTTATGCTGGCGAAATTGAGTCAAAAACCTGCAATTACAGTTATGGACAGGTTTGGACAGCTTGGTGAGAGCTAGGTGCAAGAGTTCGGATCGATTATTTGTCAGGGGAGCCTCAGGAAAGCATTGGGTGCTTGTACAGGCCATTTTGGAGAGATTTCGTGCGAGGAATCTCGTCTAAAGGGGCTAGTGATCCTACAGGTGCGAGAGCTCGAGGGCTACCCAGAAAAGTGATCGGCACACGGATCAGAGCCCAAAACAGAGAATTCAGCGAGTTGCAATTTCTCGCCAGGTTTTGCAAAGCGCTCTAGAGTGCGTGGAAAGTCAATGTTTGCTTCGGATTTTGTCCGTGGAGACTTCTAATGTGGTTATGTTGCCGAAATCAGGTTCGAGTAGAGAGATTTCAGCCCGATAAAAGTGGGACATCTTTTGGAAGTTTACATGTTTTTCTCGAATATAATGAGAATAAAGAAATACCGAAAGGGGCGCCAATCTTTGGGGCAAGGTGTCATTGTCTGCTTGGTAGCTGTCACGAGGACGTGGCAATTGCTAACCTTAGTTGTTGGTTTCTTTCCAATGATTTTTGTTTTATTTTGGAGACCCTCTTTTTGAAGTTGCAAATGGTCGGACATTGTATGGCCCATGTGAACGGTAGTTTCACCCGCAAACGGGAAGTTGGTCGGCACTGGAACTTGTAAAGTAAAAGGATGTCTAGGCTCGGCTCAAGATTATGTAGGTCCCCCCGTCGCACTTAGCAAGTTGGTGGATACTAGGAAGTGAACTCAATAAAGGTACAATGTCAACATGGGGTCACCAAAGGAAAGGACCTGACAGCTTGCCTACATTGCATTTATGGATGTGGTCCCAATGGGGATAGATGGTAGAAGACCAGTGGGAACCCAATGGAAGCATCTCCTAAATTTTAGGGAACTGCTATTTTGGGCCATGAAATATGTTCGCGTCATTAGCTTCAGAATGACAAGGGAAACATTTTATTACTCTGCTGCAAAGTCAACTAATACCCCAATTAAGAGATTTTTAAGCAGGAAGCCCAATGGGGGGAAATTGCATGAGTGCCAAGTGGCACTTTTTGGCCAATTTACCAAGTTTGGGAGAACATAACTCGTAACTGACTTTTGGAGCAGTTTTGGAGGCTGATAACTCTGATTTTCAGCCATTTCTCTCCATTTTTGAGCTTCCCATGACTTCACCTAGGTCCAGAGAGCTCATTTTCAACATTGGAAGGCATCAGATACGTGTTTACAAGGCTGTTTTGCTGCGTTTTCAGCAGTACGTAGGTTTTGGCAACCATGGAAATCTTCCCCTTTTTGCATCTATTTGTTCACAGATGCATTAGAGGTCAAGCGCAGAAGAGGGGGCGCTCAATTTATGCTGGGGGGATGCTTCATTGAGAAACTGTCATAGGTTAAGAGCTATGGAGTGCTTTCTTTCCCTCTCATGTACAGTGTGGTGCTAGGAGTGATGCTGTGCACGCTACACACTGCTCTCTCTCTCTCTCTCTCTCTCTCTCTCTCTCTCTCTCTCTCTCTCTCTCTCTCTCCTCTACGTGTAGTTATGTGATGCCCCACAAGAGGGCTCTTCATTTGACTGATGTACAGAAGTGAGCCTCGGTAGAATATAGGAACGCGGGATTATACTATGGCCGACAAAGGGAAGGGCGTTATGGAAGAGGGTTCCTCTTCACAAGACAGACAGGAAATGCCGCATGTTTGCCCTGCCAAAAAGTGGTCAAATTAGGACTGATTTTCTGCTGCGTTTTAATGATTTGCAAGTGTGAACCAAGATGAGATAGGGAGATGTCTCACGGTGGTAGATTGGCCACTAGATCTCCTGCGGGAGTGATACGGGTCTGCCAAGTGGCACGCAACTCGCCGATTCTCTGAGGTGATTGCTTGGATTCAATGACGCATTGGTAAATCATCTTGAAATTTGAGCTTACTTGGTCGTGGGTAGTACGCTGTAGTGTTGTGAAATTATGCTCGTTTGCAACGGCAAGAGCCTCTTGCACAGGCAAAAAGTTAAGGGACAGGTTGCAAGATGCTATGTGGTGAAGTTCAAGAACTATCCACCTATGGATGGAAAGTGGATGAAAGAGCATGAACTGTCAGAGTCACCAAATGTAATGCAGCTTTACCTTGAGGTCTTTGGGTTACAGCCTACTTATGCCCCAACTCAACGTGTGCAAAGGAGGGATAATGATAGAGCTAGCAGATCATATGTACATATGAATTCGGTGTAATAGATGGAAATGACAAAAGTATGAAGGTCTCATTAAGTCATTTGTATCTATGTGTTACGACCTTTTTTGTGCATACATGCGATGATGAACGAGTACTAACAACACAAGATCATTAGTGGCATGTATTTATGGTATGCAATCGAGGACGTTTGCGATTTCAAGAGAGGGATATGTCACGAGGACGTGGCAATTGCTAACCTTAGTTGTTGGTTTCTTTCCAATGATTTTTGTTTTATTTTTGAGACCCTCTTTTTGAGGTTGCAAATGGTTGGACATTGTATGGCCAATGTGAACGGTAGTTTCACCTGCAGACAGGAAGTTGGTCGGCACTGGAACTTGTAAAGTAAAAGGATGTCTAGGCTCAGCTCAAGATCATGTAGGTCTCCCCATCGCACTTAGCAAGTTGGTGGATATTAGGAAGTGAACTCAATAAAGGTACAATGTCAACGTAGGGTCACCTGAAACCGGCCCATGGAGCGGTAGGCGTTGGCTTTCACCCAAAATTCTTTACTTTATACACACATAGAGAGAACGTGCAAAGGAACCTTAAGTACACACACGGCTCGGAAGCTAGAATGCTCCGAGCAAACGCTAACAACCTGTAGGCCCCAAAATTGGCACCCCTTTCGGTATTTCTTTATTCTTTAACAGAGGGAGTATAACCGGTGATTTCCTATGAGCTGCCTCGCATAATCCGGGCTGAAATACACCTGTTCTGGCCCGATTTTGGTAGCATAACTGTACTAGAACGCTTCACAATCAATATCCCCACACAATAGATGACTTTCCCGATGCATACGGTCACTTTGCAAAACCTGGAAAGAATCTGCAGCACGCTGAATTCTCTGTTTTTTGCCCCGAAAATGCGCCAGTTCACCTCTACAGCGATACCCTCGCATCCCCGAACCTCCTGGAGGTATTAGGGACCGTTTAGTGCCTAAACCCTAAACCTGCAAAAATACACAACAAGCTGTAATTCCCTGTTTTGAGCTCCGTTTCATGTGCCGGTTACATCCGTAGCAAGTCCTCGAGCTCCCGCACCTGTAGGGCTACTTGCCCTTTGAATCAGACGAGACTTCTCACGTGAAACCTCTCTGAATTCACCTGTACCTGCAGGGATTAGCCACTAGCTAATCCAGTACCTGTGCAAGAGACTCTTGCCTCTGCAATCACGCATGAACCCAAACAACTGTACATCAGTCAAATGAAAAGCCCTCTTCTAGGGCATCACATAACTGCACATACGGGAGAGAGAGCAGTGTGTAGTGTGCAGGGCATCACTCCTAGCACCACACTATACATGAGAGGGAAAGGAAGCACTCCATAGCTCTTAACCTGTGACCGTTCTCAATGAAGCATCCCCCCAGCATAATTCGAGCACCCCTCTTCTGCGCTTGACCTGTAATGCATCTGTGAACAAATAGATACAAAAGGGGAAGATTTCCATGGCTGTCAAAACCTGTGTATCGCTGAAAACGCAACAAAACAGCCCCATGTAAACACGCATCTGATGCCTTCCAATGCTGAAAATAAGCTCCTTGGTCCTAGGTAAAGTCAAGGGAAGCTTAAAAATGGAGAGAAATGGCTAAAAATCAAAGTTATCAGCCTCCAAAACTGCTCCAAAAAGTCAGTTATGAGTTCTGTTCTCCCAGACTTAGTAAATTGGCCAAAAAGTGCCACTTGGCACTCATACATGCGATTTCTCCGCATTGGGCTTCTCGCTTAAAAATCTCTTAATAGGTGCATCATTTGACTTTGCAGCAGAGTAATATATGTTCCCTTTGTCATTCCGAAGGTAATGACACGAACAGATTTCATGGCCCAAAATAGCAGTTCCCTAATTTTTAGGAGATGCTTCCGTTGGGCTCCCATTGGTCTTCTGACCATCTATCCCCATTGGGACCGCATCCAAAAATGAAATGTGCCCTAATTGTTGGGTATTTTTCTTTGGTGATCCCACCTCAACTTTATGCCTTTATTGAGTTCACTTCTTAGTATCCACCGACTTGCTAAGTGAGACGATGGGACCTATATGATCTTGAACTGAGCCTAGACATCCTCTTACTTTACGAGTTCCAGGTGTCGACCAACTTTCCGCTTGCGGGTGAAACTACCGTTCACATTGGCCATACAATGTCTGACCATTTGCAACTTCAAAAAAAGGGTCTCAAAAATAAAACCAAAATCATTGAAGTTAGCAGTTGCCACGTCCTCGTGACATCACCAAAGGAAAGTACCCGACATTGCATGTTTGGATGTGGTCCCAATGGGGATAGATGGTCAGAAGACCAGTGGGAACCCAATGGAAGCATCTCCTAAAATTTAGGAAACTCCTATTTTTGGGCCATGAAATCTGTTTGCGTCATTAGCTTCAGAATAACAAGGGGAACATTTTATTACTCTGCTGTAAAATCAACTAATGCACCAGTTAAGAGATTTTTAAGCAAGAAGCCCAATGCGGGGAAATTGCATGAGTGCCAAGTGGCACTTTTTGGCCAATTCACCAAGTTTGGGAGAACATAACCGTAACTGACTTTTTGGAGCAGTTTTGGAGGTTGATAACTCTGATTTTCAGCCATTTCTCTCCATTTTTTAGCTTCCTATGACTTCACCTAGGTCCAGGGAGCTCGTTTTCAGCATTGGAAGGCATCAGATGCGTGTTTACAAGGCTGTTTTGCTGCATTTTCAGCGGTACACAGGTTTTGGCAACCATGGAAATCTTCCCCTTTTTGCATCTATTTGTTCCCAAATGCATTAGAGGTGAAGCACAAAAGAGGGGACGCTCAATTTATGCTTGGGGAATGCTTCATTGAGAAACTGTCACAGGTTGAGAGCTATGGAGTGCTTTCTTTCCCTCTCATGTACAGTGTGGTGCTAGGAGTGATGCTCTGCACGCTACACACTGCTCTCTCTCCCCCCTATGTGCACTTATGTGATGCCCCACAAGAGGACTCTTCATTTGACTGATGTACAATTGTGTGGTTTCATGCTTTTGTGCTGAGGCAAGAGCCTCCTTGAGCAGGAACAGGGTAGCTAACTGCTACTCCAAAGCAGACACCGGTGAGGGTCATAACCTCACCGTACAGGTGCGTTTTCAGCATTGTGTATGCGCTGTCATACGGACGCCACAATCATTGGAGATAGTGCCCCATTGGCAAAGGACAGTTAGGGCATTATTTGGGGCTGAAAACATGGTAGAAACCAGTAAATACAGCGTGCTGAATTTACTGTTTTTGGGCGAGAATCAGAGGGTTTATGCCAGTGGAAGTGAGTTCCAGCAGGGGAATTGGTTTCACGCAAGTTTTGGGGCTGTTATGCTGCCAAAATTTGGCCAAAACAGTTGGTATCTAGCTGGATACAGGTAACGGATTCCCAAGACTACTTTGTAATTTACTCTCTCAAAGTATAAAGAAATACCGAAAGGGGCGCCAATTTTGGGGCCGACGGGTTGTCGGCGTCTACTCGAAGCATTCTAGCTTTCGAGCCGTGTGTGCGCTTCAGTGTTAATTCTCGTCGCATGGTTCCTTTGCACGTTCTCTCTGTGTGTGTCTAAAGTAAAGAATTTCGGGTGAAAGAAAAAACCTACCACGGTCGGTTTCAGTAAGGGTGGACCACCATGTTCGAGCATTTCCCTTGAAGAAAGAGGTAGCCCTCCGAATCTTGGAGTGCTCTGAGTAATGCCCTCCAGAGAAAGCTATATCAAACTGCTGTATGAAGGCCAAAGCCCTCGAAGCATCTCGGATTCCAGAAAAAGTATCAAACTTAATTGACTGTTCACCTTCTTTGTAAGAGACTTGGCACTCCAAGTCGAGAATCAATCACGATAGCACCAAATAACCACTTCAAAGCAATTTAGAGTTCACAATAGATTTGCACTGGCCCGACAAAGTTCCATGCCTAGAGATATTGGCCCCAAAGATTGGCGCCCCTTTTAGTATTTCTTTATGTATTAAACAATGTTCAAAGTACAAGAGAGCGGTTAGGGTTTCGCTCTAGCTGCCATGCCATGGTTTGTCTTAAAGTGTTGAATTCCAGTCACAGACTTATTCGTGAAGTTCATTTGTGTCCTAAAGTCTAAAGTAAATAATTTTCCGGTGAAAGCCAACACCTACCACCCTACGGGCCGGTTTCAGTCACTATCTATCACTCGTGTTTTGTATGTACAAGCCCTAGGGATTATACTTGAGCATATCAGTGGTTACAGGTTATCCAATGTTTTGGCCATCCTCTCTAGTGATTTCTCTCTAGCGCTTTGCTAAGTCTAGCGTCTTCTTCTTTTTCTCCACCGGCATTTTCTCTCTATCAATCATTGGCAGCGATCTCATCTTCTCTTTGGCACTCCCCTTCCCCTCTGTTTAGACCCCTTACTTGCAAGTTTACACTTGCAGATTGCTACTCGTGCCTGTTCATTAAGCGATACGCAATGGAAGGTCGTGTTTTAGGAGATCTGTCACAGTAGATCTGAGATCCATTGGCTGCCCCGCACCAAGAGGACATTTACCTGCTGTTATAGACGAGACCACCAACCGATTCACCCTTTTTCGCTCCACCTTTGACATGGTATCAAAGCTACGGCAAGATCTCAAGTTATATAGGTGATCCGTGCGATTTTTTGGGGCTGAAATTTCAGCGACGAATAGAGGCAATTAGCTATTTGTTCTGCTGATTTTCACTCATTTGGAGCTGATTTGGCTGTAGCCGGCAGATTTGAAGGTTTCCCTTCATCTACCTTTGCCTAGCCTCGTCACATGTCCAAACGTCTAGTCTGACATTATGGAGAGGGGTGATGGTTCTGATTATAATTCAGTCCATGATGAAGAAGTACGACACAAGGAAGTTCATGATGGAGCCTTTGTCAACAAGGAGTGGGAAGATTGCCAATTCTACTCAGGAGTATGATCAACTATTACAATCTTGGACACTTCAAGCGAGAAATCAATAGCGACATATGAACAAAAACTGCAAATAATTAAATAAAACTTGAAGAGAGAGAGAGAGGAGTCTACAAGGAACGGCGGAGTTCCATTCCCAGCTCCACTGGCGACCCTTCCAGTATTTCTTTATTGATTGGCGATCACAAAGGTACAACTCCCAAGGGTCCAACTCTCCAAAACTCTGCATCCAGATGCTCTCTAAGAGTGGCCCCAAAGGTTCCTTTTCAACTTACAAGGGATGCCCCAAAAGCAGAGCCCAAAAGCATCAATTCTAAAAGATTCAACCTCAAAAGCTTTTGGTCCTCAAAAGCAGAGCCCAAAGGCATTAGTTCTAAAAGCTTCAACCTCAAAAGCTTCTGGTCCTCGAAAGCATGGCCCAAAAACTACCAGCCAGAAGTCCATACAGTAGTGCCACGTCAGCAACAGCCCATGATTTGCGGAAAATTCAGCCAGCTTTTAGGTTTTGGCTTTTTAGGGTTTAGGCCTCACGGCCGAGCTCTTCGAGTTGGCTTGTTTAAACTCTAACCCTCTTGTCCTCTCGGCCAATCTCTTAAATTGGGCTTGCCTTGTCGCAAACTTGTGACATACCACCTTCTTGAAAGAATTGTAATCACCCTCGGTTATGCCTACAAACACACGAAGGCCCAAAGACTAGCTCAATAGACACTGAATCTATGTACCCATGCACTAGACTGCATACATCCAGAACTTGCACAAAGACATCAATGATCATTGTCACATATTTAGCAATCACATCCAAACTGCACTGATTGTCACAAATGGGTGACGTGGTAGCAGACCCCAGACACACTCTGACACGTGGCAGCAGTACGGACCCCGTAGTGCTGACGTGGCCAACTGTACGGACTTCCGGACTTTGAAGCGCAAAACGGGCTGATGGGCTGATATGGCAGCGTACGGATCTCCACAAATTACGGAGGCTGCTTTTTGCGCTTGCTAAAAATCATTGGCAGCTTCCGGGATAATTGCTTTATTTTGAGAAGCTTTTCACTTCGTGCTTTTGGGGCTCTACTTTTGGGCATACCTTGTATCAATAAATAAGTGGGTTAGGCCTCACTTCTTAGAGCATCTGGATGCAGAGTCTGAGAGTGAGCACCTACCCACTCTCTTGTACTTTGAACACAGATTAATACCAAAAGAAATACCGAAAAGGGGAAAGTCTTTGGGGTCAATATCTCTAGGCACCGAAATCCCGGCTGCCGTGTCGAATCAATTGTGAATTGTGAACTGTGTTGAAGTGAATCTCTGCTATGTCGCAGTAGAATCTTGACTTGGAGTGTCCAATTTGTTACAGTGGTATCAGAGCATGCCCGATTTATCTTCTACCGGGAAATCCGATCCTTTTCTCGCGACACTTATGGTTTCCAGCAAAGAACAGTCGGCTTCCTCTGCATCTGGGATGAAGGAAGAGATCACGAAGAAGATTCTCATGAAGAGTACGGCCCACCTCGGCCTACTCAGGCAGAGATTGAAGAGATGGAACGTCGAAAATTGGTTGATGACGCAACAAAGATGACGATCAACATTGCGAAGGATCCAAAATTTGCAAAATTTTTGACCAAGACATCCTTCGAAGAAGTGTACACCCAGTGAGATAGAAGGCCACAGAGCCACCCATCAAACCGGCACTCAAGAAATCTCTTACTCCGCGGATGTTTACAAAACAAGAATTGAAAGAGGTGGTTGATGCATGGATTAGTGAGCTTTTTGACACGAACAACAAAGCCAAAAAACACGACAAAAAGCAAAAGAAAGGAACAGACTTCCCAGGTTATTGGGGTCGTCAATCTACTTTTGCGTCGGCAAGAAAGCAGAAGAAGCATGTACCATTTGAAGGGGTATCTATTTCTTCTTCTTCTTCTTTTGACAGTTCTTCTAGCTCTTCAAACTCGAGCGAAGAAGACAGGAAAGGGAAAAGGCGAAGCAAAAAGCAAAGCTTCGGAAAGGACAAGAAAAAGGCAAATAAGCCTGAGTTTCACCCAGTTTCTAACAGTCCTACAGAGGACTCGTCCTCAGATAGTTTGGACTCTGATGATCACAGATTTTATGCAAAGAAGAAGCATTTCTATAAAGCCAGCCAGTATGACTTCCTCGAAGATAAAAGCAAGAAAGCTAGAAAATTTGAAGAAGGTGGACAATCAATTAAGTTTGACACTTTTTCTGGGTTCCGAGATGCTTGGAGGGCTTTGGTCTTCATACAGCACTTTGACATAGCTTTCTCTCGAGGGCATTACTCAGAGCACTCCAAGATTAGGAGGGCTACCTCTTTCTTCAAGAAAAATGGTCGAACATGATGGTCCACCCTTCTACTGAACAAGGAAGTGCCAGTTAAATGGCTGAAATTTAAAAGGCTTTTTATTTCTTCTTGGCTGCCTCGGGAGTACGAACGAGATATACGAACTGCTTGGAATCATCTTCGGATGACCAAGAGAGATCCTTTGAATGCATATTGCGACAGATTTTGAAGCTCTTTTCTACCCGCTTCTTCATTTGAGAGAAACTCGTTTAAAGAACAAATTGAGTGGTTTAGCTGCGGACTTCCTATAGAGATCCAAGATCTCTGCTTAGAACAAAAGTCAGATTCTATTCAAGCACTAATGAGTCATGCGAAACGAGGCTTTGCCATGCATTCAAGCAGTCTGACTTACCCCATAGATGAGATCATGACGCAGAGAACCGAACAAACTTTTAATAATGAAAATAGAAAGAAGAAGAGCCCCCTAGAAAAGAAAGATAAGAACACACAACCCCGGCTTACTCTTTGGGAGAGAGCCAACTACATCAAAGAGGAAAAGTGTTTTGAATGCGGGGAACATGGGCACATCTCTGCGTAATGCCGTAAAAAAGAACAGAAAGAACAAGATGTAGAAAGGCAAGAGAGTTCGAAAGCAACTGAGGAACGTGGAGAAAAAGGCGAGATGAAAGCAGGACTCGTTCCAGATTGCATGGGTACTGACCAAGCACGATTGATGAAAGTACAGAACTTTGCCTAGCTTGGAGCAAAGTGAAAGATCAAGAAGCCCTGATTTTCTTTGATGGAGGAGCCAAGGCCAACTTTATTTCACCTGAATTGGCGGCCGGGCTAAAGATTACACCCGATCGGATGGGACCACAAGCAGAGGCAATTCTAGCGGCACCTGGCAGGGACGTGGCCATTACACCTGTCATTGGCAAACTTTGGTTGCATTGTCAGGGATATTTGGGCACGAGGACTTCTACATAATGCCCTTGGAAGGTTGTGATGTTCTCCTGGGAGTCCCTTGGTACCATAAGAACAACGCCATGGTCGTTCATCGGGCGAAGAAAGCGACATTGACTACTGAAAAGGGCCAAATCATTGTACTTGATGTGAAACTGAAGGGCGAGTCTCTCCCTATTGTATCAGCTTCGGCCGTTTCGAAATTACTTAAATCTAGTCTGTTTGTTTACTCAATCTGTTTGAAAGAGTTGAATAATGAATAAAGGACAAATATGTTTGAACTTGATAAAGAACACCAAGATTTTTCCCACACTCATGCCGATTGCTTTTTTTGAGGGCCTGCTAGGCGAGTTGCCACCAGCTCGTCTTGAGGATCATACCATTGATCTGATACCTGGAAGCACACCACCAAACCAGCCACCTTACTGTGTGAGCCGAGCACAGAATGAAGAAATTATGAACCAAGTGAAAGACCTCTTGGAGAAGGGTCTTATCCAACTGAGTATCACAAGAGAGGGGACCTAGTCTATAACACCATCAAGATGGGTGACAACACAAGAGCAAGGTGCGCAAGACAACGGACAAAGAAAAAACAAACAAATCAGCTTATCTAAACAAACCCAAAGAAAGATAGAAAAAAGAAAAACATGAACTTGAAAGGCTTAGGCAACAAAAAAAATAGCAAAGCCTGCTTGATTGTAACTTTAAAACAAGTATTCAACTTTAACAATCACAACAAGGATAAGACAACACAAGATTTCTGACTCCACATGATTACACAAATGAAAGGAAACCATAAATTCCTAATGTAAGCTAAAGGTTAAACTGAGAAACATGCCGATTTTTTACACGTTTTGTACTTAGTGAGGTGAGGAATGAGCAGCCTAAATGGAAGGGAGAAGAGCACAAACTAACAGCAAAAGACTTAAACATAACAACTCCAGAAAGCAACTAGAGATGCTAACACACAACATAGACACATTTGTAAGCACGTTGATGTAGATTATGTAAGCTGTGATAGACCTGGTCTGGCTTCTTTAGAGACGCCGTCTTCGCGGTCTCTTCGGGTAACAACCTAAATAGATCCTCTTTGCTCAAACTAGTCATCTGCCGTGCATATGCCTCCTAGTAAACACAAATGCAAAAACAGACAGCCACATTTAGTATGAAGCATCCCAATTTAAACTGCTCGAAGTCCCAATTACGACCAATGTGCAATCCTGCATTTTACCTAGAAACTTACCCGCTCTTTGCGGATCCTTTCGCGGCGCCAATACGAGAGATGACACAAGAAGGTGACGATTATGCCCACCACAACTCCCATAAAGAATCGCAGAAGTATGGGCAGCGATACTGTCCATTCGTGGATGTGATAGCAAACTAGGCCTATGATTGCTGACCAAAGCAGTAACACCTGTGTGCTTTGGAGACGGAGTAGAGGTGGAACCTCCATTGCTGATTAGCCAGCTCTCTCTCTCTCTCTCTCTCTCTCCACACGCACCGCTGTCACCCTCGTATACTTGAACCGTGCAAGTAGGCCATCGTTGATTTTCTGCGCGACATTTGGCATGCCACTTGTTGCCCTTTCGTAAGCTCTCTCTCGCCCCCTCTCAGCTCTAGAAACTTTGCGGCAACAAATGAAATTCCCACGGTGGGGTATTTTGTGTGGCAAATTGTGAGACTTCTGTGCAGCGCTGGGATTCTTTGTAATCTTGGAGGTGATTAACCAAAATATAGATTGATCAATGTGTAGGCTGGGATTGAATACACCTCCTCACTATCTATTGGGAGTGATTAACCAAAACATAGATTGATCAATGTGATTAAATGCACCTCCTCACTATCTATTGGGAAGGTGACACTGTAGCCACTCCATATAGAAAAACATTTGACTATTGCATTCACATAAGCTATATCTTACTTACCATGCATATTGACTAACTTGTTCTGCAATCATGTGTTTTTGGCAAGCAACCCATTATCTCGATTGTCAATGTCCGGTTTCCTCCCCATCTCTAGGTTGACAAAGGTATTATCTCATGTAGGAGGAAGCAAGACGATTTGAGTGGAGCAACATCTTCATGACAAGGACGAGGTAATTTATATTGCACCTCAAGCACGCCTATTAGCAAGAGGAAGGTGAGAGAAACAACTCGACGATTACATGGAGATGGGGAAGCTAGCTTTCATAATGATGATGATGATCTTGAGATTCCACTTTGTATAGCAATTAATTTTGAGACTTATAGAAAGAAGTGATAAATGCTAGCTTTGCAATCCAATTGCGAACGCATTGCAAAGGTACTTCTAAAGGTACTTCTGCATTGCATATTGTCTTTTACAAAATGTTGTGGGTGCTACAATTTATAGTTACATGAGCTCATTATTAGAACAACCAATTTAGTTTTTGTTAGTTCAACTACCTATTGTTGCTTTTCGCTTGAGTTGTTTGTGAAATTTGATTTTTTGCAACTAATTTATACAACAAAGTACTACTACAAGGGTGTGCCCCAACAAAGATTCTTCATTTTTTCATTGGACACTAATAGGTAAGCTTCCTTCATGGAAGTTTGGGATCGCTCACATAAACACCTTCTTTGACTTACCAAACTAAGCCGCATAGAGAAAACCTCAAAGGTCCTGCCTCTTCTATTGTTGGGCCATTCGTCCCTCAAGTGGGACTCAAAAAAAAAAAGAGTTGAAGGCAACAATTTGATTTTTAGAAATGTAGGGGTCTCACTTTAAAAACTCTCCCAAGGTTCCATTTAGTTTTCTAGGTTTTGCCATCACTTTTCTTGGCACTAATTAATCAACAAGCTTTATCCCATAGTCCATTAAGGTCCTCAACCAAGTGATTGGGGAAACTTGATGGTTGGCCTTCCTTTATTCTCAAGTTCCATTGACGACACCTTACTCCAATTCAACAAAGCAAAGATACGAGCAATAGTAGAGAGAAAGTCCTCTATCCATCGATGTCGTGGGGATATAAGGGTTATATACCAGAAGCCATTTTGATAAATCATTAGTTTCTATATCATGAAGATAAAATCTTATTAACATATCTAGGATCTATAAACAACTCCCCCCACGTAGGAGGCAATGCCGCCATTCATAAAGTCCTAAATGTGATATGTGTAATGGAAATGGCCTATGAACTTTGATAATAGCGGAATGAAGAGAATTAGAGTGAGCATTTTTGTGAAACTACTTTGAGAACATAGAGGGTGAACTTAATTAGCGGTAGCAACATAACCATTATACTTAATTAACTTGGCGTGAATAATACTTTTGCAAGAGAGAGAATTAGGGTTTAGGGTAACAGTTGAGGACAGGATTTATGTGGAGTCGTTCCCCCCTCCAATAGGCTTTTGTATCATAGATTCTTCCATGAAGAGAGACTTGGTACAATAAAATCTTTGGTTCCTTGTGACCTAGGTGATGCAATGAATATGGAAAGCTTCAGGCATCATGAGCATAACATGAATTTTGTAAAATCATTAACCATCTTCGGCCTCATTCCCAATGCCTCAAACACCTTCAAAGGTGGAGAGAGCTAGCAGGAAATGAGGGTAGGGAAGAGGAAGAAGAAGCATTCATACGAAAAAGAAATAGTTCCTCAATTATCATCACTCTTCTTGCTTAGCATAGCATAATAGATAGTAATGAAGATGGAGAAGATGGCAAGCTTAAGCATTAAAGCATGGCTCTTGGTTGGATTTGCATTCCATAGCCAAGAGTGTTAGTGTAGGCTCTCAACTTCTCAACAAGCTTGGAGAAGGAGATGGAGCTCTTGCACTTTGCACCTCACAGGTCGACCCCCTCTTCTAGCTCTTGGTGGAAGCTCATTGGACCCCTTTAAGCGTAGCCAATCACATGCAGAGGGCATACAAAGCAAGCATGTTAGCCTTGGAACAAGTGTCCCCCTTTCCCCTTTGAGAGAGAGGACTTGATAAATGCATACACAATTAATTATATTAGATAAATTATCATTGTACCCCTTGAGAGGCCAACCAATAGGCTTTAGGCACCTTATGAGGTCAATATCGAGAGGAACTTGACATGTTTCCATGTTGCATTAGGCAAGGATTGACTTGTGTGAGGGTGTGTGTATTCTCTCTCTAGCTCCTACAATGAGGGCTCTCCCCCCCTTGTGTAGGGATGTGCTTTGACTTTTTGAAACACCTTAACCCCTCAAGCACCTTAGTCAGCAAGCACGACAAGCACCTCAAGCCTGGTCCATGTTTCCCCCTCAAGCACAGTCCTACCTTTCCTAAGGTCAAAGGAATTTTAACACTAACCTTTGGAGGTCTTTAATGAAGCTAACCCTAAGGTCTTTAAGCTCCATTAGCTAGCCTTGCTCTTTGATAGACCATCTCTCATTTGGACCCCTTGAACCTTGGCCCCGTGTTGAGATAGATCCATAAGCACATGTCTGTATTCTAACCCTTGCTCCCACATTAAATGATCAGTTTAATATGAGAAAATCACTTGGATTGGTTAGATATTAGATTTTATAACATAACCTCTCTCTTGAAATCACACTCGTCCTCGACTATGAGGTAGAAGAGATAAAGCCCTAGTCATTAGTCAATGTTTCTTAGCGGTTAGAGGATCCCTTTTTACCCTACGACATCATTCCAAGATGGATGAATAATCCATTTGGGGCTTGGGATACTTAGCTGCTGCAAGCATGTCTACTCTTTAGTCCATTTCATTCTCCCAAAGTAGAGTGACAAATTCTACTTGGTGTTTGAGAGACGTCGTCATCACAAACATGATTCTCAGCATGCATACTACTTAAATTTCTGCACAATAAAAAGAGAATTAGTCTTATAAGACAAAAACATTGGTCATTTAAAAGAAACATGTACATTTGATTACAATAATGTAGCATTGTAAGCATTGACAAGGTTTATACTATCCTTAAGTTGTATTCCTTGCATCCATCTAGCATCTTCAAAAGGATAATTTTTTAACTTAATAAGATACCGTTGGATAATCTTGCCATATCATAGTACTTTGTCTTCATGCCTAAGGATATGGGTTGTAGCACCTCTTCTTGTTCTTTGGGTTTTTGGAGGGTCTTCAATAATTGGTTCTCTTGGTGGCTCTCCTTTGTAGGGCTTAAGTAGGCTAACATTAAAAGCATTGTGTATAAGCCAATGGTTGGGCAAGTTGAGTTGATAAGCCATCTCATTGATTGGGTTCAAGATTTGAGAAGGACCATAGTATATTTTTGCTAGTTTAGCATAATACTTTTGATGGCCCGTATGAATTTTGCCCGTTGTTTGCCTCAATCGAGCCTTGGGAAACTTAAGTAAGAACCAATCATTTTCTTTGATTGTTAAGGCCCTTCTGTGCTTATCAGTAGTAGCAACTTTTTGCCTTTGTTGAGAGATGGATATAGCCTCCTTAATCTTTGTTAAAGATTCTTGTAGGTCACGGCTATACTCATCAACAACGAAGATCTTCCCATGTACTTTAAGTAGCAAGGGACTTTTAGGTCTTCCCTCTATGATCTCAAAAGGTGCCTTTCCCGTAGTAATATGGACAGTAGTATTGTACGCATACTCTACAAGGGGAGCGTTGATCTACTTCGGTAACATAATTCTTTCGTAGATTGAGAATCATAAGATTGGCTATTTCACTTTGGCCATCCGTTTGTGGGTGATAGGCCAAAGAGAAATTCAATCTTGTACCTAGATTTTCAAAGAGACATTTCCAAAAAATAATGGTCATTTTAGGATCTCTATCTGACACGATGGATGTTGGCAATCCATGATATTTGAAAATCTGAGATATGAAGAGAGTTGCCATTTGGTGTGCCTTCATAGTCTTTTTGATAGGAACAAAGTGTGCTTGCTTGCTAAAGATGTCGATTATTGTCCATATTCCCGTATTTTCATGGATATACTTGGGTAATGCAAAGATAAAATCCATGGATATACTCTTCCATAGTGAATTAGGGATTGGCAATGGCTGGAGTAATCTAGGTTGCTTCCATCTACAATACTTGATCTTTTGGCATACCACACATTTTGAAACATACTCTTGTATGTCCACTTTCATAGGCCAATAGAAGTACGTCTCTACTCCTCGAAGTAGGTTGAATACCTCTATGTCCCACATAGGAAGGAGCATGGGATTCATACACGACTTTTTCACGAAGGGAGTGGGTAACACAAAGCCTATTTCCATGGAGAAGATATTCCTTTAAAGTCAGGGTCAGTAGTATACTCATCTATCATAGAAGATAGATCATTGTGAGTTGCTATAGACACATCATTAAATCTTGGTCATAGTGAAAGTGCATCGGCCACTTGATTGTGCTTACCAACAATGTGAGCAATATGAAAATAAAATTGCGAAAGAAAATTTTTCCACCTCATTTTTTTGTCAGAAAGCTTGGTTTGTGTCATGAAGTACTTGAGACTTTGGTGGTCTGTTTGCAAAATAAATGAAGTCCCCAATAAATAGTGCTTCCATGTGTCTAGGACATGTAGAATAGCTAAAAGCTCTTTCTCATATATGCCCAAGACCCGTTCATCTGTATTGAGCCTTTGGCTCTCATATGCTATGGCATGCCCTTCTTGAAGTAAGACTGCTCCAAGGCAATCACCACAAGCATCACATTGGACCTCAAATGGCTTTGAGAGATCCGGAAGCATAAGCATCGGTGGGGAGCTAAGCTTCTCTTTGAGCTTGTCAAAAGCATTTTTCTCTTTAGCAGTCCATGAGTACTTAACGTTCTTCTTTGTTAAGTCATGTAATGGTCCTACTATTTGAAAGAATTTTGCTATGAAGCGTCTATAGTATTCACACATACCGATAAAGCTTCATAGATCACGTAGATTCCTTGGATTAGGCCATGCTTTTATTACCTCCAACTTTGATGGATCCATATGGATACCATCTT
Organism: Adiantum capillus-veneris; assembly: GCF_014529385.1. Taxonomy (NCBI): domain Eukaryota; kingdom Viridiplantae; phylum Streptophyta; class Polypodiopsida; order Polypodiales; family Pteridaceae; genus Adiantum; species Adiantum capillus-veneris. Next base: position 25,897,181 of record NC_140956.1, on the reverse strand, counting down.
GAGAGATAATATCACCTAAGTATTGAATCTCTTGAAGGAAAAATTCGCTCTTCTTTTGATCGATAAAAAGCTTATTCTCCCTCAAAGCTTGAAAAATTACCTTGAGATTGCCGCTATTCGTGGACTTTCTCTATCTAACCAATAGAGACTTTGCAAAGGGTTACCTTATTTGCTAACCGCAAAATGCACAAACTTTTCCAATCGCTGACCACAGGGGACATCTTGCTAGCCGCAAGGCATCTTGCTAACCGCAAGGACAGAAATAGAGATGTTAGACTCTTTGCTAATCACTAAATCATCTCGTTAACCGCGAGTTACATTTGGAAAAGATATATTCCTTTAGCAATTGTTCTTGTTAAGTGATTCTTCAGACATGATTAATTAACTCCTTATATCAATCAATAATAATTTATCAAAAAATTCTTTCACTACTCTACAAAATCATATGCTTGTTTCTTGTGATACAATCACGTTTCTTGGATGGTTTAAGGAAGTTCCTACGCTTGACTTACCAAGTCAGCATGTATAGCGATGTAGAATTATAAATTTATCTTACCAGATTAGCGACGTGTTCGACTACCTCCCGTGATGGAGGTTGGATGGCTTCAACTTCTTCAATAGCTTATACCTCCGACTCAGCTATAATTGGAACAAAGGACACCTTTCTTTGTACCTTCTTCCGAGGTGGGATAGTAGGAACACCTTTGGAGCTTCTTGTCACTTGTTTCAAGGCCATCATGTTGAGATAGAGAAGAGAGAGAGGTTCTTCGTGAAAATTAAAGAGTTAATTGCTTGCCTACTTGGCGAGAATATGACGAGAGAGAGAGAGAGAGAGAGAGAGAGAGAGAGAGAGAGGAGTTTCACAAAGCGAGCAAACTTTTCCGAGAAATCTCATTTTTGAGCAAGTCCCACCAGGTATTGCTATCATTCAACATTGAATTTATCAACTTTTCTTATACCAAGATCGCTTAAAAGAGCAAGATGAACTATTATCAAGTCCATTCAATTGACACCAAAGAGAGGACATTATAACTATGAATACAAAACAAAATACAAACATAATTATGCCAAATAATAGAGGACCTTATAGCTATGAATAGGAAAAAATTGCAAACACATAAACATGTCGATAACATAAGACAATAAAACTATATATAGGTAAACATTTCAATAACACCATACTTTGTCAATGTTTTATGTGACTATAAAACACTATCATGACTAATGCTTGCACTGAGGGTTGTACAAAAGCAAATGCCATACCAAAAGAACCATGAAACTTATGGTGACTCATGTAGGTACCTTATGTATGCTCACTTCTATAATTAGACACAAATTCTTCAAAGGTCTTCAAAAATTTGACATTAGTAAAAGGTGAAGATAGTATGTTACACAAAATACTCAAAAAACAAATAATTAATCATCAATGCAAAGAGGGAAAATAGGACTATGTTAATAAAAACAATCATAGACATCAACATCTCAATGATACCACATTTTGTCAATGTGGTACATGATGATAAACATTTTAATTGGTTAATGGCTTAACCTAAAGGTTTTTTTGAAGGAAGATTGAAAACAGCACAAAACTCATGAAAAAATTGAAGATGATAAATTTGTGCTAAACTACCTCAAATAACTCCATTATTATCAAGGCAATTTGAATCATAATTCACGGGCAATAGAAGGACAAGCTAAGAACTTGGAAGAGGACATAATAAAGATATGTGAGCACATGTGCAACACCGTGAGCCATCCATGAGGCACCTTTGCAAAACACCTCGCCACAATATTTAGGACACTGTAAAGACTTGTACATGTAAGGCATTTAGAAGAAAATGGTACATAAGCATGTTGGTGGGGGATGTCCGCAGAAGTGAAACATAGAAAAAAAATGTGAAGACATAGAAAAAAGCACAAAAATTTGACCCAAAACCCCTTGAAATCAATCCATGGTGATATGGATTGATTGATGGGGGGGGGGGGGGGGGGGGGGGGGTCCACCATCCAAAGAGGGAGAAAAACTGTAAAAAATCAATTTGTGGCAATTCGGATTGCTTTGAGTGGGCTCTAGCACTTGGGGAAAAATATAAAAAATTAGACCCAAAAATCCCTTAAAATCAACCCGTGGCGACACGGATTGATTTCGGGGCGTTCCAACACCTTGAGAGGGAGAAAAAATGTAAAGCACCAAATTAGACCCAAAATCTCTTAAAATCAATCCATGGCGACACATATTGAGTTTGGGGGATTCCAACACCTAGAGAGGGAGAAAAAATGCAAAGCACAAAATTAGACCCGAAAATCCCCTAAAATCAATTCGTGGACAGGGATTGATTTTGGGGGGTTTCAACACCTAGAGAGGAAAAAAATTTGTAAAGCACAAAATTAGACCCAAAAACCCCCTAAAATCAATCAGTGGTGACACGGATTGATTTTGGGGGGTTCCAACACCTAGAGAGGGACCAGGAAAAAAAAAAAGCAAAGCACAAAATTAGACCCAAAAATCTCCTAAAATCAGCCCGTGGTGACAAGATTGATTTTGGGATGTTCCAACTTAGAGAGGGAGGGAAAAAAAGCACAAAACTAGACCCAAAATCCCCTTAAATCAATCCGTGGCAAAACAGGGATTGATTTTGGGGGGTTTCAACACCTAGAGAGGGAGAAAAAATTCAAAGCACAAAATTAAACCCAAAATCCCCTTAAATCAAACCGTGGCAACACGGATTGATTTTGGGGGGTTCTAACACCTAGAGAGGGACAAAAAAAAGCACAAAATTAAACTCAAAATCCCCTAAAATTAATCCGTGGTGACACTGATTGATTTTGCAGGGTTCCAATACCTAGAGAGAGAGAGAGAGAGAGAAAAAAAACAAAGCACAAAATTAAACCCAAAGTCCCCTAAAATCAGTCCGTGGCGACACGGATTGATTTTGGGGTGTTCCAACACCTAGAGAGAGAAAAAAATGCAAAGCACAAAATTAGACCCAAAATCGTCTAAAATCAGTCCGTAGCGACACGGATCGATTTTGGGGGGTTCCAACACCTACGAGGGACAAAAAAAAAAAGCAAAGCACAAAATTAGACCCAAAAATCTCCTAAAATCAATTTCGTGGCAACACTGATTGATTTTGGGGGGTTCCAACAACATAGATAGGGAGAAAATATACAAAACACAAAATTAGACCCAAAAATCCCCTAGAATCAATCCGTGGTGACACGGACTGATTTTGGGGAGCTCCATTACCTAGAGAGTGATAAAAAAAACACACACCAAATCAGATCCAAAATTTCCCAGAAATCAATCCGTGGCGACACGGACTGCTTTTGTGGGGTTCCAACACCTAGAGAGGGAGAAAAAAAATAAAGCACAAAATTGGACCAAAAAATCCCCTGAAATCAATATGTGGTGACACGGATTGATTTTTGGGGGTTCCAACACCTAGAGAGGGAGAAAAAAAAGTAAAGCACAAAATTAACTCAAAAACCCCTTGAAATCAATATATGGTGATACAGGTTAATTTGGGGCTTGTCATCATGGATTATTTTTTTGGGGTTTTGGGGTGATGATTTTGTGATTTCTACCTCTTCGTATGTCAAAACCCCCTCAAATCAATCTTTGAGGTCAAAATCAATGAAAATTCTTCTATATTTTATAGTTTTCAATGTTCCATTTTTTTGGAAAAGTGCATGCACCAATGCACTATAGCATTATGTTGGGTTTTCAAGCCCATTACTAGTGGGAACATGTTCTATAGAATATATATACACTCAATTCTAAGCCACTTTATTTGTGGAGTTTTGCATTGTGTATAGTTAGTTAAATTGTCTATATATGTAAAAGCTTCAAATCTAATACAAGCAATAGCATGGTTTTATTTTTGGTGTCAAAGCTCTCTCTCTCTCTCTCTCTCTGTGTGTGTGTGTGTGTGTGTGTGTGTGTGTGTGTGTGTGTGAGATTAAATATCTAATATCTAACCAACCCAAATGATTTTCTCATATTAAACTGATCATTTAATATGGGATAATAAACGAGAACAAGGGTTAGAATATAGACATGTGCTTATGGATCTATCTCAACACGGGGCCAATGGTAAAGGGGCCCAAATGAGAGATGGTCTGTCAAAGAGAAGGGTTAACTAATGGGGCTTAAAAGACCTTAGGGCTAGCTTCATTAAAGACCTCCAATGGTTAGTGTTTTAAAAGTCCTTTGACCTTAAGCAAGCTAGGGCTGAGCTTGAGGTTGGAACCCGGCCTAAACTTGTCTTTGACCTTAAGCAAGCTAGGGTTGTTCTTGAGGTGGGAACCCGACCTAAATTTGCCTTTGACCTTAGGCAAGCTAGGAGCTTGAGGTGGGAACTCCACCTAAGGTGCTTGTCATGCTTGATGACTAAGGTACTTGAGGTACTTGTCATACTTAATGAGGAAGTTGCTTCCTATGCATGGGGGGTAAGATGCTTGAGTCAAAAAGAGACCCTACTCACTTAATGAGGAAGTTTCTTGATAAGCTTCCTATGCATGGGGGGTATGATGCTTGAGTAAAAAAAAGACCCTACACACTTAATGAGGAAGTTGTTTGAGAAGCTTCCTATGCATAAAAGTCCCAAAGTTAGGGGAATCTTTGACCTAACCTTCCACTCACCCAAGGGGCACCCTTTTTCTAAAAGGACACATGGGACACATGTCAGATTCTCACTAAGCTTAACCACATGGGGTGCTTGAATGCTATTGGTTGGACTAAAGAGGGGTCCAATGAGCTTCTACTTCCATCCAACAAATATCTAGATATTTTCAAGCTCTCTCTCTCTCTCTCTAAGGGGTAAGTAGGACACTTGTCAAAAGACTATCCATGTACTTGACTGCATGTTGCATGTGATTGGCTAGGGGGAGAGAGGTCCAATGGGATTGAAGCATGTGGAAAAGCTACCACTCGCTCAAAGCAAGGAGGGGGGGTGCTAGGGGGATATACTCCACACATACACACTCATTTGGAAGGGCATTCTCACTTGGTGAAAGTTGAGGAACACCACCTCCTTCAACAAGCTTGTGAGAAGTGAGAGCCTACATCAACACTCTTGGCTATGGAATGCAAATCCAACCAAGAGCCATGCTTCAATGCTTAAGCTTGCCATCTTCTCCATCTCCATTACTATGCTATTATGTATGCTAGCAAGAAGAGTAATGATAAGTGAAAAACTATTTCTTTCTCCTATGGAATGTTTGTTTCTTCTTCCTCTTCCCTACCCTCATTCCCTGCTAGCTCTCTTTACCTTCGAAGGTGTTTGAGGCCTTGGGAATGAGGCTTGGGATAGTTAATGCTTTCTACAAGTTTATGTTATGCTTTGATGCATGAAGCTCTCCATCTTCATTGCATCACGTAGGTCACAAGGAACACAAAGATTGTATTGTACCAAGTCTCTCTTGATGGGAGAAACTATAATACAAATGCCTATTGGAGGGGGGCCCGCCTCCATCTGAATCCGGTCCTCAACTATTGTCATGTTCTTTAAACTCTCTCTCTTGCAAAAGTATTGTTCATGCCAAGTTAACTAAGTACCATGTTTATGTTGCTACCATCAATTAAGTTCACCCGTTATGATCACAAAGTAATCTCTAAAAAATGCTTCACCTAATTTCCTAATTCCGCTACTCTCAAAGTTCATAGGCCATTTCCATTACATTGGTATCAGAGCATTTGGTTTCTCTTTTCTTGCTTAAGAAGAGAGGTCCTTAAGTAGCCCATTAATGGTTGTTTCTGTTAATTATATTAGGGTAAGTGGGTCTGGGATGTATTATCAGTTTTGTTGTGTTGAGCCCACTATGTGGGATATGGTGCACATCTTGGGAGCTTTGGTCTAATGATGGAGTCTTTTTAGACTTGCCTACGGCTTTACCATTATTGAGCCATAAGAAGTCAGAAAGGAGCTATCCCTCGGCAACTTCGCTATGTTAGACTCACTCCACTACTCTCTATAATTAACCAATTCGAGCCGTGGGTGTAGATACTTAAGTGCCTATTTTCAAAGGCTAAGAGGAGTAGCAACTAAGGTTTTGAATTGCCAAAGTATACACTAAGTAAACATATAAGTTTAATTAACATGGCTAACAATAACCAAGAGAGTAGAATGAACATTAATAACTTTGATTTTTCACATGAAGGTGCCAATGATGATGCCCCCATGTTTGTTAATTATCTGGTCACTAGGTTGCAACAAGCTAAGGGCAACCCCACTTTGCAAGACGAAGTCACTCAACAAATTCATGCTTATGGGATTTCCTTTCCTCTCCAAGAGGAGAGAGAGCTTACGAGGCCTCTTGAAGAGACCCCCAAAAGAAGACTCTCTCCCATACGAGAGGAGGAATCCAAAGATCAAGAAAGCAATGAATCCCTAAATTCCTCCGAAGATGTGGCTCCACGAAGAAGGCGGACTAAAAGATCACCAACTCCTCCCAAGAGGAAACGGTTAACCCATAGTCCTTCTCCTCGACACCCAAAAGGGAAGAGAGGAAACCAAGAAAAAAAAGGGCAAGAAAGAGGTCACTGTCTTCTCCTTCTTCTTCACGTTCCTCCTCTACCAATGAAAGCTATGGCTATTCTCCTAGAGAATATAAGAGGGGAGGACATCACAAATCTTACCCTGCATGGCGAAGGTCACAAAAGCTCAAGAAGTTCAAAGAGGGAGGAAAGAGTTCTCTTTTCTCACCTATGATGGCACCTTTGGTGCTACCGACAAAGTATTGGCCTTCATCCAACAATTTGATGCGGCCTTTGGAGACGATGGCTTCACGGAGTCCTCCAAGCTACGCCATGTAGCTATGCACTTCCAAAAATGGGCTCGTCAATGGTGGGCTAGCCTTCGTGACAATGGAGAAGCCCCAAAGACATGGAAAACTCTACGAGTTTCCATCATGAAGCAATTCCTTGCAAGCGATGCAAAGGACAAAGTGCTCACCGAATGGTGGAGTTTAAGGCTTCTCTCTCATGAGTCTATCCACAAATATGTGGACAAGTTTTGGGATTTACATCTCAAGGCTACTCTCTTTCAAAAGATAGACTTTGTTGAGCAAAAACAACAATTCTGTGCTGGATTACCTGAAGAGATGGCCGAGTATGTCAACTCTCAATGGCGTGACTCTATCAGCGAAGTAATCCACCATAATTTCCAACAAGTGGTTAGACGGAGTGTCAAACCCATGGAAAATAAATACGAAAGTGATGCAAAGGGAAAAATTAATGCCCAAAATCTCTCCCACAACCATTCCAACAACAACAACAAGAATCGGTCCAAGGAGAAAGGAGTTTACAAAGGTAAAAATAAACTCTCCCTTGAAGAGCTTGAAACTTTTTGCAAGGATCACAAATGTTTTAAGTGTGGGGAGCAAGGACATGGCTATCGTTCTTGCCCCAAAAGAAATGCTCGCAATGAGACTCCTAGAGCTTCCACTATCGAAGCTCCAAAAGAGGATACTCATTGTAAAGGATCACCTCTCTCCTATGCTTGGGTAAAGGTAAGGGAGCATGATGTTTTCATCTTGTTTGACCCTGGTTCTACTCTCAACTTCATATCAATGGAGTTGGCCACCAAGTTGGGCATTCAAACTTTTGAGATGGGAGATGTTGTAACTGCCGATGCCGCTTTCAAGGGACAACAAGACTCCGTTACTCCCTTGATTGGGAAGTTGAGGCTTCATGTCCAAAGCTCTGTCGACAAAGAAGACTTCTTTATCTCTTCCCTTCAACATGAGGATGCTATCCTAGGGATACCATGGTTCAACCGCATGGATGCCAACATGAAGTTCCCTGAAAGGAGAATCTGCTCAATCAAAAGAAAAGCAAATTTTTCCTTCAAGAGATTCAATACTTAGGTCATATTATCTCTCAAGATGGTATCCGTATGGATCCATCAAAGTTGGAGGTAATAAAAGCATGGCCTAATCCAAGGAATCTACATGAGCTAAGAAGCTTTATTGGTATGTGTGCATACTATAGATGCTTCATAGAAAAATTTTCTGAAATAGCAGGACCATTACATGACTTAACAAAGAAAAACGTTAAGTATTCATGGAATTCTAAGGAGCAAAGTGCTTTTGACAAGCTCAAAGAGAAGCTTATCTCCCAACCAATCCTTATCCTTCCGGATCTCTCAAAGTCATTTGAGGTCCAATGTGATGCTTGTGGTGATTGCCTTGGAGCAGTCTTGCTTCAAGAAGGGCATGTCATAGCATATGAGAGCCGAAGGCTCAACACGGATGAACGGGTCTTAGGCATTTATGAGAAAGAGCTGTTAGCTATTCTACATGCCATAGACACATGGAAGAACTATCTATTAGGGACTCCATTCATCTTACGAACAGATCATCAAAGTCTCAAGTACTTCATGACGCAAACAAAGCTTTCTGACAAACAAATGAGGTGGGCAATTTTTCTTTCACAATTTAATTTCCACATTGCTCACATTGTTGGTAAGCACAATCAAGTGGCTGATGCACTTTCACGATGACCAAAAGTTAATGCTGTGTCAATAGCAACTCACAATGATCTATCTTCTATGATAGCTGAGTATGCTATTGACCCTGACTTTAGAGACATAATGTCATCCCTTGCTTTGGGAAAGAAAGAGGAACCATTCACCTTGCAGGATGGTTATCTTCTCCATGGCAATAGGCTAAGTGTTACCCACTCCCTTCGTGAGAAAGTCATGTATGAATCCCATGCTCCTCCCTATGTGGGGCATAGGGGCATTCAACCTACTCTTCGAGGAGTAGAGACATACTTTTATTGGCCTACCATGAAAGTGGACATACAAGAGTATGTTTCAAAATGTGTAGTATATGCAAATTGACCAAGCATGATAGAGGGAAGCAACCTGGATTACTCCAGCCATTGCCAATTCCTAATTCACCATGGGAGAGTATATCCATGGATTTTATCTTTGGATTACCAAAATCTATCAATGGGAATACGGGAATATGGACAATAGCCAACAGGTTTAGCAAGAAAGCACACTTTATCCCTGTCAAGAAGACTATTAAGGCACACCAAATGGCAACTCACTTCATATCACATATTTTCAAACACCATGGACTGCCAACATCTATCGTGTTAGATAGAGATCCTAAAATGACCAGCAATTTTTGGATCTCTATCGTGTCAGATAGAGATCCTAAAATGACCAGTAATTTTTGGAAAGGTCTCGACGAAAATCTAGGTACAAGATTGAATTTTTGGCCTATCACCCACAAACGGATGGCCAAAGTGAGATAGCCAATCTTACAATTCTTGATCTACTAAAGACCTATGTTACAGAAGTAGATCAACGCTCACAATGGGAAAAGTAATTACCTCTTGTAGAGTATGTGTATAATAATACTATTCATACTTCTACGAGAAAAGCACCTTTTGAAATCATAGAGGGAAGACCTAAAAGTCCCTTGCTACTTAAAGCACATGGAAAGATCTTTGTTGCCGATGAGTATAGCCGTGACTTGCAAGCATCCTTTCAAAAGATTAAAGAGGCTTTATCAATCTCCCAACTAAGGCAAAAAGCTGTTGTTGACAAGAACAGAAGGGCCTTAATGTTCAAAGAAAATGATTCGGTCTTACGTAAATTTCCTAAGGCTTGATTGAGGCAAACGACGGGCAAAAATCTTACGGGCCATCAAAAGTATTATGCTAAACTAGCAAAAATATACTATGGTCCTTTTCAAATTTTGAAGCCAATCAATGAGGTGACTTATCAACTCAAGTTGCCTAACCATTGGCTCATACGCAATGCTTTTCATGTGAGCCTACTCAAGACCCTCCCGAAATCGAAGATCAAGCAGAGGTACTACAACCCAAAGCTATCCTTCGGCATGAAGACAAGGTACTACGACATGGTAAGATTATCCGACGGTATCTTATTAAGTTCAAAAATTATCCTTTTGAAGATGCTAGATGGATACAAGGAATCCAGCTTAAGGATAGTATGAACCTTGTCAACGCTTACAAGGCTACATTAGAGTAAGCAAATGTACATGTTTCTTTTAATGATCAATGTTTTGTCTTATAAGACTAATTATTTCTTTATTGTGCACAAATTTAAGTAATATGCATACTAAGAATCATGTTTGGGATGACGATGTCTCTCAAACACCATGTAGAATTTGTCACTCTACTTGGGAAGATGAAATGAACTAAAGAGCAGACATACTTGCGGCAGCAATATCTCCCAAGCACCAAATGGATTAGTCATCCATCTTGGAATGATGTCGTAGGGTAAAAAGGGATCCTCTACCCGCTAAGACAAATTGACTAATGACTATGACTTTATCTCTTTTACCTCATAGTCGAGGACGACTATGATTTCAAGAAAGAGGTAATGTCATTAAACATCTAATATCTAACCAACCCAAATGATATTCTCATATTAAACTGATGATTTAATGTGGGATAATAAACGGCAACAAGGGTTAGAATATAGACATGTGCTTACGGATCTATGTCAACATGGGGCCAATGGTAAAGGGGCCCAAATGAGAGATGGTCTGTAAAAGAGCAAGGTTAAATAATGGGGCTTAAAAGACCTTAGGGTTAGCTTTATTAAAGACCTCCAATGGTTAGTGTTAAAAGTACTTTGACCTTAAGCAAGCTAGGGCTGAGCTTGAGGTGGGAACCCGACCTAAACTTGTCTTTGACCTTAAGCAGGCTAGGGTTGTGCTTGAGGTGGGAACCCGACCTAAACTTGCCTTTGACCTTCGGCAAGCTAGGGCTGAGATTGAGGTGGGAACTCCACCTAAGGTGCTTGACCAAGGTACTTGAGGTACTTGTCATACTTAATGAGGAAGTTTCTCGAGAAGCTTCCTATGCATGGGGGGTAAGATGCTTGAGTCAAAAAAAGACCCTACACACTTAATGAGGAAGTTGCTTGAGAAGCTTCCTATGCATGGGGGGTAAGATGCTTGAGTCAAAAAGAAACCCTACACACTTAATGAGGAAGTTTCTTGAGAATCTTCCTATGCATAAAAGTCCCAAAGTTAGGGGAATCTTTGACCTAACCTTCTACTCACCCAAGGGGCACCCCTTTTCTAAAAGGGCACATGTCAAACTCTCACTAAGCTTAACCACATGGGGTGCTTGAATGCTATTGGTTGGGCTAAACAAGGGTCCAATGAGCTTCTAATTCCATCCAACAAATATCTAGATATTTTCAAGATCTCTCTCTCTCTAAGGGGTAAGGAGGACACTTGTCAAAAGACTACCCATGTACTTGACTACATGTTGCATGTGATTGGCTAGGGGGAGAGGGTTCCAATGGGATTGAAGCATGTGGAAAAGCTACCACTCGCCCAAAGCAAGGAGGGGGGGTGCTAGGGGGATATACTCCACTCACACACTCATTTGGAAGGGCATTCTCACTTGGTGAAAGTTGAGGAACACCGCCTCCTTCTCCAAGCTTGTCAGAAGATAGAGCCTACATCAACACTCTTGGCTATGGAATGCAAATCCAACCAAGATCCATGCTTCAATTCTTAAGCTTGCCATCTTCTCCATCTCCATTACTATGCTATTATGTATGCTAGCAATAAGAGTAATGACAAGTGAAAAACTATTTCTTTCTCCTATGGAATGTTTCTTCTTCCTCTTCCCTACCCTCATTCCTTGCTAGCTCTCTTTACCTTCGAAGGTGTTTGAGGCCTTGGGAATGAGGCTTGGGATAGTTAATGCTTTCTACAAGTTTATGTTATGCTTTGATGCATGAAGCTCTCCATCTTCATTGCATCACGTAGGTCACAAGGAACACAAAGATTGTATTGTACCAAGTCTCTCTTGATGGGAGAAACTATAATACAAATGCCTATTGGAGGGGGGACCCCGGATCCATATGAATCCAGTCCTCAACTATTATCATGTTCTTTAAACTCTCTCTCTTGCAAGAGTGTTGTTCATGCCAAGTTAACTAAGTACCATGTTTATGTTGCTACCATCAATTAAGTTCACCCGATGTGCTCACAAAGTAATCTCTCAAAAATGCTTCAACTAATTTCTTAATTCCGTTGCTCTCAAAGCTCTTAGGCTGTTTCCATTACACTCTCTCTCTCTCTCTCTCTCTCTCTCTCTTGTTTATCTTCTCCATGCTTTGCAAGCTCAAGCTACCATGGCACAATTTTCTACAAACTGCATCTCAAAACGTTGTCAAACGGTACTCTCTCTCTATGTATAGCATTGTGAAACGTTGTCAGATGTAGTACCCAAGAGCTCAAAGCTTTCAATGGTGGAGTGGGAATTCTGAAACACTATCCAAAGCAGCCAGCGAGTAGCCTTTTCAGAACACTGTCAAGGTGGTGATAAAAATCTATTCAAGAGTTCCAAAATAGTGTTGGTTGTGGTACTTGGCAACGATGCTAAACGAGCTTAAGTTGGTGAAGGTAGGGTGCTTCACAAGCTTGTCTAAGCATCCCCAAAGCTATTATAAATCAAGTTAGTTGGTGACAAGCCTGTAGGGCACATCATCTCAAGATGCTTATGTGTACCACCTCAATTACCTAATAGGAAATCTCAAAACTTTGGTATTGCATGGATGCATATGAGGATTCAAGGATTCCAAATATCCAACAAGACTTCACACATTGGCAAAAAAACATGCTATATATGTGTTGAAGGTTGTTCCAAAAATTTATTGGTTTACATAGGAGTTTTTCTCAAGGCATATGAAGAAGAGGAGATTGTGGTGCCATGTTGTTCTATATGAAGCATACACTGTCATGCACAAAGACTTGCTTCAAGAACGTGGTGTACGATTTCAAAAAAACATTTAACTTGTTCTATGTCATAGATTTATGGTTTTTTTTGTTGTCAACACAATCACATATTTTTTGTCAAAGCTTTGTTTTAGCCTATCAATTGTCAGTTGTACGGGTTATTACTACCATGTCAAAATTGTACGGGTTATAGACATTGCCACAAAACAAAAGTGGTAAGACCTCCCAAATTGTCAATTTCTAGTTCTAGTCCTTGTTGTAAACCACTTATCTTGAGGTTATTAGGTAAGCCTAAACCCAAGGTTTGGAAGTAAACCAAAATCTCCATATAATGGTAGGTACTTTTGACCCACATCCTATGTGTTTGAGGGGGGTTCATTGTCGTAGCACCAGCTTATTGGTATACCAAAACCCTTGGTTGGAGAGAACCTAAAACTCACGGTTTATGAGTATACCACAAACTCATGGTTAAGAGTAAACCTAAAATTCTATGTCATGAGCATGGTTAGTCTAGTTTGGGCCTGAGGGGAGGATTGTTGGGTTTTCAAGCCCATTACCCATGGGAACATGCCCTATAGCATGCAAGTACACTCAATTGTAATCCACTCCTTATGGGACTTTACCACGGTGGCTATAGTTAATTGAATTGTCCATATATGTTAAAACTTTGAATTAATGCAAGCAATAATGTGGTTTTATTTTTGGTGTTAAAACTCTCTCTCTCTCTCTCTCTCTCTCTCTCTCTCTCTCTCTCTCTCTCTCTCACACACACACACACACACACACATATCTGTGATGCTTGTCTATGAGTACTTGTGTCTCAAGATTGTTACAACCTTTCTAACAACAATGCCATGATTTGTAGTGGCTACAAGTGTTAATAGGTTGATCCTGCTATTTTTAAAGTAAATATTTTTAAGTGGCAGCATCTTTTGTCAAATCGTTCTTGGTGTAGTGGTTCCCAATTAATCTTCACCCCTTTCTTTAGAAGTCCGGTCAAGGGCGAGGCAATCATTGCATAATCTTCACCCCTTTCTTTAGAAGGCCGGTCAAGGGCGAGGCAATCACTGCATAAACTTCACCCTTTTCTTTAGAAGGACGGTCAAGGGTGAGGCAATCACCACATAATCTTTTATAAAGATTCTATACCAGCATGTGATTCCCAAGAATCCTCTAAGCTCTGTTACATTCGATAGTTGGGGCCATTCAAAAATGTCTTGAAGTTTAGCAAGGTCCATTGAGATTCCTTCTCGCGAAACAATAAATCCCAAGTATTATATCCTTGGTGAGAAGAATGGACACTTGCTCATCTTTGCATATAGCTTGTGTTGTTGAAGAATGTCGAGCACCTTCGTCGGGTGGGTTTTGTGTTCTTCTTCATCCCTTGAGTAGATTACAATATCATCAAAGAAGACAAGGACAAAATTGTCTAGGTAGGACATGAAGATATCTTGCATCAATCTATTGAATGTAGCCGAAGCATTAGGTCCAGAACAAATGACATTACTATAAATTCTGAATGGCCATATTTGGTGTTAAAAATCTATTAATAGTAACTAAATCTTATATCTACTTTAAAAAGATCCATATATTTTGTCCATCCATTTATTGACACTACAAGAGGCTATTCATATTAGCGACGCTCAAAAAAAAAAATTCCCGGCGTCGCTATGAGCGTCGCAAATTTACAAGTAAATTTGCGACGTTCATAGCGACGCCGGCTAGGCTAAAAAAAATAACAGAGAGCGCCCAAAAACTCAGATCTCAGATCTGAGTTTTTCGGCGCCCTCAAGCAAGGAGCAGGTAACGCTCTCCCTCTCCCTCTCTCTCTCTCTCTCTCTCTCTCTTTCTTCTCCACACACACACACACACACACGAGGAGAGGAAGGAGAGCCAGGTATGCTCCTTCCCTCTCCTCACTCTCATGTTCCCTTCCCCTCTTTCTCTCTCCCTCTCTCTCTCTCTCTCTCTCTCTCTCTCACACACACACACACACACACACACACACACATAGTGTTTTTGAGAGAGAGAGAGAGAGAGAGAGAGAGAGAGAGAGAGAGAGAAAGAGTACAAACATAAACAAAAACGCACACCACATACATAAACAAAGAATGCACACACACATTGAGAGAGGAAAAGAGAGAGAGAGAGAATGCATAAACAAAAAACGCACACATTGAGAGAGGAAAAGAGAGAGAGAACATGCATAAACAAAAAACGCACACATTGAGAGAGGAAAAGAGAGAGAAAACATGCATAAACAAAAAAATGCACACACATTGAGAGAAAAAGAGAGAGAGAAACTAATTTAACATCGTAGGAAACTAATTAAAATTCAAAGACCTAAAGATCTAGCCGACGAGGAGTTGAACTCAAGACCTATTATTCAAGAGGGAAATGGCATAACCAATCTATCATACTTGGCATGGGTGATAGAAAGGTTATACCATTTATCTCTTTTTATTGGCACACACATCCACACACGCGCACACACACAAGAAGAAGAGAGTTATAACGTCGTAGGAAACTATCCTAAAAGACGTTAAAGATTAGGTTAGATGTAGACTTACGTTAAATTAGATTTAGGTTTATTTAAGTTAAATTAGATTAGATTTAGGTTTATTTTTAGTTAGATTTACGTTTATTTACGCTAGATTTAGATTTACGTTATATTAGATTAGATTTAGGTCTCCATAGACTGCGATGCCTGCATGAAGCGGGTGAAGAAAGCCCTCAATGGAATATAGGGTATTGCTGCCTTCACTCATGGTGGGCTTCGTCGATCCAAAAGTACTGGTGAAATGTCTTCAGAAGATAGGGAAGGAGGTGGATCTTCAGGGCGGCAAGAGTCACTACATCCCCGACAATGACCATCTAGACAACCTCTAGTCATTCAACAGTAACTTCAAAGTTAGTAACAAGAGCAAGAACAGTCCAAAGGGCCAATTGCTGTCGTCAGATGTGGATGGAGATGAGGCAGCGTCACCGCCGGAAGTTAACTCTCACATCTTTAGTGATGAGAATGCCAACTCTTGCCGAGTTATGTGAAAAATTATGTGTTAAATCAGTTTTAAGGTTCTTATAATCCCTGTTAGTTTAGTTCTTTGTTTTTAATATAACATAATTTACGTTAGATTTAGATTTATGTTATATTAGATTAGACTTAGGTTTATTTAGGTTTACCCACACACACACACACAAGAAGAAGAGAGTTTTAACGTCGTAGGAAACTATCCCAAAAGACGTTAAAGATTAGGTTAGATGTAGACTTACGTTAAATTAGATTTAGGTTTATTTTTAGTTAGATTTACGTTTATTTAGATTTACGCTTATTTACGCTAGATCGAGTCCACGCAAGAATTACTTACGGTTTAGGGTTTAGAGTTAGACGAACAGTGAAAAGATCTACAGTGAAAAGATCTACAGTGAAAAGATGTCAAGATGCTGTGAAGTGCTACAGCTAGAGAAGAGGCAAAGAGGTTTTGTCCACTACATGCAGTATCATGTAGACGTGGGTCTGTAGATTTCTTGTACCCACAAATATAGGTATTGACCAATAAAGACGAGATTATAACCCAGTGGTTCTGATCTCCGTGCACCTCTAGACCGAGGTGTGCGGGGATTGGACATGACTAGAGAATGTGAGGTAGAGAGAGAGAGAGAGAGAGATAAGACGAAGAATTCCAATAGAATATTAAATTTGTTGTCCAGGTTATAAGATTTTTATCCTCATTATGAGTAGTGACGAGGATGTGGGACCGTCCAACCGAAACACCTATCTCTCAACGAGGGTCTTATGTCCTTGTAATCAATGCAAGCATGTTGTGTGACGGACAATATGTGTTTCTTTGCAGCACGTTCGCGAATTTGGCGAGTTCGATCCATCTATTATAGATCGAGTTGTTGACAATTATAACTCGTCGGACTCTGACGCTGGCCAACAAGCAGCAATCTTGCAACCCAATAGACGTGTTCGTAGGCGCTTTGGTCAAGCAGCATATGTGAGACCACAAGATGTAGCCTCTGACAGCTCGGGGGATGATCATGCAGAGCACATTCCCAACGAGGCAATGTTTGAGCCCGAGATTGATGAAATGATCGAGACGATCATGGATTCAGAAAGGCTTATCTATGATGATATGAAAAGTGAAGCCGATACGCCATTGTATAATGGAGCACGTATGTCTAGATTGAAAGCACTCCTCGTTCTTCTCAACATGCAGGCAAAGTTTGGATGGAGTGACACTAGCGTCACAACGCTTTTCAGGTGATCTATTACAATTAGTTTACTTTAATAAAACTCTAAATGTATAATGATCTGATAGATTTTTACATGACTGTATCGTATTTTTATGTTGTGTAGATTGCTTAAAGAGCACATACTACCAGCTGACAATGTGATGCCAGATTCCCGAGATGAAGCAAGAAAGATTTTGCAAAACTTGGGGATGGATTACAATTCTATCCACGCTTGTCCTAATGACTGCATTCTTTTCAGAGGGGAATACATAGACATGGAGAAGTGTCCGAAATGTGATTCCGAAAGATATCGAGTAGATCTCCACGGGACAAAAATTCCACAAAAGGTTTTGCGACATTTTCCTCTGCTTCCTCGCATCAAGCATTTCTTCGAATGTAAGTCCATGGCCGCCCTAGCATCATGGCATGAGGAGAATAAATCTTCGGATGGTGTGCTACGAATTCCTGCAGATTGCGCTTGATGACGACAGAATGCTTTGATCAGAGGCATTCTAATGTGGACCATGCATGACTATCCCGGGCTAACAGAATGCTCAGGTGATCTATTGACACTCCTCACTCAGACACTGTAAATCTTGTTTTTTCCCATAGTTGATCTATTATCATGTGGATACATGCAAGGCTTCAAACAAGCGGATACAGAGCATGTGTCACATGTGGACCTAGACTGAATGCACGTAGGGAACCCTCACTGAAGAAGCAAATCTATGAAGGTCATCAAGCGTATCTTCCAGAGAATCGTGTGTTACGCGACGGCTTTTTGGGAAGAGAGCCACCAAGGATGTCTGTACAAGCATGGTTAGAGCAGAAGGAGATGTGCGATGACGGATTGCCTCCAGGGATGAAGAGACTATCTCTATGGTACGAGTCACCATACTGGCCCCGACTCATGATCAATCACTTGCTCGATCCAATGCACATATTCAAGAATGTGGGTAATCTACTATGGGACCATCTGACCGGTAAGAAAGATACTTTGGGAGCCAGAGTTGACCTTAGAAATGTGGATCGTATGGAGCAATATTGGCCGCAAACAGCGTCTGATGGATCAATAAAACTCCCTAAAGCACCATGGATTTTCACAGGAGCCCAAGAACGCAAAGTAAAAGAGACCATTCGATCTTTGCGGACCCCCACTGGCGTAATGCACTCGCTTCGAACGTGTTTTACTAAAGAAGGAAAGCTTACCGGTTTGAAGTCACACGATTGGCATAAAATGTGTCAGGTACATTCATAGTGGACTTTAATATCATTGCATAAAATGTGGACTTTAATATCATTGCTGCTCATACTTTACAGTTTATTTTACCGGTTGCCATTGAGGGATGTTTGTCTCTCGACATCCGTAACACAATCTACAAACTTGCAAAGCTGGTGCAATGGATCTCACAAAAGGAGATCAACGTAGACTCCATACCATTCGCCAAACTAAATGCTGCGGAGCTTGTGTGCATGTTTGGGAAACATTTTCCTACTACCATGCTAACCATTCAGGTGCATCTTCTTGTTCACATAGTTGATGAGGTGGAAATAGCTGGCACAGTTCATTCCAGATGGATATTCTTCTTAGAACGTTTCATGAAAACGCTTAAGGGATATGTGCGTCAAAAGGCACGTCCGGAGGGTAGCATGGCAGAAGGTTGGTTGGTATCAGAGTCCCTAGTGTACATTGGAGAGTGGCTAGACGGATTTGATAAAGCCCGGGACACGCTATGGCGAACCATAGATGATGAGCGCATATCTGGGATTTTCATGTGCAATCTCGGTGTTGAGAAGAAGATGACGGAAGATTTAGAGGCTAAAATCAACCGATTTTGCATGCTTCACAATCCAGTGATGCAAAAGTGGATTTCACAATATGAGGATGCAAAGCAAGAGCGACAAAGGGCACGAATCGAGTGGAGACGGGGAAGACGACCACCGATGCACTATCCGACGGTTCTGGAGAGCCTACCAACATTCATGAGCTTAAGATGGTTGCACAACCAATTGAAAAGCGCACAACAATGCGGTGACGAAGTGACTGAGGAAGAGTGGGAGTACTCTCGGGGTTGCGCGACCAAGGTAAGTTTGCAATGTACGACTAGCTAGTGACTTTATTTCTAAACGTTTGAATGGCCACTCATAATCTTTGTTCGTTGCAGTATAAGTCATACACAGCAGCATGGTGTAAAGGACGACATTTTAGGGTGGAACAGATCGACAAAAAGCGTTTTACTCAAGATTGTGGAATCATGGCAAAATTTGAACAGTCTAGTCGACGACGTTCCTCTGATGCAGATCTTGTGGTGGCGGAACTCACTTACTTCGGCACGCTACAAGAGATTTTGAGGATCGATTACAGAGGATTTTTTGTTGACTTGTTCGACGTGCAATGGTTCAAGATAATCATGGAGGGTCTCAACGCTACTGTGCGTAGAGGAGAGTCTGGTTTTCTTGAGGTGGATTCTACTAAGAAATGGACTGACCTAAGAGACACTTTCGTACTACCCGAGCATTGTGAACAAGTAAGTATGTAAATAGTTAACATCCCCCTTTTACAAGTTATGTGCTTGAAAGCTCTCATTACGTATATTTATATGCGTCATTATGTCATTGTATTTAATGGTCTTTGCGTCATTGTCTACTCTATTCATTCAATATTAAGTTTAAATATTCGTGTGTTTAATGTAGGTATGGATGATGAGGAGTTTCTTTCTTCTTTGTCACCACAGCACAGACAGTGGTACGTGGAGCGTCATCGCTCTGGCGCATCATCGCGCGTTCCTACTCCATCCGCATCTCCCTCTCTTTCGGAGCATTCAGCGCGCTCCGAAGCTTCGGCGTCGACGAGACGATCTTCACACTCGTCTAGACACCGGCGCTCTAGTGGTGGCGGTGGCGGTTGTTGTGGGGATTCCGCCGTCGATGCCTCCACACCGCCTCGTGTTCGACGAGGCTCTTTACCCTTCTTTGCCCGCCCCCACACCAGCCACAGCATCGCCATCTACGCCAGGTTTTGCGTGGCTGACTGTTCCTAGCAGCTACACACCTCTACCTACTCCGCCAGGAGCCACCCCACTCGACACTCCTCGCTTCGGGGCCCAGACACCGGTGGAGACACCTGATGTCCGTACCCCCATCGACACGCCGCTAGAGACCCCTGCCGGGACACCCAGGTTCACGCGTCACCGGCCGGAGGGCTTGCCTTACTCCGTCGACTTCAACGGCGGCATCATCATGGATGATGACGGCAAGAAGGTGATCTCGCGCATGCGTGGTCTTTGCTCTCAGCTGTTTAGACACTACATACTAAACAAATGGAGTGAAATATCAAGTGATTTAAAAAACAGAGTCATCAACATACTTCATGATGAGTTTCCCGTTCCAACACGGGATCAGCGCTTCAATGAAGACCTGATGAAGATTCGAATGCGCGAATACTACAAACACAAGCGTTTCAAAGTGCAAAAAGCAATCAAGCATGGGTGGAACAGGCCAGATTGGCTGGCCAAAGAAGATTGGAAGAATGCGAAGAAAGCAACGCGCGAGAATCCCGACAAGTGGAAGCAACAAAAGGATGCAGCCAGAGCGCAAGTAGAGGCAGGGAGCTCGCACCACTTGGGGAGCGGTGGATGGGCATCATTTGAGGCCGATTTTGTAAGTGTTTTCGCATTGCTCTTTATGTTCGATAGTTTAGGGTTTATGAGTTTTTTAATTCTAACATAATGAAATCTTTGTATGTTTTGACAGTGGTCGATGACAGGACGTGATCCCACACCGTACGAGCGCGAGTACGCAGGCAGGAAGGGCTTAAACGCCCTGATGGACATTCTCAGTTCTCGCGGCGGCATGGTTAGTATTAGGGTTTACTCTTTTCTATTTTTTGTATTGTTTTATAAATGTCGTTATATGTTTATACTTACTGAAAGCTGTCTTATTGTCTTTTTTTGCAGAATCGGACAGATACGCCGCTTGGACGCAATGAGACGTCTGACTATACGACGTCAGTTTAGCCGTAGCTAGATAGCATTAGTTTAGGGTTTCTCATAGCTTATGTATCATGAGACGGATTTTATACGTCTTTTTGAACCATGTATATTATTACATTTGTCACCGCAGTTCATTTTGCCAATCAATTCTTTATGCCTATGATGTTGTACAATTGTCATTATTACATTTGCCAATCAATTCATTTTGCCTATGATGTGTACAATTGTCAATTTTACGCTTGTCAATTTTACGCTTGTCAATTTTGCAAACAATGCGTCTTGTGGGTGACTATTTTGGGTCTATTATCTACCCTTGCACTTTTTTTAAAAAGTGAATCAAGTACAATATGGTTGATGGGTGGCAGGGCATTCAATGCCCTCTCACCAAAAAAAATTTCTCTCGAGCGTCGCTATAACCGTCGCTATTTGTGGCTATGTAGCGTCGCTATAGACTTCTGTGTAAACATCGCTAGTACCGTCGCTATGAGCGTCTCTATATAGCGACGCTTATAGCGACGCATATAGCGACACCTATAGCAACGCATATAGCGACGCTCTCGTAGCGACGCTATTAGCGACGGTTTTAGCGACGCCGGGGGTTATAAAATTAAAATTAGTGTATTTCTGTCGCTAACAGCGTCACAAGAGCACACAACCTCTTGTAGTGTGATCCATGGTATAGGATAGTTGTTCTTAATTGTAACTTGGTTTAGTCCTATATAGTCAATGCAGAGTCGAAGAGTCCCATCTTTCTTCTTTTGGAAGAGTACGGGTGCTCCCCAACTTGATTTTCTTGATCTAATGAATCCATGTCTAGAGTTTCTCTTTGAATTCAATGGCCTCAAGTAGTGCCATTTTATAAGGTCTCTTTCAACGGGTTCACTTCATGGGAGAATCTCTATCTCATGGTCAATTTCTCAGTTAGGAGGAAGAGTGGTGAGGTATTCAAAAAAGACATCTGAATATTCGTGAAGCCACAAGGATTTAAATAGTACTCTTCGAAGTATAAGATGTATTGTTTCAAGCTAAAGAACCCATTCATCTTTATCACCCCATGGGTAGGAGTAAAGTATCTTTCCTTCACTTCTTGTTTAATCTCCCTCCAACTATGGGAGTTTTTCAATACTCCCGTATCACGAGAATGTTGTTTCCACCACCATAATTTTTATTCCCTTGAGAGATAAAACATGCATAGCATTGCTTGGTTTGCAGGTACAGTCTTTGTAGTAGAGTACTGCTTATCCATACTTTCGCATCCTTCTCAATATCATCGCCCTCTCCCTTAAAAGAAGGTAGTTGCATTTTCTTGAATAACAACTTCTTCTCCTAAATTTATATGTATATAGCATCGTTTTGAGGGTTTTTCAATATAGGAGTGATTTAAGGGTTCCCCTGGAGTGTACGCATATATTAAAATTTCATAATGACATCACTAAGGTATTTTTCAGACTTAGACTTATCTAGTCGACTAAAAGCTCAATGACTTATCCAATCATGACTTATCCAGTCCACTAAAAGCTCAACGACTTATCCAATCATGACTTATCCAGTCCAATAAGAGCTCAATGACTTATCCAGTCCACTAAATGCTCAATCACATGACTTAATCAGTCAAACAATTTGAAAAAACAACGATCTCATATTCATAGAATCAACAAAAAGTAATGTAGGGTGGTTTACAATGATCTCTCCATGAGCAAACAAATTAAAGGTTTCAATCATACCTATGATACACTTCAGCTGGCATGTCATAATATTTTCATGGGTCGGGCCATGGGTGTAGGAAACGATACACACAAGGAAGCTCGCGGTAGCCAATCAAAACCTTTTTTTGTTGGAATTAGGGTTGCAGGAAAACACACACAGCTTGGAGAAGACGAAGGAAGCTCAAGGCACACAAGTGAGAGTATATTACTTAATGTGCAATGGAAAGATAGATAGCCCTAGAATGATGGGCGTATATACAATGCACGGGGAAAAAACCTCCTAAAAAGGGAAAAAATGCCCCGGCGGTCCTAAGTGTGTTCACACATATCATTACCACATGTATATGGTAACAAATCCCCCCTGGAGTGATGCAGTGAATGAGAGCTGGCACATAGAGTATTCCGAGACATTTTCAGCCATAGCTGGAAATTATTTGAAGCACATAAAAACTTTGGATTGTGCTTTAAGCGGATACCCCCGTGCATGCCTGGAGTAATCGTCAATGAAAGTCATGAAGTAAAGGTAATTGCCCAAGGACAGAGTTTGAATGGGCCCACAAACATCACTATGCACAAGTTGCAACCTGCATGTGGCCCTAGCTGAACAATCTTTTGGAAACTTCAAATGCTGCACCTAACCCAATATATAGCCTTCACAAACATGTTTGATAGGTTCTTCAAGAGGCGGCAAAGAAGCAACCATATCATATATCTACAAACGCAACAAACTGGCAAAATCCAGATGACCAAAACGTGCACGCCAAAGTTTTGCATTTGAAATTGCCTTTGAATCCACACATGCATTTGCAAAATTCTGCCCACACCTTTCATATAAAGTGACCTTATACAGCCCACGACAAAAAATGCAAGATGGGACAATTTACAGACAAAAGATTCTTCTTGATCCCAGGTACATAAAGTGCATCAACAAGTGTAAAAGAACTACCATTTGCAGCAGCAAGCATAATCTTTCCAACTCCCTGAACCGGATAAGAGGCATTGTTGGCACAAGTAACTGAATTCCCATGAGGGAAAAACTCCAAAGGTGAAGAAATCATGATGTGAGGTAATGTGATTTGTAGCACCACTATCAAAATACCACACATGTGAATCTGTAGCAATTGACATGCATGCATCATCGACAACAAGATTATAGGTACACTTTGCACTAAAAGCCCATTCTACATCAACATTAGCATCACAGTCTCCTTCCATAAAAGACTCAACAATAGATGCATTTGTAGTGGAACCAGCATTTGCATTGGAACCACCGTCTTTCTTCTTTGCCTCTTTTGGTCTTCAACTTAGGACACAACTTGATCAAGTGATCATTAGCTTTACAATAATGGAAACACATCTTCTTCTTGCCCTTATCACTAGAATTTCCAAACGAATTTCTGCCAGCAGAAGCATTAGAAACATGTGTTTTTCACTCAGAGAGAACCATGAGAAGTGGCTATATTACTATTCAATGGCAAATAGCAGAGGGGCTAGCAAGCAACCCTCCTTTATTGATCTTTTGACCTCAAAAGCCCCTACAATTCTAGTCCTGTTTTTTCTAGAAAAGCGACTCTTGCAAAACAGCAATGTGCATAATGCATCAAACTTGACAACTTTAGGATTTCCTTGGGTCATAAGTCTCCAAGTACTCGCAAAAGTCTGGTAAGAATCTGACAAGGCATCAAGAACAGTCTGCACAAGGGAACTATCTGAAATGACTTCACCTACAGAAATAAGTTGCTCATTGATATCCTTGACACGAGCAAAGTGTCCATACATCTTCCTCATGCATAATCTTCGATTCCAGCTCTTTACGTAGCAATGCAATTTTAGCCTCATTGCGACTTGCATAAAGACCAGCCAGAATATCGCAAGCCTGTTTGGAAGGTTTTTTTGAATGAATGTGGGGAGTACTCGTGCGCTTCACACACAATGAATCAATGCACGAGCATGCACATCTTTTACATCCCAACGAGCTTACTCAACTGTAGGAAAAACGTCTCTAACAACAGCAATCCTTGCAACAAGACGTGCAATATCCTCAACATCGCCTACATCCTCAGAATCAGGACATACATCAATGCCCTGCACAATATTTCAGATGCCCTTTGACACATGAACATGTTGCATATAAGCCCACATAGGGTAATTGTTCCCATCCAATTTTTCCTCAGCAAGCAAACATCTTAAACACATATGTGTTGATGTGAGCCATGGTAAATGCTACACCTGATGTGAAAATTGCCGAAAGAAAGGAGAAACAGAGTGGGAACAACACATGCTATATAGCACAAACGGTAGAAGACTATAAGGGACCTGTTATGTAGAAAATGGCACTGACAAAAAATTTGCACAAAATGACAAAATAGCATGTCCAGTACTGCATGTAGTGGAAATGGAGGCCAAAATGAGCCTGAATAAAAAATCTGAGCAAGTTAAGCTCTTTGGGTTCACCCAAAAATTTTATCAACCCACGAACGCTTGCCAAAGCTCATTTAAATCGGAGAAAGTGAGCAGCTGTGTGCTGGAGTTGCTGGCGACTAAGCTCGGGAGGACACAACCTACTCTGATACTAATTGTTGGAATTAGGGTTGCAGGAAAACACACACAGCTTGGAGAAGATGAAGGAAGCTCAAGGCACAGAACGGGGAGTATATTTCTTAGTGTGCAATGGAAAGTTACATAGCCCTACAATGATGGGAATTATTTAATGCACGGGGGGAAAAACCTCCTAAAGACGGAAAAAAATGGCCCAGCAGTCCTAAGTATGTTCACTATTTTGTCATAAAGCCATCGGTTAATGGACTCTGACTCCATCAGAGGCCATGACGATAAGTGGGGCTTCATGAAATTGGAAGTTTTGAGTCAACTTCAAGTGTTCAACCCACTTGATTCAGTGTAGGTCAATTTCCAAGTGTTCAATGTGACGTGCTCGAAT
This sequence comes from Adiantum capillus-veneris, assembly GCF_014529385.1. NCBI lineage: Eukaryota > Viridiplantae > Streptophyta > Polypodiopsida > Polypodiales > Pteridaceae > Adiantum > Adiantum capillus-veneris. Next base: position 25,871,565 of record NC_140956.1, on the reverse strand, counting down.
GGAAAGGTTGCTCCACAAACCCAACGACTAGTATATAACCATGTATTTGGTGGGTCAAAATTTACATGAGGTGCAAAACCTTGTCGAGAATGAGAACAAATTTTTCTTGAAATTTTAAGCTTGGTGATTGATTCAGGGCCGGGGGGGTTCACTATATATAAACATATATATCACGTGCGTTCAAGGACTATTTATGAAACCTAGTAGCTATGAAATTTTTACTAATAAAAGGGATCCTTTTCCTATTCAATCTATATTTTTTTTTTCAAGAATTATTTTTCAACACTTTCTATCTATGAAAATGTGATAAAATATAGAATAAAATAATCCCTATTGTTGAACCCATGTGATAGGCATTTTTCTATTATAAAGGTTTAAAGAAGCTCTATGACATGGGAGGTCAACTCAACCCCGACAAGTGTCACATAGCTGACGATGAAGTGATCTTGCTTGGTCACAAGGTTTCCTATAAAGGCATTGAGGTGGATCCTTCAAAGGCAAAGGCTCTTATTGAGCTCCCATCACCGAGGAGTCTTAAGGAGGTCATCTCTTTCACTCAGAAGGTGAAGTATATGTCACGCTTCATTCACTTAGCCTCGGAGTTGCTTGATCCTTTGCAAAAGTTAACACAACAAGTAGAATTTGCATGGTCTGATGAGATTGAAGAATATTTTTGTAACATTAAAGTCATTTTGTCAGAGCTACCAACACTCATGCCTCCTTGTTGGGAGTACACATTCTTTGTTAGCTCTAGTGTTGGAAGGGAAACAATTGGTGATGTGTTACTACAACAAGATCCCCACAGTACAAGGATGCGACCCATCTACTTTGCTAGTAGGGTCATGAATGCTTTGGAGAGAGACTACACAGGAGCAGAACTCATGATGCTTTCTCTCATGTTTGCGGTGAGAAAGTTTAGATCCTACCTACTACCAAAACCTTTTGTAATTCTCACTGCAGAGAATTTGTTCCCTTGGGTGTCATCTCAAATGAATCTTAGTACTAGGATCTCAAAGTGGATTATGGACTTGCAAGAGTTTCAATACTCTTTCAAGGTAGAAGATAGTGTGCGTGCACAATTGGCAGGGATTCTCACTTATAGGGTGCATGAAAAGGAGATTAAGGTGCCTGAAGTAAAGACCCTACCATTGATAGCCGTTTTTCGGCTCTTTGTAATTGCCACAGTTAGTTACCTCACCCTACCAAAATCACCCAAACACTATGGCTATCCATACCATTTCACTGTACATAGGCATGCGTGAGTCACGGGACTTTTCCCATATCTTCTTAAAAAACCCTCAATTAGCTAGTCATTGGGCTAGTTGAGCCAAAAAAATAAAAAATAAAAATAAATAAAAAATATAAGTATATTATGGCCCATGCGTATGTAAATATTTCTTTGTATATAGGGCCTAAATAAACGATTTTTTCATAATTATTTTGGTATTTATTTAAATATTTCTACCTAGGTGTGTGTTATTTATGCTCTGTACATTGCCTCACCATTACCACAATTTTTCTTACCATTTTTCATACTCTTTATTCCATATAGAAATATTTTCATGTAAGCTTCTCTTATATTTGGTGTAACTCCACCCCAACAAAAATCCAAAAAAACTAGTTCTATTTATGTGTATATTTTTTTCACTATTGTGATTTTTTCCTTCCTACATATATTCTCTATTACTCTCATAAATTAGACCACCAAAAATATTCATCTTTTTATGGTAGACTTATAATGAGAGAGATTTATTTTGACCCCTTTATATTTTTCCACCTATATTATTTATATTTGACATGTACATATTTTTTAGACCCCTCAATATTTGATTTTCTTCGTTGTACTATTCACTTATATCCTAATCTCAACAATATCTTCAATTATAGACCTACCAAATAAGGTCAAGGGTAGGTGGCATGCATACATGCACTATGGAGGGCTCACTCTTGGAGGTATTCAAAAGAATCATCCAAAGAAGGACCCCACAAGGACCTTTGCAGTGGAAAAAAACGGTCGGTTTTACTGAATTTTTAAAGTTCACTTGCTCTCCGAATTTGAAAAGGTGATACAAACAAAATTTGTAGCTCGTGGGCTGAACTTTTGCCTCAAATTTTTTCATATTTTTTTGAGCTACGAGCTGTGAGCTATGATTTTTTTAGTGGACCCCAGTTTTCCCATGCTATGCAGCCACACTCTCTCTTCCACTTTATCATTTTCCTCTTTCACACACACTTCTCCACTCATCATCCCCATCTCTCTCACCACTCCTCTCTGCACCCTACTCACCTTCTCCTCAACCTTGAAGAATAAGAGAAACCATGGTGAACTCATACCTCCCACACACAATTCCATTCCAAAATTGACCACCTAGTCTCATTTTTTCTCCTCCAATTTATCCATATCTATCAAAAAAACCACAAAATTCAGCCTCTTCTCTTAAAAGACAGCATCATGGTGGTTGATTACTCAGCTTCAATTACCTTGTCTCTCAAGGAAGGTCAAGAGTGGAGAAAAAATGTACCGTCAAAGCTAGTGGACCGTCAACAGGCGTCAAAATTGGCCCTACTCAAGACACTTGGAGCATCAACCTTGTAAGAAAGCCACCTTTTCTTACCTTTTAAGAGTTTTTTCTTCCTTATTTGTATCCTACATGGATACTCCCATTGTAAATATCCAATTCCATTTGTAAATTAATACTAACTCTACTAACACTAACCCACTATGAAAAGTCCTATCACCTCCATTTCTCTCCTCTCTCTTTCCTCACCAACTTCTTGATAATTCCAAGCAAAAGAAATTAGATAAATTGCTGAAAATCTAACCCAACCATGGTTAGAGGAGTAACCCTAGCCTTCAAAATTGCTATAAAAGGAGGGTGTAGCTAGCACAAAAGGGGGAGCCATAAGCAAGAGCACTATGCTATAGCTTGAGAAGCCAAGCTCAACCTCTCTAGAAGGAGCTCTTGAGTGGAAGCTCATTGTCTTATGCATGTGCATGTGTTGTAATAGGGGATTAGCAAGGGAACTCTATGCCATTGTAAGAGAGAGAGTGATCATTCAATTGAGAGTAGGAAATCTATCATTTCTCCTACTAGTGTAAGCCCAACATTTGTTGAATCAAGGAGGGTGGATTTGGACTAAGCTTGGATATTTTGTCTCCCTTCCAACGTGAAGTAATGGACAACAATGATGCGTAAGTTTCTTGGTGTTTTTTGTTAAGTTCTTGATAGCTTGTTCTCTGGTGTTGTCATCAACCTAGCCATAAATCCCACATACTGTAAGAGGGCGATAGGGTGGAGAGGACTCCCCTGGCTTTAAGACAGTGATTGGGGTGGCTTTTCTTGTGATGTGTTGTGGTGAAATTTACGCAAGCTATGTTGAACAAATACTAATTTCACTTTGATTTGTCATGACAGATTTGTAAGAAGGTATTAATGCAACAAGCACCCCCTCCCCCTTTCTCTCTCTTTCTTAAATATATAGTTGTGTTTGCTTGATCATTGTCGATACGTTTCAAAGCAGCTCAAGCATTATCTCTCTCTCTCTCTCTCTCTCTCTCTCTCTCTCTCTCTCTCTCTCTCTCTCTCTCTCTCTCTCTCTCTCTCTCTCGTGTTTTAGTGTGTGAGAGTGTTCCATTGGTGTTAGGGTTAGTGTAAATTCCTTGCTTGTTTGTGGGTTGCTCTAACGATTCTCCTCTTTTGCGTTCTAGTTCGCTCTTAAACTAGGTGGTGCCCCTTGTGTAGTTGGGATTTGGCTGTGGGTTTGTTGTTTTGGTTTGTGTTTTGTTGTGCCCCAGCCCCATTGAGCAGCACGGGAGCCTTGAAGGGTGTCTAGAGGTTGCTCTTCTTGTTGCCCGCCCCGGACTGCCTCAAATTGGTGCCCCCACTGAGGAACGGCTTGTGTATTTTTGTGTAGAATCAACCTTTAGCATAGTCAAGTATTTGCATGAATCACGAAGATTTGTATGATCCCTTCATTCCCATTGCAAGGCAAAAGGTACACATAATTGTTAGTACTAAGTTGCAATTTCAACGTGTCATTCGTAGAATTTTAGGTCCTCTTAGGTTGGCCGAGATAAACGCTTCAGTAAATCCTTTTATTTTGCCTCTCATTAGGTACGACCTTAGTTTGGACGTCTATATTTTTGTTTTGTTTTAAGCATTAGGACATGCATAGGCCATGGATAATGGCCCAGGAATAGAGGTTTTTCCCTTTCATTTTACTCCACACATTAGAATAAACGTTGCAATTAGTAGAAAGGTCCATTTTCAACAACGAATGGTGTTCATGTTTGGTGCCCAAAGAGCAGGAGAAATTCTTGCATCACCAAACCCTTTCATTCTACCTCTCATCAACTACCACACTTCTTTTGATGTACATGTGTTCATTTTATTTTAAAATGAAGTGCAGCCCGGCAAAATAGTGTGTATGTTTGTTTTTCTTTGCCCAAGTTGTTACAAGAAACAAAAAAACGATCATTTGTTCTAACTGGGAATGTGTGTGCAGTGAAAGTTCAATCCTTAGAGATCTAGCTATTACCAATTGAGTTGCAGGAGCAAGTAGTAAGGCGTCTCCCTCATAACAAGAGGGTGGTGAAGTCAAGACGGAAGGTCCTACGCGTGGATTCCATTTTCCTCTTGTTGTTGGGCACTAAGGAAGACCGCGCATTCATCCAACTAGTGTGTGCCCTAAGATTGGTAAATAGAGTGAAATTTGGCGTTTGGTGAGTGCATTTCACCATTGAGGAAGACTCTTCAGGAAACTTGCGGCCAGAGTTCATGCTTCATAGACTCACATTTGGTGAATTTTTCCCTCATTTGCGTCTTATTAATAGTCTTCCTTTCACTTTCAACAAAGGAGATAGGGAGCTATTCACAGCTTGTCTTAATAAAGAGAGCATAGAGAAGATTGCAAATTTGTATAAATTCTCATCCTTCTCTACTTTCTATGACACTTTGTTCATAGAGACATTGTAAATCTCTTTATGCTTTTGAATGATTTAACCATAATCCTAAGGAGTTTTTGTCCAGGAATTTTGTAGCACAAGTGGAGTCGTTAAATCTTGCAAACTTGATTGGACTTGATGAGGATGTTCTTTATGAAATTGTGAGAAGGTTGCCTCACTCCGACTGTGTGGAACTCGAAGGAAAGGAGCTCCTAGTCAATTGCTACTTTCTCACGGCCTTCGACGAGCATGAAGATCTAGTTTTTATACAAACCGCTTGTGCATTGGGAATTGTAGAGCAAGTGCAATTTATCACTTGGGACGTGGTTGCTCTTTTGGATCCAGAAAATGAAGTTCTAGAGATTTCTGTTTATCGCCTTAGCTTTGAAGAATTTCAACCCTTCTTAGAGCTCATCAATAGTCTACCCTTTTGTTTTGATCAAACAAATCGAGACCTTATTGAAGCTTGGATAGCTGAAGAAGAAAACCTAGAGTGGTATTTTCTCACTTCTTCATTTGCAGGCGAGTGGTTCTAAATCTCTATTGTATCTCTTATTGTAACTCGTGTTGTAATCTTTCATAATAATGGAGAGCCAACGCAAAATGTCTGGATATCCCCTTTTCTTTGGAGAGCCTGGAGAGGATGCAGAATTATTTTTAGCAAATTTCAAGATGTCTTGCCGTATCAAGAGGATAGTAACCGATCAAGAACGTGTAGAAATGTTTGAGGTGGTCCTTAGGAAAGATGCTAGTACTTGGTTTGACTCTTTGCCTGAGGAAGTTAAGGGGAATTACACAGAAGTTTTGAATCGTTTTAAGAGATACTTCTTTGATCCCCAAAACACTCAAAAACTATGGCAAGACATTGTTTCTCATAAGCAAAAAGACTTAGATGACTACTACTTGTACAAGCAAGAGTTTCTACGTCTTTGGGCTCTATGGATACGAAATGTTGCTAACCCTGGTGATGGTGCAGAATTTCTAAAGAAGGAGAGGTTCATAGCCGGACTCTTTCCTGACCTTAAGGTAAAAGTTGAGGCGGGTGCACCTGCTACCTTTGATGCAGTTGAAACTAGGGCTGCTGAGAAATATAGGAAACTCAAGTGCTTAAGGGGAGAGGTTCCAATAGAAGGTCTTAGACCCAAAGGTAAGTCACAAGCATCAACATCGAGGGAGCTTCCTGAGGTAACGGCGGAAGTAATTGAGAAGTTAAACAAATCTTTAAGCAGAATGTCAATTCACCTTGCACAAGCTATAGGTCCAAAGGGACAAGCAAAGAAGTCTGAAGAGCGAGATCCACGACCTAGGAGAGTCTTGCAATGTTGGAATTGCGGAGAGTCTGGACATGGGATGTATAATTGTCCTTGGCCCCATGGGGAGCCAGGGAGCCTAACCTGAATTACCCAGTGATGAATGCAGGTGAAGGAACTGGTTAACAACCAAGGCTTCTACAAAGGCCAAATGGACCAAGACCACCTCCACAAGGGGTAGAAGGAGTTCCACCTTTGCCAGATCCAAATGTGCATGTGGTAGAGGTGACAAATTCAAATGAGGTTGACATGGAAGCCAATGGAATTAAGCGTGGCCGAGGAAAAGGTAAAGAGAAAGAAGGAGTCACATCACAGAGTGACCATGGACAAGGCAAGAAGGCAAAGGAAACCAAGGAAACCAAGAGGAATCGACGTCGTATCAGCCTCCAAGACTTCCCTCTTGGACATGGTATGGCTCCGTACAACTTGGTGGAAGACATGAGAGGTAAGGGTCCTGATATTTCATGGCCTCAATTTCTTGCATTATGTCCACAAGTTAGGAGGGATTTAACAAGGGCAGTTAGCACTAGGAGAAAGGTAAAAGAGAGTGTGCCTGTTGTAAAAATTGCACAAGCTGAAATGAATGAGGACATTACACCGGTGCTAGACTGTTACATCAAAGGAAGATTGGTTAGGAAAGGTCTAGTGGATGGGGGTGCACAAATTTGCATCATGACAGAAGGGCTCATGCAAAGACTAGGCATGCACATCCATGAGACACCTGAAATCAAAGTGAGAATGGCAAACAATAGCAAGGCTAGGTGCGTAGGCATTTGTAAAAATGTTTTTGTGGAGGCCTTTGGCATTAAGAAGGCAGTGGATTTCTATGTCATGTCTACCAAGGGAAATGGTTACCCATTTATCCTAGGAAGACCATGGCTAATGAAAATGCGAGCTTTGCAGGATTGGGAGAGTGGAAAGCTAATTTGCAGGAATGAAAATCACAAGAAGGTTGTCTTTGACATGAAGGAGCAACGCCAAGAGGAGCTCCATGAAGAATCATCTCAAAGTGAGACGGAAGAAGATTGGACTGAAAACACTTCAGAAGAAGAAAGTGGCAGCAGCATTACTGAAGAGGAGTCCTCCATTGAAGTCATGGGGGTAAGGTTTAAGCCAAACAAGCAGGAGACCTCTTCTCGAGGTTTGGAAGAGGTAGGTTCCCAAGAGAACCAAAAGGTGGAAGATGAAGGAATGTTAGAAGGTATGTTGTCTACAACACTTACAAAGGATGAAAGAGAGGAGTTCAAATGTGTGCTAAGGAAATTTCCGAGGCTTTTTGCTAAAGACCACACCGATGTGCGTGGAGTAGATGTTGTTCAACACAAGATTGAGTTGAAGCCAGAGGCCACACCTAAGGCTCAAAAGCTACGAAGGCTAGGAGTCATCAAGGAGCAGGCTTTACTCAAGGAGGTAAGAAAGCTTCTAGCAGCAGGGTTCATTTATCCAGTGGAGAATTCAGAGTGGCTCTCTCCTGTTGTTGTCACTCCTAAGAAGAACGGCAAGTGGAGGGTGTGTGTGGATTACCGTCCCCTCAATGAGGCAACAAAGAGAGATCACTTTCCCCTCCCATTCCAGGATGAGATACTAAATGAGGTAGCTGGTCATGAGAAGTACACTGTGTGCGATGGTTACTCAGGTTACTTTCAAATAGGGATTGCACTGGAGGATCAATTGAAAAAAACCTTTATCACTCCTTGGGGTTGTTATGCTTTTAGAGTCATGCCTCCTTGTTGGGAGTACACATTCTTTGTTAGCTCTAGTGCTGGGAAAGAAACAATTGGTGCTGTGTTGCTACAACAAGATCCCCACAGTACAAGGATGCGACCCATCTACTTTGCTAGTAGGGTCATGAATGCTTTGGAGAGAGACTACACAGAAGCAGAACTCATGATGCTTTCTCTCATGTTTGCGGTGAGAAAGTTTAGATCCTACTTGCTCCCAAAACCTTTTGTAATCCTCACCGCAGAGAATTTGTTCCCTTGGGTGTCATCTCAAATGAATCTTAGTACTAGGATCTCAAAGTGGATTATGGAGTTGCAAGAGTTTCAATACTCTTTCAAGGTAGAAGATAGTGTGCGTGCACAATTGGCAGGGATTCTCACTTATAGGGTACATGAGAAGGAAATTAAGGTGCCTCAAGTAAAGACCCTACCATTGCCACCACCAAAAAGTATTCCTAATGCTTTTACCTTGTTCTTTGATGGAGCTTTTCGTCGAGCCACAGGAAAAGCGGGGGGAGGGCTAGTGTTGCTCAACCCAAGTGGAGAGGTGGTCATGAAAGAGAAGTTCAATCTACCAAGATCAGCTAGCAACAATGAAGCAGAATATGACACTCTACTTCATGGTTTGAAGATGTGCATTGGCCAAGGGATACAACGTCTCATGGTAAAAGGAGATGCACTTCTCATTGTTAAACAGATTTTAGGCATTTGGGCATGCAAGAATGAAAGCTTAAGGACAAAAGTTCATGCCATTCGTAGGCTATTTAATCAATTTGAGGAGGTGCAATTATATCATATTCCTAGGAAACAAAATGAAGATGCTGATTTACTTGCACAACAAGCCGTTGCATGTGTAAATAAAGAAGTGCAGGTCATCATGGTGGCGGCTGCTCTGAAGCAACCGAGGTACCAGGGATTGGAGTCATTGGCTCCCATCATTGGCTACATTTTGGAGGGTGAGTTTCCACCAGACTTCACAAAAGCTCAGAAGAGGAGACTCATGAAGAAGGCAAGCATGTATCTCTTCCTAGAAGGCTCCCTCTATCAAAGAGGGAAGGATCAAGTGTGCAGAAGAGTACCAACTATTGAGGAAATTCCAGCCATTCTAAAAGGTTTGCATGAAGAGGCATGTGGTGGTCATTTTGCCCAAGAATCAACTGTGAAGAAGATTTTGCTTGCGGGGTATGTTTGGCCAAGCTTGCATGTGGATGTTCAACATTGGTGTAAAAGCTGTCACAATTGTCAGATAAATGGAAATAGAAGGTTGGTGCATGGCCCGAGGCAAATAGTGCTTGCAAATGGACCCTTTGAAAAGTGGGACATTGATGCTATGGGTCCTCTGCCTAGGACAAAAAATTGGTAAACTCTACATTCTAGTGGCTGTAGACTATATGACTAGGTGGGTGGAAGCACAAAGTGTGGCAAAGGTAAATGAGAAGACAGTGAGCAAATTCGTCTACACTCACATTTGTTGTAGATTTGGCACACCTTTGGAGATTGTTTCTGATAATGGTCCAGGGTTTAGGAAGGGATTGCTCACAGAAGTCTGTGAAGAACTTCACATTCTACATCGTCACAATACACCCTACTATCCCCAATCAAATGGTTTGGTAGAAAAAGCTAATGGTGTCATTGCAGACATCATTAGAAAGATGGTGAAAAACAAGACAAAGTTGTGGGATGACTTCTTGGATGGTGCCTTGTGGGCGTATCAAACCACATATAGGGAAGCCACGGAGTTCACACCATTTCACTTGGTCTATGGTCAAGAGGCTTTACAGCCAATTGAGCTAAACATTCCAACAATGCGACTTCATGGCAAATCAGCACAAGATGATCAAGAAGCATGGATGGATCGACTTCTTACCTTGGCTGAGCTTGAGTGGAAAAGAGAAGCAGCATACGAGTGCTACAAGAGGAAAGCTACGTAGGCGAAGGAGAAGCTTGACAAGAAACTAAAGGACAAAGGCATCAATGAAGGAGATCTGGTGCTAAGGTATGACAATCGACTCGATAATCGTTTTGATGCCAAGTTTGAAACTAGATGGCAAGGGCCATACATAGTCAAGAAGGCTTTCAATTCAAGTTACTATCAGCTTATGGACTTGAATGGTAAAGAGCACTCCAGGAAAGTAAACGGGTATCGCTTGAAGCCCTATTTGAGTCGCCTTCTACCAAAGGATCTACCAAAGATCTGTCAAAAGGCTCTATGATGGAACATGAATATACCATCATCCAGGGGGAGGGCTAATGATAGCCGTTTTTCGGCTCTTTGTAATTGCCACAGTGAGTTACCTCACCCTACCAAAATCACCCAAACACTATGGCTATCCCTACCATTTCACTGTACATAGGCGTGCGTGAGTCACGGGACTTTTCCCATATCTTCTTTAAAAACCCTCAATTAGCTAGTCATTGGGCTAGTTAAGCCAAAAAAATAATAAATAAAAATAAATAAAAAATATAAGTATAGTATGGCCCATGCGTATGTAAATATTTCTTTGTATATAGGGCCTAAATAAACGATTTTTTCATAATTATTTTGGTATTTATTTAAATATTTCTACCTAGGTGTGTGTTATTTATGCTCTGTACATTGCCTCACCATTACCACAATTTTTCTTACCATTTTTCATACTCTTTATTCCATATAGAAATATTTTCATGTAAGCTTCTCTTATATTTGGTGTAACTCCACCCCAACAAAAATCCAAAAAAACTAGTTCTATTTATGTGTATATTTTTTTCACTATTGTGATTTTTTCCTTCCTACATATATTCTCTATTACTCTCATAAATTAGACCACCAAAAATATTCATCTTTTTATGGTAGACTTATAATGAGAGAGATTTATTTTGACCCCTTTATATTTTTCCACCTATATTATTTATATTTGACATGTACATATTTTTTAGACCCCTCAATATTTGATTTTCTTAGTTGTACTATTCACTTATATCCTAATCTCAACAATATCTTCAATTATAGACCTACCAAATAAGGTCAAGGGTAGGTGGCATGCATACATGCACTATGGAGGGCTCACTCTTGGAGGTATTCAAAAGAATCATCTGTTGAGATGTCGAGCTCTACACCTTGAGCTGGCATCCACTACGGGTTTTGGCCGCTTACGGCATTTACTCACTGGCGCGTTAGGTGACCGACACGGAGGATCTCTGCCAGTGATTCTACAGCTGGACTACACTTATAGTGCCAGCCTAGTACGCTTCTAGCGAGTTCACACTTAGTGACCGCATGTACATATGTGCTACTTTTCAGCTTTAGCACTTAGTCATTTTGTACTCTCTTTTCTGTGAAGAAGAAGAAGAAGCTTTCCATCTCTGTGTGCTTTGTGCTTGTCTTGTGTAGCTCTCTTGCATCCTCATTCTTTACATGGTATCAGAGCCTGGTGCAGGCAAGAGAGGCTAAGAGAGCAAGAGCATCACAATCCCTTCGTTCGCAATCCACGACCAGATGCACAAGTTTCTGAACAGGTCTCCAAAGTGCAGTATACAGAGATTTACTGTACAAGTACAGTGGTTGTGAAACGCTTGATTGTGGACACTCGTTGAGTGTAGAAAGCGTTACAGGAACCACGATAGCAGGTTCAGCAGATTTGCAGGTTTTTGCAGATTGCAGCTATTTTGTCTTGGTGCTTCAAGATGTCTGACGGTTTCAGTCAGATTGTTACTGAGAAGCTTGAGAAAAATAACTACCCTGCATGGAAGTTCAGAATAACAAATTTCCTAAAAGAAAAAGGTTATTGGGACTATGTAGAAGGAGACAATGAAAAGGAACCAGAGATTCCCGAGGCAAATGCTACAGCAGAACAAAGGAAAGCTTTGAGGGACTGGCAACAAGGCCAGAGCAAAGTGATGTATTGGCTTTCTATGAGCATCACAGATGGCATGATGGGCTATCTACAGGATGCTGAAACCCCCGCCATTGCATGGAAAAACTTAGGCAGAGTGTTCGAGGTGAACACCAAGGCCAGGAAGCTTCAACTAAAGTCGGAGCTAAATCAGGTTAAGAGGAACAACCTCTCCATCAATGATTATGCTTTGAAGATCAAGAGTATCATTGAGGCTCTTGGATCTATTAAAGTCTCAGTGGAAGACGATGACATTGTCCGTGCATGCTTGGATGGTCTAGGAGATGAGTATGTACATTTTAGGTCTTCCATGAATACAAGAGACGACATCCCCGTGTTCCAAGATTTGATTTCTATGCTTATTCTTGAGGAGAAGAACCTTGACACATCTTCTTCTCATGGCAGAAATAATTCTGAACAGGCCTTCTATTCTAACTCCAACAGAGGTAGAGGTAGAGGTCGTGGTCGAGGCCCAAGGGGTTGCAGGGGCCAATTTTTGGAAGGTCAATCAAATCAAAACAATACAGGTGGCAGGGGAAACCAGTCTCAAGGCAGGGGGAGTCAAAGAGGTCGTGGTGCAGGATCAAGCAGGCAGCAACATACTCCAGATAGTAGAGAATGTTGGACTTGTGGTGAAAGAGGTCACATGTCACGTGACTGTCCAAAGGGAAAAGCAAGTAGAAAGAGAGAACAGGGCAACTATGCATCTACTAGCAGAGATGCAGATGACAGCAAAAACGAGCGCATGTTTGTTATGCAGCATGTAATGAATACAATGACTGCAGAGAATTCCACCCAAGATGATGTTTGGTATGTGGATTCAGGTGCCTCTAATCACATGACGTCTCGTGGAGAGTGGTTTAGAGATATGCGCAAACCAGATGTGTCAGGCTATGTGCAGACAGGAGATGACACAACTCACCCCATTGCTCATGTAGGGGACATACCTCTAAATACGAAGAGTGGGAAATCAAAGTACTTAGCAGATGTACTTCATGTCCCAAACATTACAAAGAATCTTGTTTCTGTTGGACAAATGGTTGAGCAGGGTTTGCAGGTTCGCTTCAATCCAAATGGCTGTTATGTAGAAGATTTCCAGAATGGCTGTAAGCTGATCACAGAGGGCAAATGTGTGGGCAGAATGTTTACGCTGAATGTAGACATGCCTGAGGTAAAAGCTGCATTATTTGCACAGGGCACAGGTGTTGTGGCTGATGTTGACATTTGGCACAAACGCATTGGCCATGTCAATGAGCAGAGATTGCGCAGCATGCAATCAAAACAGATTGTAAAAGGTTTGCCCAAATTCAAGGTGGATGGTATGCATAAAGTGTGTGCAGCATGCCAGTTTGGAAAACAGTCAAAGGTCTCATTTCCACATGAGCGCAATGTATGTAAAAAGCCACTTGAGGTGGTGCACACAGATGTTTGGGGTCCAACCGATACTGCAAGTATACATGGTTGCAGGTATTATGTCTCTTTCATTGATGACCATACAAGGAAAGTATGGGTCTACTTCATGCGTAACAAAAGTGAAGTGTTTGGTCACTTTCAAGACTTCAAAGTCATGATTGAGAAGGAGACAGATATGCAAATCAAGACATTGAGGTCAGATGGAGGGGGAGAGTACTTCTCCAATGATTTTTCAGATTTTCTGCGAATGCATGGTATACACAGGCAGTTTACATGCAGATATACTCCACAGCAGAATGGGGTCGCAGAAAGGAAAAACAGGCACATTGCAGAGGTTGCACGTGCATTGATGAATGAGAAGAACATGCCTCATCATTTCTGGGCTGAAGCTGTAAATACAGCTGTGTACATTATGAACAAGACACCTACAGCTGCGGTGCATGATGTAACACCTGAGGAAAAGTTTACAGGTACAAAGCCTGATTTGGCACACTTGAAAGTGTTTGGCTGCATAGCTTACGTGCATGTACCAGATGAGTTGCGTAGGAAATTGGATCCTAAAGCAGAGAAATGTATTCTTGTGGGATATTCCCTTGAACAAAAGGGGTACAGGTGCTACAATCCTACTACACGAGAATTATGAGTGAGCAGAGATGTAGTCTTTGATGAGATGAGCAGCTGGTACAGTAATGCACATGGCACTATTGGGGCTAATGTAAAAGATGATGTGGTTGTACAAAATGTTAGGCCACAGTCACAGGTTTTGAGTGGACCACAAGAGTCCTCTTCTCGTGGCTCTGTTGAGAAACCATGGAATGGTAGACTACGTACGCAGGTTACTCCACCAACAGGTACAGGGAATGTATCACGAAAAGGAAAAGAAAAGGTTGATGAACCTCCCTTTATGGCTGATGCATCATCAGGTTTTTCACATGTAGACATGGATTCAGATGGTTCTGAACAAAGTCTTGATGAGGAATTTGGAATTCCGGCTGTAAGGACACCTGGTGTAAGGAAAGTACAAGAAGATGCTAGAGGGCAAAGGAGTGACCCAGGACCGCGCAGATCTAATAGAGTCAGAAATCTAGTTCAGAAATTGACTTATGATGGGTATCTAGCGCATCACCAAGCCTACATGGCTAAGGTGATACAGGATGTGGAGCCCACATGTTTTGAGGATGCAGTTGGAAATGTGCATTGGGATGATGCAATGAATGAAGAGATGGCTACATTGGAAGCAAATGACACATGGGAGTTGGTGCCATTGCCAAGTGGCAAGAAAGCTATTTGCTGCAAATGGGTGTATAAAACCAAGCATAAGGCTGATGGTAACATTGAGCGTCACAAGGCAAGGCTGGTCGCAAAGGGTTATGCACAGACGTATGGCATAGACTATGAGGAGACCTTTGCTCCAGTGGCAAAGATGACGACTGTGAGAGCTGTCATAGCAGTGGCTGCATCTAGAGGATGGATTATGCATCAAATGGATGTAAAGAATGACTTCTTGAATGGTGAGTTGCAAGAGGAAGTGTATATGGATCAGCCACCTGGTTATGTCGATCCAGGTTACCCAGATTATGTATGCAGACTTCTCAAAGCTTTGTATGGTTTGAAGCAGGGCTCTAGAGCATGGTATGACAGGATTGCCAAGTATCTTGTCAGTATTGGTTTTAGGAGAGCTCATGCTGATCATTCACTCTATGTACGTGAGAGTGATGTGGGGATTGTGGTCATTACCATATATGTAGATGACCTTATTATTGTTGGTGACAATGCTATGGAGATTGACCATGTGAAGGGTCTTCTCAAACAGGAGTTTGAAATGAAAGATTTAGGCGAGTTGCGCTACTTTCTTGGCATTGAGGTGATCAGGACTCCAGAGGGTGTATGGCTATCACAGAGACAGTATGCTTTGGACATGTTGTCAAAGTATGGTATGGCTGATTGTAAGCCAATTTCTATTCCCTTGGATGTGAATGCAAAGCTGAGTGCAGAGAAGGGTGATGTTGTTGAGGATGTCAACATGTACAGGAAGATTGTGGGTAGTCTAATCTACTTGACTATCACAAGGCCAGACTTGAGCTACACAGTAGGCTTGGAGAGTCAGTTCATGCAGCTTCCGAGGAAGCCACATTTGGATGGAGTACGACGCACACTTAGGTATGTGCAAGGTACTCTTGACTACGCATTGTTCTATGCAGCAGATGCACCATTAGCATTGTATGGGTATACATATGCAAATTGGGCAGGTAGCATTGTTGATAGGAGATCTACGAGTGGCTTCATGTTCTCTTTTGGAAGTGCTGCTGTTACTTGGAGCAGCAAAAAGCAGCCTACGGTTGCTTTATCGAGCACGGAGGCCGAGTACAGAGGTGCAGCAGTTGCGGCGTGCGAGGTAGCTTGGCTACGCACATTACTTGAGGACTTGGGAGTGCAGGTGGACCAGCAGATTTTCATCCATTGTGACAACCTCAGCAGCATGCAATTGGCTAGGAACCCAGTGTTCCATGCCAAGACCAAACACATAGAGGTCCATTACCACTACGTTCGAGAGCGAGTGTTGGCGGGTGACATCGACTTCGTCTACGTCAGCACAGAGGAGCAGATAGCGGATATCTTTACCAAGGCCCTCGGAGCTGAGAAGCTTCGACGTTTCCGGACTATGCTTGGACTCTGCGACATGCAGAGCTCGAGGGGGAGTGTTGAGATGTCGAGCTCTACACCTTGAGCTGGCATCCACTACGGGTCTTGGCCGTTTACGGCATTTACTCACTGGCGCGTTAGGTGACCGACACGGAGGATCTCTGCCAGTGATTCTACAGCTGGACTACACTTATAGTGCCAGCCTAGTACGCTTCTAGCGAGTTCACACTTAGTGACCGCATGTACATATGTGCTACTTTTCAGCTTTAGCACTTAGTCATTTTGTACTCTCTTTTCTGTGAAGAAGAAGAAGAAGCTTTCCATCTCTGTGTGCTTTGTGCTTGTCTTGTGTAGCTCTCTTGCATCCTCATTCTTTAAATCATCCAAAGAAGGACCCCACAAGGACCTTTGCAGTGGAAAAAAACGGTCGGTTTTGCTGAATTTTTAAAGTTCACTTGCTCTCCGAATTTGAAAAGATGATACAAACAAAAGTTGTAGCTCGTGGGCTGAACTTTTGCCTCAAATTTTTTCATATTTTTTTGAGCTACGAGCTGTGAGCTATGATTTTTTTAGTGGACCCCAGTTTTCCCATGCTATGCAGCCACACTCTCTCTTCCACTTTATCATTTTCCTCTTTCACACACACTTCTCCACTCATCATCCCCATCTCTCTCACCACTCCTCTCTGCACCCTACTCACCTTCTCCTCAACCTTGAAGAATAAGAGAAACCATGGTGAACTCATACCTCCCACACACAATTCCATTCCAAAATTGACCACCTAGTCTCATTTTTCCTCCTCCAATTTACCCATATCTATAAAAAAAACCACAAAATTCAGCCTCTTCTCTTAAAAGACAGCATCATGGTGGTTGATTACTCAGCTTCACTTACCTTGTCTCTCAAGGAAGGTCAAGAGTGGAGAAAAAATGTACCGTCAAAGCTAGTGGACCGTCAACAGGCGTCAAAATTGGCCCTACTCAAGACACTTGGAGCATCAACCTTGTAAGAAAGCCACCTTTTCTTACCTTTTAAGAGTTTTTTCTTCCTTATTTGTATCCTACATGGATACTCCCATTGTAAATATCCAATTCCATTTGTAAATTAATACTAACTCTACTAACACTAACCCACTATGAAAAGTCCTATCACCTCCATTTCTCTCCTCTCTCTTTCCTCACCAACTTCTTGATAATTCCAAGCAAAAGAAATTAGATAAATTGCTGAAAATCTAACCCAACCATGGTTAGAGGAGTAACCCTAGCCTTCAAAATTGCTATAAAAGGAGGGTGTAGCTAGCACAAAAGGGGGAGCCATAAGCAAGAGCACTATGCTATAGCTTGAGAAGCCAAGCTCAACCTCTCTAGAAGGAGCTCTTGAGTGGAAGCTCATTGTCTTATGCATGTGCATGTGTTGTAATAGGGGATTAGCAAGGGAACTCTATGCCATTGTAAGAGAGAGAGTGATCATTCAATTGAGAGTAGGAAATCTATCATTTCTCCTACTAGTGTAAGCCCAACATTTGTTGAATCAAGGAGGGTGGATTTGGACTAAGCTTGGATATTTTGTCTCCCTTCCAACGTGAAGTAATGGACAACAATGATGCGTAAGTTTCTTGGTGTTTTTTGTTAAGTTCTTGATAGCTTGTTCTCTGGTGTTGTCATCAACCTAGCCATAAATCCCACATACTGTAAGAGGGCGATAGGGTGGAGAGGACTCCCCTGGCTTTAAGACAGTGATTGGGGTGGCTTTTCTTGTGATGTGTTGTGGTGAAATTTACGCAAGCTATGTTGAACAAATACTAATTTCACTTTGATTTGTCATGACAGATTTGTAAGAAGGTATTAATGCAACAAGCACCCCCTCCCCCTTTCTCTCTCTTTCTTAAATATATAGTTGTGTTTGCTTGATCATTGCCGATACGTTTCAGAGCAGCCTATTGCCAATTTTGTGTCCATTGTAGGAGGGTATTGTGGTGAGAGGTCTCCCACACCCTAAGAGAGTGTGAGTCTGTTGGCAATGTTTAGTATTCACTAAGCATTGAGTGAGTTTTGTACAAGCTCTTTGATAGCAACATAAAGAACCATCTCCATTTACAAGTCACAAATAAGGTATTACTCAAGATCCATTCCTCTCTCTCTTCCCTTTGCTCTAGCTCTCTATGGTCCATTTTGTGTGTGTCTTGATGTGAGGTTGCTTGTGTGTGTTTTGTGGCGCATCTTCTTGGTTGTGCCAAAATCTCTCTTGCGTCCTAGTTTGCATACCTAACTAGGTGGTGCACCTTCACTTGTTTGGATGTGGGTTTGTTGTTGTTGTTTCTTGCTTGTGGTTACCCCAGCCCCAATTGAGCAGCACTCAAGCCTTGAGAGGTGTTTAGAGGTCGCCTCTCTTGTTGCCCGCTCCGGACCGCCTCAATTTTGGTGCCCCCACTGAGGAGGGCTTGTGTATTTTTGTGTAGGATCAACCTTTAGCATAGTCAAGTAGTTTGCATGAATCACGAGAATTTGTATAATCCTTTCATTCCCATTGCAAGGCAAAAGGTACACATAATTGTTAGTACTAAGTTGCAATTTCAACGTGTAATTCGTAGAATTTTAGGTCCTCTTAGCTTGGCCGAGAAAAACGCTTTAGTAAATCCTTTTATTTTGCCTCTCATTAGGTACGACCTTAGTTTGGACGTCTATATTTTTGTTTTGTTTTAAGAATTAGGCCATGCATAGACAATGGATAATGGCCCAGGAATAGAGGTTTTCCCCTTCCATTTCACTCCACACATTAAAATAAACGTTGTAATTAGTAGGAAGATCATTTTCAACAACGTATGGTGTTCATGTTTGGTGCCCAAAGAGTAGGAGAAATTCTTGCATCACCAAACCCTGTCATCCTGTCTCTTGTTGATTATCATAGATCATTTGATGTACATATTTTTATTTTGTTGTAGAACAAATTTCCATTTAGAAAACATTAGTGTGTAGATTTTTTTGAGAAAAAAAAAACGTGCGTCACTTTGAAATCAACTCAATGGAAAGCCAATGCCAAATGTCTGGATATCCTCTTTTCTTTGGAGGGCCTGGAGAGGATGCAGAATTATTTTTAGCAAATTTCAAGATGTCTTGCCATATCAAGAGAATAGTAACTGATCAAGAACGTGTAGAAATGTTTGAGGTGGTCCTTAGGAAATATGCTAGCACTTGGTTTGACTCTTTGCCTGAGGAAGTTAAAGGGAATTTCATGGAAGTTGTGAATCATTCCAAGAGATACTTTTTTGATCCCCAAAACACTCAAAAGCTATGGCAAGACATTGTTTCTCACAAACAAAAAGACTTAGATGACTACTACATGTATAAACAAGAGTTTCTACTTCTTTGGGTTGTATGGGTGAGAAATGTTGCTAACCCTGGTGATGGTGCAGAGTTCCTAAAGAAGGAGAGGTTCATAGCCGGTATCTTTCCCACACTCAAGATATAAGTTGAGGCCAGTGCACCTGCTACCTTTGATGCAGCTGAAACTAGGGATGTTGAAAAGTATGGAAAACTCAAGTGCCTAAGGGAAGAGGTTCCAATAGAGAGTCCTAAACCTAAGGCAAAATTGCAAGCATCAACATCCAAAGAGATTCCTGAGGTAACGTCTCAAGTGATTAAGAAGTTAAATGAATCTTTAAGCAACATGTCATTCACCTTGCACAAGCTATAAGTCCAAAGGGACAAGCAAAGAAGTCAAAAGAGAGAAAGCCACCACGACCTAGGAGAGTCTTGCAATGTTGGAATTACGGAGAGTCTGGACATGGGATGTATAATTTTCCTTCGCCCCATGGGGAGCCAGGGAGACCTAACTTGAATTACCCAGTGATGAATGCAGGTGAAGGAACTGGTCAACAACCAAGGCTTCTACAAAGGCCAAATGGACCAAGACCACGTCCACAAGGGGTAGAAGGAGTTCCACCTCTGCCAGATCCAAATGTGCATGTGGTAGAGGTGACAAATTCAAGTGAGGTTGAAATGGAAGCAAATGGCATTAAGCGTGGCCGAGGAAAAGGTAAAGAGAAAGAAGGAGTCACATCACAGAGTGACCATGGACGAGGCAAGAAGGCAAAGGAGACCAAGGAAGCTAAGAAGACTCGATGTCGTATCAATCTCGAAGACTTCCCTCTTGGACATGGTATGGCTCCATACAACTTGTTGGAAGACATGAAAGGTAAGGGTCCTTATATCTCATGGCCTCAGTTTCTTGCATTATGCCCACAAGTTAGGAGAGATTTAATGAAAGTAGTTAGCACTAGGAGAAAGATAAAAGAGAGTGTGCATGTTGTAAAAATTGCACATGCTGAAATGAATGAGGATATTACACATGTGCTAGATTGTTACATCAAGGAATATTGGTCATGAAAGGTTGTGGATGGGGGTGCACAAATTTTCATCATGACAGAGGGACTCATGCAAAGACTAGGCATGCACATCCATGAAACACCTGAAATTAAAGTGAAAATGGTAAACAATAGCAAGGCTAGGTGCGTAGGCATTTGCAAAAATGTTTTTGTGGAGGCCTTTGGCATTAAGAAGGCAATGGATTTCTATGTTATGTCTACCAAAGGAAATGGTTACCCATTTATCCTAGGAAGACCATGCCTAATGAAAATGCGAGCTTTGCAAGATTGGGAGAGTGGAAAATTAATTTGCAGGAATGACAATTATAAGAAGGTTGTCTTTGACATGAAGGAGCAACGCCAAGAGGAGATCCATGAAGAATCATCTCAAAGTGAGACGGAAGAAGAATGGACTGATAACACTTCAGAAGAAGAAAGTTGCAATAGCATTACTGAAGAGGAGTCTTCCATTCAAGTCATGGGGGTAAAGTTTAATCCAACCAACCAAGAGACCTCTTGTCAAGGTTTGTAAGAGGTAGGTACTCAAGAGAACCAAAATGTGGAAGATGAAGGAATGTTAGAAGGTATGTTGTCTACAACACTTACAAAGGATGAGAGAGAGGAGTTCAAATGTGTGTTAAGGAAATTTCCTAGGCCTTTTGCTAAAGACTACACCGATGTGCGTGGAGTAGATGTTGTTAAACACAACGTTGAGTTGAAGCCAGAGGCCACACCGAAGGCTCAAAAGCTATGAAGGTTAGGAGTCATCAAGGAGAAAGCTTTACTCAAGGAGGTAAAAAAGCTTCTAGCAGCAGGTTTCATTTATCCAGTGGAGGATTCAGAGTGGGTCTCTCCCGTTGTTGTCACTCCCAAGAAAAACGGCAAGTGGAGGGTGTGTGTGGATTACCGTCCACTGAATGAGGCAACAAAAAGAGATCACTTTCCCCTTCCATTTCAGGATGAGATACTAAATGAGGTAGTTGATCATGAGCGGTACACTGTGTGTTATGGCTACTCGAGTTACTTTCAAATAGGTATCGCATTGGAGGATCAATTGAAAACAACCTTCATCACTCCTTGGGGTTGTTATGCTTTTAGAGTCATGCCATTTGGCTTGAAAAATGCTCCTGCAACTTTCCAACGCTTCACGAACATGGTGTTTCAAGCATTCTTTGGAAAGTCCATTAGGGTTTTTATTGATGATTTTTGCATTTATATCTTAAAATCATTGCATCTACAAAAGGTAGAAGAAGGTTTAAAAAAACTTTACGACATGGGAGGACAGCTCAATCCCGACAAATGTCACATAGGTGAGGATGAAGTGATCTTGCTCGGTCACAAGGTTTCCTATAAAGGCATTGAGGTGGATCCTTCAAAGGCAAAGGCTCTTATTGAGCTCCCATCACCCAAGAATCTCAAAGAGGTCATCTCATTCATTCAAAAGGTGAAGTATATGTCACGCTTCATTCACTTAGCCTCGCAGTTACTTCACCCTTTGCAAAAGTTATCACAACAAGTAGAATTTGCATGGTCTGATGAGCTTGAAGAGTATTTTTGTAACATTAAAGTCATTCTATCAGAGCTACCAACACTCATGCCTCCTTGTTGGGAGTACACATTCTTTGTTAGCTCTAGTGTTGGGAAAGAAACAATTGGTGCAGTTTTATTACAACAAGATCCCCATAGAACCAGGATGCGACCCATCTACTTTGCTAGTAGGGTCATGAATGCTTTGGAGAGAGGCTACACGGAGATAGAACTCATGATGCTTCTCATGTTTGTGGTGAGGAAGTTTAGATCCTACTTGCTACCAAAACCTTTTGTAATCCTCACTACAGAAAATTTGTTCCCTTGGGTGTCATCTCAAATGAATCTTAGTACTAAGATCTCAAAGTGGATTATGTAGTTGCAAGAGTTTCAATACTCTTTCAAGGTAGAAGATAGTGTGCGTGCACAATTGGCAGGGATTCTTACTTATAGGGTACATGAGAAGGAAATTAAGGTGCCTGAAGTAAAGACCATACCATTGCCACCACCTAAAAGTATTCCTAATGCTTTTACCTTGTTCTTTGATGGAGCTTTTCGACGAGCCACAAGAAAAGCAGGGGGGTCTAGTGTTGCTCAACCCAAGTGGAGAGGTGGTCATGAAAGAGAAGGTCAATCTACCAGGTTCAACCAGCAACAATGAAGCATAATATGACACACTACTTCATGGTTTGAAGATGTGCATTGGCCAAGTTATACAGCGTCTCATGGTAAAGGGGGATTCACTTCTCATTGTGAAACAGATTTTAGGCATTTGGGCATGCAAGAATGAAAGCTTGAAGATAAAATTTCATACCATTTGTAGGTTGTCTAATCAGTTTGAAGAAGTGCAACTATATCATATTCCTAGGAAACAGAATGAAGATGCCGATTTACTTGCACAACAAGCAGTTACATCTGTCTCGAGAAAGAAGTGCAGGTCATCATGGTGGCAACAGTTGTCAAGCAACCGAGATACCAGGGATTGGAGTCATTGGCTCCCATTATTGGCTACATTTTGGAGGGTGAGTTTCCACAAGACTTCACAAAAGCTCAAAAGAGGAGACTCATGAAGAAGGCAAGCTTCTATCTCTTCCTAGAAGGCTCCCTCTATCAAAGAGGGAAGGATCAAGTGTGCAGAAGAGTACCAACTATCGAGAAAATTCCAGCCATCCTAAAAGGTTTTCATGAAGAGGCATGTGGTGGTCATTTTGCCCAAGAGTTAACCATGAAGAATATTTTGCTTGCGGGGTATCTTTGGCCAAGCCTGCATCATGTAGATGTCCAACATTGTTGTAAAAGTTGTCACAATTGTCAGGTAAATGGAAATAGAAAGTTGGTGCATGGTCCGAGGCAAATAGTTCTTGCAAATGGACCCTTTGAAAAGTGGGGCATTGATGCTATGGGTCCTCTTCCTAGAACAAAAAAATGGTAAACTCTACATCCTAGTGGCTGTAGATTATATGACTAGGTGGGTAGAGGCTCAAAGTGTGGCAAGGGTAAATGGGAAAATAGTAAGCAGGTTTCTCTACACTAATATTTGTTGTAGATTTGGCACACCTTTGGAGATTGTTTCTGATAATGGTCCAAGGTTCAAGAAGGGTTTACTCACAGAAGTTTGTGAAGAGCTTCACATTCTACATCGTCATAGCACACCCTACTACCCACAGTCAAATGGTTTGGTGGAGAAGGCTAATGGTGTCATTGCAGGCATCATTAGGAAGATGGTGCAAAACAAGAAAAAGTTGTGGGATGGCTTCTTGGGTGGTGCCTTGTGGGCATATCGAACCACATATAGGGAAGCCACAGAGTTCACACCCTTTCACTTGGTCTATGGTCAAGAGGCTTTATAGCCTATTGAGCTCAACATCCCAACGATACGGCTTCATGGCAGAGGTGCATAAGATGATCAAGAGGTATGGATGGATCGACTTCTTACACTAGTGGAGCTTGAGTGGAAAAGAGAAGTAGCCTATGACTGCTACAAGAGGAAAGCTACACAAGCGAAGGAGAAGCTTGACAACAAACTAAACAAAAAAGGCATCAATGAAGGAGATCTTGTGCTAAGGTATGACAATCGACTCGACAATTGTTCTGATGCCAAGTTTGAAACTAGATGGCAAGGGCCATACATAGTCAAGAAGGCTTTCAATTCAAGTTATTATCAGCTTATGGATTTGAATGGTAAAGAGCACTCCCGGAAGGTAAACGGGTATCGCTTGAATCCCTATTTGAGTCACCTTCTACCAATGGATCTACCGAAGAACTGTCAAAAAGAGACTATCTCATGTAAATTTTGTTGCATGAAGCATGAGTGTGACAAAAAACCACACAATGAAAATCATGTCAAGGGGCCAGATATCATAGAGGACTCTGAAGCACTCTCTTTGGAAAAGATGCTCTATGATGGTACATGAATATACCATCATCTTGGGGGAGGGCTAATGATAGTCGTTTTTCAGGCGTGTGTAAGTTAGGGGACTTTTCCTATATCTTCTTAAAAAACCCTCAATTAGTTAGTCACTAGGCTAGTTGAGCGGAAAAAAAAAAAAGTATATTATGGCCTTTTTTGTGTGTAAATATTTCATTGTACATATGGCTTAAATATAGGGATTTTTAGAATTATTTTGATATTTTATTTAGATATTTATACCTAGGTGTGTGTTTTATTAAACATATGTACACCTTCTTTCATCCTCTTGCACCATAAGTATATTTTTTGTCAAAGTGTACATACTCTAACCTCCTATTTTTCTTTTATACAAATCACCCCCACATTTTCACCCTCACCTTCGGGAAAACAAAAAATTGATTTCTACTTTCTTAGTCACGTTGGAAAGGGGGAAATGGGAAAATCACCAACACATAAACTCAATGCCTCTATATAGCTCAGTGATCTCACAGCACCCCTATCCCCTAGCAAACACACACCATGATACGCAATCTGCAAACAGCTATTGTCCAAGCCCAAACCCGACCAGCCCTCAGACACCTCAAGATCATTGGCAGACTCACGTTTGCCCACAAGCTTCCATCCTCAAGACATATATCACAACCATACAGATAGCACTCACTAACTCAATACATTCGACATACCACAATATTTTTGTAGCCCTTTGCACACACCTTGCTTGCACAAAAACCAGTCACATACACAACCCAGGCATGAGATCGAAAGACAATGTTATATATGTGCTCAAACAATGAGCAGAGGGAGCCTGATTTTCTTGAACTTTAGATCATATACAACAATGGATTAAATTGGAAAAGAACCCCGGCATAGCATGCGGAAAGTCTATGGTGAAGTATGGGCGAGAGAGTGTGCATGGGTGTGCTCTCCCTCAAAGCGGTGAATCACCTTTTCTTTGCTTATACCCCTCCTTACATGAGCTCATGTCAATGCTGCCCCTTCATGAATGGGCGGCCTTCCTCAACCCATCATGGCCTTGCTTCCCTTATCCTCCTTGATAGCGCCTCTCTCCTCTTTGATCACGCTACCTTGCAGCACTTCCCTTCTCCCCTTCACTGGCCGCCAACTTCTATAACTTCCACTGCCCTCAATCACCACCTAATGGCGACCTTCCCCTGCATCACTTGTAGCCCTTCCTTGCCGAAACTCTCGGCCCTTGGCGGCCTTTCGTCTGTAGCCCTGGAGGCCCTCTATCTTGGCAACTGATGGCGCCCTATCTGCATCTCAATTCAGTCGTATGGCCCTGCCCCTTGGCGGCCTCTCACTCCCCCAGGCGACTCTCCTTCTCAGCTCCCTGGCTTGCCCCGCCTTCAGCCCTCCTTGCCGAAACTCCGCCACCACTGGCTACCGCAACCTCTACTCCAACTGCAGCGCTGTCCTTTTTGGCTCCTCTCCCCGCATGCAGGCTCCAAGTGGCCCTCTCTCATCATGCAGCGCTGCTCCACCCTTGTGTAACTGCTCGTCGATTGCAGCATGACAACAATACGTTTTTTTTTATTATTAATAGCTTTAAAAAAAATCTTTGGGCTTAGCCCCCTTGCACACGCCATAAAATGCCGACCTTCGAATGCCTCCTTCAAATTCGAGCATTGATTCCTTGATTCCTAGTCTCTGAGAGGGTCACATAGTAGGCCCCTCGGCAATAGCTCTCGATCGTCGAGATGTAGTAAACTTGACTTCAAGCACCCAAAAAGATTTGAGCTCGTCGAACTTGAGCAACCATTCTTCACACATGACATCAATGGAAAAACCCATCACAAACTATATCATCCCTAAGTTCTATTTAACAAAGCTTGAAGATAACCTTGGCCTGTTAAGTACCTCATCCGACATACATATCAATGCGAAACCTACTCAAAAATTCATTTGATACCTACCAAAGACTGATACCATCATCCTGCTTGATACCGGGCACGTGCTGCTGGTTTCTCCCTGTGTCGACCAAAACTGGCTGCACCAATGTTTATTATATTATTTTCATTTACTTGCATACCTTTTTTTCTTTCACCCAAAATAATACAAAAGAGGGATCATATCATATGATTCCAATATCTTTTTTCATATCCATAATTCTTCCATATTTTTTCTTATTATATACTCATTATTCTAACACCATGTGCTCATTGAGCTAAAATCCATGAATAGTCCATACACTAGTCCCACCATGTATCTATTTATTATTTCATCAATAACCCTCCTCCATGCATGTGTAAAGGGAACTTGGATGCTTTGTATCATGATATGACAAAAGAGGGGCTCACTCTTGGATGCATTGTGAAAATTCAACAAAGGAGGGGACCACTAAAAGACTTTTGCACTCATAAAATATAGGCTTTTTGGTGAGATTTTTGGCACCCATCTCCGTTCGAAATTTGAAGAAGTGGTGAACGGAGAAAATGTAGCCCATAATCTGAATAATCACCTCAAATGTTTTCATGATTTTTGGAGCTACCACCGGTGAGATATGATTTTTTGAGTGGACCCCAGTCTGTCCACTTTTCTCACAAAGTAACCCATAGTCTTCTCTCACCTCCTTTCCCACTTCCACACACACACACACACACACACACACACACACACACACACTCGTTCCTCTCAATCCCTCACTCAAACCTCCACCTTTCATGGTTTCTCTCACCTTCTTCACCATTAACCTCCCCTCTTACTCACATCGCTCTCATATGAGCTCTCCATGTACATACACCATCTCTATGCCTCTCTCTATTACTTCCAAAGTACAATTACATCTTAGCCCTCTCTATATACATAAAATTCAGCATATAAACCATGATTAACCTCTGCAAATTGGAAGATCTCATCAACAAAATTACCATTTTCATCACGATAATCAACCTTGACGGCGGTGGCATAAAGAAGAGAAGAAGAAGAGTAGGATCGTAGTCATTTTGAGAACCTACACAAGTAAGTCCAAAACTTCTTCAAGCTTCACCATCACAAGTATTTCCTCACTTCATTCAACCATTTTAATTCAACCATCCATCGCATTCTACCCACTGTAAATATAACTTTAACATTCTAGTGATTACTAACACTAATCACTAACATACTAACACAAAATAGCCATTGGCATAACCATAAAAGACACCTCACCTCAGACATGTGCATAGTAACACTCTCTCTCTCTCTCTCTCTCTCTCTCTCTCTCTCTCTCTCTCCCCCTTCCTTAAAACTCTACTTCACCTTATTTACCATCAATAATCCACTCTTTTGAGCTCACATCCATGACTCAAGGAGACAAAGAAGGCCCGCAATGTTTTGATATTCAAAAAAATCATAATCCTGATTTGTTAGCTTGTAAATTAGGATTTATAATAATCTTAATGAGGGGTCTCCAACCTATAAATAGGCCCCTCTCCTTCTTGTAAAACAACCTCCAATATGTCACATAGCACCCCAACACTCTATGCGTGAGGAGAGACTTAGGTGTAGCAACCACTTTGTGAGCTTCACTCTTGGTGTGAGAGAAGCTTTCAAGCTACACATTGCAAGTGAGAGAGCATGAGTTCAAAATCTCAAAACCACTATTGTATATGTTCCTTTATTATCAATAAATTGAGGTTTGGTGTATCAAAGACGTGATTCGACGTTCAAATCTTCGTCCTTCGACTTGTGCAATACGGTTTAGTGAATTCAAGGTGACTTGTGTATTTTGACTTCTATCGTTTGATCTTGTTTTAGAAAGTGTTTTAGTGTGTTTTCATTGCCAATTTTATGTCCATTGTAAGAGGGTATTGTGGTGAGAGGTCTTCCACACCCTAGGACAGTGTGTGTGTGCTGACAATGTTTAGCATTCACTAAGCATTAAGTGAGTTTTGTACAAGCTCTTCGATAGCAACATAACGAACCATCTCCATTTGCAAGTCACAAATAAGGTATTACGCAAGATCCATTCCTCTCTCTCTTCCCTTTTCTCTAGCTCTCTCTGGTCCATTTTGTGTGTGTCTTGGTGTGAGGTTGCTTGTGTGTGTTGTGCCAAAATCTCTCTTGCGTCCTAGTTCGTATACCATAACTAGGTGGTGCCCCTTCACTTGTTTGGCTGTGGTTTTGTTGTTGTTGTTTCTTGCTTGTGGTTGCCCCAGCCCCAATTGAGCAGCACGGGAGCCTTGAGAGGTGTTTAGAGGTCGCCTCATCAAAGATGCTAATCCTGACGACAATGAAGTGGAAGCTACCTACGGTGAGGAATATGATCTTGAGTATGATCACGATGACAACCCATCTTCAGGTACTCCTATATCTCATCACACTTTGTTTAAAGTGCAAGGCATAGTCAACGGTGAAAGTGTCACCATTCTTTTAGACGATGACAGTAGCCATGATTTTATTTCTGCATGGTTGGCACAACAGCTATCTCTCTTTGAAATTTCTTCACCTCACAAGGTTAAAACTGTCTTTAATTGTAAAACCCAAGTCACTGTTGAAGTTTGCATTGGTGACTTTACACAAGCACGTACATTTTTGGTAGCACCATTCCATGGTCTTGATATGATTTTGGGAATTCCATTTCATCATGAATTTGACCCGTTGATTAATTAAAAACATGTACTATGTCTTTCACTCATGATAATAAAAATTTCTCCATCCATGCAACACTAGGACACCAAAAAATTTCACTCCTCTCTCACACTCAAGCTAAAAGAGCCATTCAAAAACAAGGGAAAATATATCTAGTGTTGGTAAATCAAATTTCCACTAAAACTGAAACCTCACATGACTCTTCACATCATGATTTTTTCTCACAATTTCAAAAATGTTACATGCATGATCTACAACCTGGAATGCCACCTTCACGCCTAGAAGACCACAAAATAGATATTATCCCCGGTAGTGAGCCTCCTTGTAGAGCACCTTATCGTGTAGAACCAACTGCACATAGGGAGATACAAACTCAAATCACAGACTTGCTTGATCGAGGACTTATAAGACCTAGTAGTTTACCATACGGAGCTCCATTACTTCTTGTCAAGAAGAAAGATGGGACTTTTTGTATGTGCATTGACTACAGGGCTTTAAATAAGATCACCGTCAAGAATAGGTTCCCTATTCTTAGAGTGGATGATCTATTAAACAAACTAAAAGGGGCAAATATCTTTAGCAAAATTGACCTCAAATCAGGGTATCACCAAGTCAAAATATTTGATCAAGATGTATACAAAACTGCTTTCAGAACACAAACGGGACATTATGAATTTCTTGTCATGCCATTTGGTTTGACAAATACACTAGCCACATTCACACACATGATGAACAAAATTTTCCTTTACCATCAAGATTTTGTGATTGTATTTTTTGACGACATTCTTGTATTCAGTAAATCAGAACAAGAACATAAAGAGCATTTAACACATGTATTTGAACTGCTTGCACACAACCACTTGTATCTAAATTCTGAAAAAAGTACATTTTTCCAAACTAAAATCTAATATTTGGGACACATTGTATCGGGCAAGGGAATCCATGTAGACCCTAAGAAAATTGAAGCCATTCAATCATGGCCTAGACCCAAAAATTTGCATAAACTTTGTACTTTTATTGGTCTATGCAGTTATTACAGGAAGTTTATACATAACTTTGCTTACAAATCTCATAACCTCACTCTCTTGTTTTTAAAAAATTATCCTTATGTATGGACGGATTTGCAAGAAAGTTCCTTTAATGCACTCAAGAATGCTTTGATAAATGCACCGGTACAACAATTGTCTGATTTTGATAGGCCATTCTTTGTCGTTGTCACTGATGCTAGTGGAAAAGGTATCGGTGCAATCCTTATGCAAGATAACCATCCACTCGCATTTGAAAGTGGTAAGTTTAAACCATCTAAAGCAAAATTTAGTACATATGACAAAGAGTTGACTGTTGTTGTACATGCTTTGAAAATTTGGAAACACTATTTAATGGGTGTTGATTTAATCATCAAAACTGATCAACAAAGCATCAAGTATTTATTGTCTCAACCCTTAATAGATGATAGACATATTAATTGGG
The DNA here is from genome assembly GCF_014529385.1 of Adiantum capillus-veneris. Taxonomy (NCBI): domain Eukaryota; kingdom Viridiplantae; phylum Streptophyta; class Polypodiopsida; order Polypodiales; family Pteridaceae; genus Adiantum; species Adiantum capillus-veneris. The sequence goes on along the minus strand of NC_140956.1, from coordinate 25,841,301 downwards.
CTGCCTTCACTCAAAAATTTTAACCCAACATTCAATACCAGCCTGGTAAGGAGAATGTTGTAGTTGATGCTTTGAGTCGAAGACCCTCTCTTAATAATCTATCAACTATTAAGGGTACTTCATTTGATTCAATGCTTGACACTTATGCACAAGATGATGATTTCAAGACTACATGGTTGCATATGATAGAGAACTCTGTGCACACATTTTTGGAATACATTATTCAAGAAAACTTTCTTTATTTCAAACAGAAACTGTGTGTAACTAAACCTTTTTGTACATTGATCATTGAAGAGTTACACAAACCACCCTATGATGGACATAGAGGATTTGCTGCTACTTTTGAAAACTTATGTCGTGATTTCTTTTGGCCTACTATGAAAACTGATGTTAAACAGTATGTTTCAACTTGTTTAATTTTTCAAACGGTGAAAGCAGCAACATGTAAGAAATTGGGACTTTTACACCCTCTCCCTATTCCTAAAAAACCTTGGGAACATATTTTAATGGATCTTGTCACTGGATTTCCACTCACTGTTCACAAGCGTGATATGATTTGGACTGTCATTGACCATTTTTCTAAACAAGCATACTTCATTCCTTGTAAGAAAACACTCACAGCACATCAAACTACACTTCTATTTCTTAAAGTTGTCTTTCCATGTCATGGTTTGCCTAGATATAATATTTGATCAAGATTCCAAATTTTTTAGTGCTTTTTTTACTACTATTTTTTAAAATCTTGGAACCACACTTTATTTACATTTTCATTCCATTATGAATCTAATGGTCAAACGAAAGTTACTAATCGCACCATCATTGACTTGTTAAAATCTTATGTTTCTTCTCAACCCAATAAATGGGATGATTACTTGTATATTCTACAATTTGCATATAACAACACCACTCACACTGCCACAAGTAAATCTCCATTTGAAATTGTTTATGGTCTCTGTCTGCCCACTCCTGCTTCTCGTCTTTCCGATATTGTGACTGTTGTTCATGATTTTACTGCTAATTTTCATGATATTTATGCAAGTGTGCATTCTACCATTAAACACTCACAAGAACTTTACACTAAGCATGCTAACAAACACCACAAGGCACACCTTTTCAAAGAAGGTGATTATGTTATGCTTCACATTGAAAAATGAAGGATCAAAAGTGTTGACACTAAGGCTTTTGTTAAACTTGCTCCTCGTTTTTACGGACCTTTCAAAAATTTTGTTGTGATCAATGATGTTTCATTTCTTTTGGAACTACCTTCACATTGGCATATTCAAAATCCTTTCCACATTAGTCTTTTAAGACCTTTCAGAGGACCCCTACCTACACATCATAGTTATGAGGATCCACTTTCACTTGTGGACCAAGAAGAACAACTCATCCCTGCACAAATAGTTGATCACGAGACCACCATCACACGCACTTGCACGGTTTATAAATGCTATCTTTTGACATTTAAAGGCCACCCTCAAGAGGATGCCAAATGGATGCCTGAAAAAAGTTTTTGTAACTTCTCAGACCTTCTCCACACTTTTCATCCCTCAAGGTCCAGTTGATTCTTTAGTGAGCAACTGAGGAAAGTTTCTATCCGTGGTGGGAGGCATGTTACGAGACTAGGGACCCTCCTTTTGCATGTGGTTAACTACAATTGGGATAGCTAGCTTAATGGTTAATTATAAGTTGTCTATTTAATTTTTACTAACAGTAAGTGCATTAATGTTAGGAAATGACATGCCGGATGGGATGTCCTCTACACCACACATAGCCTGAAGTTCCCCAAGCATCATCTCAAGGTAGGAATTATCCTATAACTATAAGGAACACCACCTAGCATAGGTGCGGCTAGCACGCAGACATAGATGACCTAGTTTGGTAGGAATGAGATGCCATCTAGGTAATCAACATAAAATGATGATATAACAAACGTTCGGATGTATATATATAGTTGCCTAATCAACAATCAAGAGCGTGTTTACGAGAGAGGTATGTGACAAGGTTAGAATGGAGCATGACTGACTAGTGATGGCGCACGTGATGAAGAACAAGCAGAGTGATATACAAGGGGAGGATCATTCCATTGATATGGGAAGAACAAAGCTAAAGAGAGGAGAGAATGGACTCAAAGATCATGACAGAATTGCACACTTTCATTGATGATGATGATACTTACAAAACGGTGGTCTTGGCTGTTACCAACCTTGCTCCTTGTGCTCGGGATGCATGATGGAATGGGAACGCCATATGGTGCATGGTGAACTTTGGAATTAGCAGTGTTGGCACATTAGCAAGAGGGTAGTTGAGGGAAACATCAAGACGATGCAGCCACCAATGATGTCGATCACTAGCATCGAGAGTGGTCCGAGGTAGCATGGCATCGATGCACTCAATCCTAGCATGGTCATGTTGCCTTGTGTTGTGATAGTGAGTGCTTATGTGCATAGGGTGGTCATGATTCGTAACCCAAACATGGTGTGGGTGGAGATTGGTGGTGGTGTTGTCAATGTTAGGATGCCCATGCTGGCAATAAGCACGACACCAAGAATTCCCAAGCTTGTGAGGTGCATTATGTGCTTAGTGGTGCATGGAATGTAGAATGCATGGAGCCTAGGTGGTGCCTCTAGTGTGTTATATACATTTGTGCTTAGTGCAGGCCTCTTTATATAGGCCTGAGAGGTGTTCTTACCTAATGGTCCTTGCAAATATCCATTGGTCACTATAGAGAGTCTAGATGCCTCTCTAGTAAGAGAGATAGAAAGGGAGAGAAGGTAGAGATAGAGAGAAGGGTGATAAGAGTGGGGTGGGGAGTTTATTTTACAATCCACTAGTCGTTGGGGCTAGATTATTAGAGAAGAGTGGTGATCCGAGCATTTACAATGGGTGTTGTTGATGGTTCGGGTGGCCGGTGTGACGTTAATGCTTCTGTTCCTAATGTTTTTTTCTGATGTTGAGATGCTACGCGTCACTTTCGGGGCCGGTCGGGGCATGCCTTTGGCATTCGTCTTTGCTTTTGTATTGTTTCAGCATGCTTTTGGTTGTCTTTTTCTCCTTTTGGCATGGTGCTCGCTTCCTTCTTCCTTCGCTTTACATGCTTGTGCATATGTGCTTATGTGTGTGTGTGTACATGTTGTGTGTGCGCAAAGCGTGTGTAGGTGTGTGTTTATAATATATGGGTGTTCAAAAAGGCAATGGAGTGTACGTGGGTGAGTCAGAGGCTGAGGGAGTGTATGTGGGTGAGTGAGTACAGGGTTGTGTGTGTGAGTGGATGGATGCGCCGGCAAGTGTGTGTGTGGGAACGAGAGTCAGAGATATTTTTTTAAAATTATTTTTTCATGCTTATTGGCTTGGTTACACAGAGAAGAGAGAGGGAGAGAGAACGTGAGTGAGAGGTGGAGTGGGGGGGGGGAGGGGGGGGTGTAAAAGTGTGTGTGTGTGTGTGTTGTATGAGAGAGAGTGAGAGAGTCTTTTGTGATGCGTTGCTTGGTGGGCTGCCGACACAGAATAACGAGAGAGAGCATGAGCGGTGTCGGGGGATTTGTGTTCGAAAGGTGAGCCGGGAAGGCGCGGGGCCTCTGGCTGTGAGAGATGTGTGGAAGACAGTTGCAGCAGACACAATGAATGTAGACAAATATTGAAATTAACAACTTGAACAAGATCTTGAAGCTTAATTGAGATTATAATAAAGAAAATAACACTTCAACTATCTCGATTTGATGATAGTGTTGAGATCGATGATGATGATGTTGTTATGCTTTCCCCTTTACCTTAATTGGCCTACCAAGCTTGCCTTGATAATATTCCTCTCCTTCGTTCTTCTCGTGTTGCTTCAAGAGAGAGAGAGATGATAGGATTAGAATGGGCTATGGTGGCTTTGATTAGATTGGCTATGGAAGCTTGCTTTAGAATGGGCTAGGGAAGCTTGGCTTAGGATTAGAGTGCTCAAAGCTTATGGCTTCCTCCCCGCTAATACAGCAGAGCACAAAAACTTGAATATCTCCTAATCGGTGCCGAATTAGCCTCTGTGCGTCAGACGCAAAAGAGCTCAAAATGCCCTTCTCCTTTTGCCAATGCAGCCCGTTTCGTCCAAAAACCTGTTTTTCAAAAAATTTCAGAATAGGACTTTTTCGGCCTCCCTCATGCATAGATGTGAAGTCTCCCATACACTTTCCTTTTGACCTTGACCACATGTCTTCCTCTACCCAAGTTGCCTTATATGTCCTAAGAGCCCTTTCACATGTAAAACCTTTTCTTCAAGCATAAAATCTCTATGCTTAGGCTTTCATAACCACATAAAGCATACACTTTCTGGATCTCCTTGCTTATTTTTGAGCCCTGGCCACTGTTCAATAAATGTGTGAGCTTCAAATAGACTTTTTCTGCTTCTCTTTACTCTTTTTTCCATCGTGGAAGCGGAGCGGTACGACATCCACCCCCTCTGAACCTGCACAGCCTTTGGTCTGTGCCAACAGGTCTTCAATCTATATCTGCTATAATCACCTTAGGCGGCTTTCCATCAAGATCACATAACTGGTAAGTATATGTAAAACAAAATAAGGATTAAACCATATCATCAATGGTCTAGCTCAATTATTTGGTAGCTATCCATCGCAAATCTTTGAACCATGTATGTCGTCTCTCCAAAGCATTCAATTATGAAAAACCTATTTAGTGAACCCCGCCAGACTTAAGTGCTTGAGTTAATGATGCACACGACTTGACCATCAAGCTCGCTTTAGGGAACCTTGTCAAGCTCAAGTATGCCTTACTATGTCTGCACACGGAATAGCCGTCAAGTCCTTTACTTCAAGTTCTGGTAGCACAACCAACTCAAAAGATGTGAAGAAACTTTATCAATTGTCCAAAGATGTCAACTGGAAGCTAGCCATATAAGATTACTGACCACAAAATCCAATACTCTTTTCTTGATAGCATAAATCCAAAAACAAAACCTAGTGCCAGGTAACCTGCTACAGGAAAATAAATGATATCTCTGAATCTGCAAGTTGCTCTTCAATAGCTCCCAGGATCAAATGGGATAATAAGAAATTGCCCCAATAATGGAGCAGCATAATATCCACATAAAAAAACACATCTTGTATCAATCAACTGCAAGAATTTCTACTCCAAATGTGCTATTCCAGGATCTAGCAAAAAGAAACCACAATATATACTCAAAAATACCCATCCATAATGAACCTGCCTTTGAAGATCTGTCGAATCTCCTGGATCAAATACAATTAAGATCACATAGCATTGTTGGCCTCCACAATATACTAGAGCTTCTCCTGAAGCATAGTGCAGTAGCCACATGTCACAAACTTTTGGTAACTTAAGGTCGTTACCAATAAGAATTAAAGAATTCTGACTCCCTTTTACTGGTAGCCAAGACATCATGACATAAGAATTACTAGGAATAGTATCCAAATCCAGCCACATTTGGCCCATTGCCCAAAGAAATGAAAAATCTTGTGCACGTTATGCAGCATCAGGGATGATTTAACATCATCACCCCCTCTAGCTTCACAGCCATTACGAAAAATCTTAGGACCTTCTGGACCTGAATCATTAGAGAGATTTTTACCTGTTTTTTGCGGTTGATAATGAATAATAGCTTTATCCTGAAGATATTCATCCATAAAATCCTTGGAAAAATCACCCTTGGAAGTCTCAACATTCAACAAAGATTTAGGAGTTGGCTCCTCTTGCAGCCCGTATATAAGCATAGATGTAAAATCCATGTCGATATCCAGTTCATAATCAACATAATCTCAACAATCTTCATACTCATCCATATAATTCTCTGCTTCCTCATCTGCATCCATGTTACTTAGCAATACATCATAGCACTGCAAAGGCTCATCTGGCACACCCTCTGAAGAGGTACACACATCAGAAAGCTCCTCTATACTGTCATAACCATCTCCTTCAGATCTAGACAAGAAATGATCAATTATGGCATCTTCTTCCGTGATAATAGCATCTGCAAACATATGGTTAGTAGAAATCATAGGTTCATTAACATCCTCAGGCTCATCTTGTGCTGGGTCCACAATCTTGGTCACTTCATCAGCTACTGTGTATATAATAGCTTTGTTTATGCACTCATCTGCAACAAACATGTTGTCTTGCTCCGCTATAGTGTAATTAGTTTCAATAATATCCTGTAGAAGCTCATCTGCTTGACAAACTCCTTTAGAATGATCCATATCAAGGTCAGCAGCTTGTAAACCACTTTCTGTATAGTATATGTCTTCACCAAAACCATTATTGGAGGTAGCATCCATGCGAGCAATCTTTGAAAAAAATTCATATAATTTTGTTTCAACATTAAATTCATCGTTTACCTTTTCTTCGTTGCTCAAAATAAGTTCCTCTGAAACTGAATCTGCTACTTTGAGCTCAGGAGTTTCTTTGGCTTTGCTTCTTGCAGAAATATGCTCCCAGAATTCATCATAGTTGAGGATCTACATCTAATCCCCTTCACCTTTACTGAAGACAACCTTACTTCGTTCAGTAATCTCCTTTATTTCCCGATCTAGAATCCTTGAGCTTTCGTAAATAAATTCCTCTGCAAAATACTCCCACCGTGTGGTATATTCTTCTGCCAGTTCTTGAACCTGCCTTTTAAAATCCGAGTTTACAGCCTCTTCAAAATCTACAATCATCCGATCTTCTAGAACATTTCGGCTCTTCATCTCAGCTTCATAACATGCAATAAAACCTTCTAGATCATATCCCTGAAAAATATAATACTCCCGAATAGCATCAAGTGCTAGCTCTACAGTATCATCAATCGGCTTTTTTACCTGCATGGCTTTTGCTTCTTGTAGATACCCCTGAACCAATTCCATCATTTTTGGCAAATCTGTAATTGCTAGATTTTTATCAAATCCATTGGCACTGAAATCTTCAATAAACTGCTTTAACTGTTCTAGCATCTCCATCTTTACCTCCCACCCCGGCTCGTTTCACGTCGGGTTCACCAAGAATGTCGAGGGATTTGTGTTCGAAAGGTGAGCCGGGAAGGTGCGGGGCCTTTGGCTGTGAGAGGTGTGTGGAAGACAGTTGCAGCAGACACAATGAATGTAGACAAAGCTTGAAATTAACAGCTTGAACAAGATCCTTAAGCTTCATTATCATTAACAATACCGCTGCTTTAATTAAATGTTAATTGAGGAGTTTAAGCTCCATACATCCGTTCAACCTACCTTAATTCAAATTATAATAGAGAAAATAACACTTCAACTATCTCGATGATGATAGTGTTGAGAGCGATGATGGTGATGTTGTTATGCTTTCCCCTTTACCTTAATTGGCCTGCCAAGCTTGCCTTGATAATATTCCTCTCCTTCATTCTTCTCGTGCTGCTTCAAGAGAGAGAGAGATGGTAGGATTAGAGTGGGCTTTGGTGGCTTTGATTAGATTGGCTATGGAAGGTTGGTGTAGAGTGGGCTAGGGAAGCTTGATTAGAGTGGGCTAGGGAAGCTTGATTAGAGTGGCTATGGAAGCTTGGCTTAGGATTAGAGTGCTCAAAGCTTTTGGTATCCTCCCCGCTAATACAGCAAGCACAAATACTTGAATATCTCTCAATCGGTACAGAATTAGCCTCTGTGCGTGAGACGCAAAAATGCTCAAAACACCCTTTTCCTTCTTCTAGCGTGATAGGTTTTGTCCAAAAATCTGTTTTACAAAAATTTTCCAGAATAGGACTTTTTCAGCCTCCCTCATGCAGAGATGTGAAGTCTCTCACACACTTTCCTTTTTACCACTGACCACATGTCTTCCTCTACCCAAGTTGCCTAATATGTCCTAAGAGCCCTTTCACATGTAAAAATTTTTCTTCAAGCATAAAATCTCTACGCTTAGGCCTTCATAACCACATAAAGCATACACTTTCTAGATCTCCTTGCTTGTTTTCGAGCCCTGGTCACTGCTCAATAAATGTGTGAGCTCCAAATAGACTTTTTCTGCTTCTCTTTACTCTTTTTTCCATCGTGGAAGAGGAGCGGTACGACATCGGGACAGTGAGAGAGGGGGGGAAAAGAGAGGAAGAGGGAGGGAGAGTGCGTGTGTGTGTGTAGGTGTGTGTAGTGGGCGTTGAGAGAGAGAGAGAGAGAGAGAGAGAGAGAGAGAGAGAGAGAGAGAGAGACTTTTTGAACCCGCATGGACTGAATGACACCGAGTGAGAGAGAGGGAGCATGAGTGGGTCAATAGGAGGGAAAGAGAGAGGAGGTACGTGGGTAAGGGCGAGGTTGAGGTGGCGGGGAGAGTGTGGGTGTGAGTGGAGAGAGAGAGAGAGAGAGAGAGAGAGAGAGAGAGAGAGAGAGAAGGAGGTGGTTGAATAATAGATGAGAGGGAGAGTAGGGTAGGAGTGTGGCTGAGGGAGTGGGAAACGATAATGGAGGGGAGAGAGGGGATAATGGAGGAGAGGGAGGCGCGGGCAGGCGACCCACTATGGGCGCGCGGAGTGGTTGGCGATAGTAAAAAAAAAAGGAAAAACAATATTTTTTTGTTATTTTATCTTATGCTCCCTGAACGGGGTTGATTCCTGCGGCCTCGGCCTCAAAGGCCAGCCGTGATCAGCTATTCCCGAGTGAGTTAGAGGGCGGTGCGGCTAACCTGGTGTCATTAGCCCTCCCCCTAAGGTTAAGGGCATTTATGCCTCTAACTCATTCGTTTGGTCGTTGTCATCAGAGGTGGAGGTTGATGGTGTATCCTCATCATGAACGTTGATAGGTGGAGTTTCATCAAATCGTAGAAAATAAGGTTTAAGCCACCATCCATTGACTCTCATCTTATGAAGCTTAACATTAGCTTCCAGGAGCTGGTAACTCCCATTAGCATATTTCTTCATGATGATGAAAGGGCCTTCCCATCAGAGAGTAGAAACTTCTTATCTTTGCATATGTCGAAGTGATTGTCATAGCGGAGCACCAACATACCCTTCTTTAAATCTTTGCATCGAAGATGTTGATTGAAACTGAGCCGTCTGTGTTCTATCTGTGCCACATAATGATTGATTGCTTATTCTCTGTCCAGTTGTAGTCGTTCCAAGTCAAGGATGTGATCCCTCAGATGCATGCTGGGTTGTTGAAACAAGCTTGCCATCACTCTGAGACTTGCTAGTTGCACCTCATTAGGTAAGATTTCATCCTTACCAAATACCAGCCCCAAAGATGTTCGTAATGAGGTTCGATAGGCCCACAAAGCTGGGAGTAGATACTTATCCCAATCCCCAGGATGATTGTTAAACTCCTTAGTGATAATTTTACAAACCATTCCATTCACTTTTCCAACTAGGCCATTACATTGAGGGTAGTATCGTGAGGAGTGCCTCCTTATAATGCCTAGTTTTTGCATTAACTCTTCTACCAAGTCTACTCTGAAACTTGGCCCTCTATTAGAGATGATTTCTAATGGTGTGCCAAACCTGCAACATATGTGCTCATAGATAAACTTAGCTACCTCCACAATTGTGATCCTAGTTGTGGCTGTAGCTTCCATCCACCTAGTCATATAGTCGACTCCCATGATGATATAGAACTTCCTTGGGTTGGCCTTAGGCAATGGTCCTATGGCATCTATATCCCATTTTTCAAATGGCCCATATGAAAGGATAGGTGTCTGTTGGCGGATATGCCGCGACGGACGTCAGCACAACGAAAAATCACCTAACAAGATTTATCAACTAAGGACGAAGCTTGACCCGCAGACGCAGGGAAGCAAGCATAGGATGTCAATCTACACTTGACCGACTCTCAACTAATTCCTACAGAGGTCTCCATCCAATGTCTAAGCTACAGCCTTCAGGAGTGCATAAGAGGAGATTTCCTACAACGCTTCCAAGAGCCAAGTACCCATCAACGGTCTTGAAACACCACAGAACTTGAAGGAGACCCTACTAACACCAATAGGTCGCTCTCCCTAAGGTCCATGAACCAAAATCCCAACCCTAAACACCTAGTGCAAAATCACGTAGGATGTCTGGCCAAAATTTGCAGGTCTTCGTTTACAAAAACTAAAGTGCCTAATATGTAGCTCTACTCAATGTGAACGCGTGGATATGCTGAAATGCAAAAACGGATAACGTATGCTCACTGAATCACCACATGAATCTCATAGGTCGAGCTCGCAAAACCGGACCGTACGCGCACAATATAGGTATTGGCGCATAGCTCTCGTCGGGGGCAACACACTGCACTTCTCCGCACTCGATTCCGACCATCGGTGCGCGCGTAGTGTCAAGATGAAGCTCTCACTCTCTCTCGTACACAATACACTCACTCACAGACTTAACTTTTTTTTAAATGACAAAGGTGTTTTCCATTAAGGTCAAAAAGTGGTATAAATATCTTACAATCTCAACCCCTAATGTTTCAATTTTAACCAACTACTCAATCTAAATGTCAAAAATGGGATACAATCTGGAAACTTCTGTAAGCCCCAATATTTACAAAGGTGAAATGTCGGGTTTTCTCAATAAATGAATAATTACAAAAAATAATAATCCGCTGAGCAGTCATTTTCTGTAGGGTGTGTCCAACCGCTAACACTCCCCCCCTTTTTGTTCATGTCGTCCCCAACATGGTTGTTGAGCTGCTTCTTCAACGTAAGCTTTCTCTCATCTTGAGCAGTGACTCATATCTTGCATGTTGAGCCAGTAGTGTCGGGCCGAATATATCTATGCTGATTCTGAAGAAGCCGGTGTAGAAGGCTTCTTCAAAGGCCTGGAGGTGATAATATGGTAAAAACATGATCCTCTGATACAATGCATGTATCACCTCGTGAGAAGGCTGACCAGACAGATCGTATGCACATCTGTATGTATCTTGAAAGAAGAAGATATTGTCTGTCGCCTAGCCTGGTTTGAATGTCTCGAAGACTGCCAAAAGTGTTTTACATATCTTTCTCATCATGATGCAAGATAGGTCAGGCGAGCCAGTGAACAATTTGATGGCGCTCGTTAGGGTTTTCACCATGTATTACTCACTTATTCTCTCGCCTGCCTTCGAGCCTGCAGCTTCGGGTAATTTAGCCAAGTGGGTTGGCTTCTCTGCAATAGCTCATGGGCCTTCCATGTCCTCATCCTTGGTAGAGGGCAGAAACTGAGGTTGTCTCTGATCACTTTAGGTGCCTCTACCAGATGGATTAGATACTCAGGATACTTTGTCAGCCATGCCTTTCTTCACCTGGGTTGAGAGTCGACTATCAACTTGACCCCTTCAGGTTTGGAGATGTCTGCTTTGTACATTGGCATTGTTGGATCTTCTCTAATCCACTTGTTGATCGTGGCAGCTTCATATTTCAGAAGAGGATATGGGAGAGAGGGCTGTAGCCATTCACGCCGAAGGTTGCTGGCATCTATCTTCTGAATAGTCATTGATTTAAAGACCCTCTGCTCCCATTCCAACGCTTCTTTGGCGGTGTCTTTGACTACCGCTTCTATGGCCTTTTGCAGCTTCTCTTCTTCTTCTTGGGTCAGATCTTGTGGCTCTTGTGAGGGTCCCACAAGGATTTTCTCTTGCATGGTGGTGTCCACTGGATCTGCCACATTCTCTTTGTCTATTCCCTCCATGGCTGCTGACCCAGTGCTAAACTGTTGCTCTTCAGTTTGCTGCTGGCCTCTTAGCTCTTCTATCTGCTTCTGAAATATTTTCTTCTCCTCTTCCGCTTGCTCTCCCATGTTTACTAGGAGGTCGTTTAGATCTGCATTTATTTTGTCCGCCTCCTCGAGCTTTCTCTTGATGTCTTCTAGCTCATTTTGCATGGCCTTGTGCTCTTCTTGCAGTCGATTCTGCATTACCATAGTGCCCTTAGCCAGCATCAGCCTTTGCCGCTTCTCCAATGTTAACTCCTTTTGAAGCTCTTTCATTTTTTCTTCATATAAATCAATCTTTGAAGTAGTGTGAGTCAAGCTAGTAGCTCTGACTCTGGTAGAAGATGCCCGCAGCCGTTGGATGGTTTGATCTTTGACTTTAATCTGATCTTTCAGCTCGATGACCTCATCCTAGCTTGCTTCATGATCTATCTCCGCCTTCTCTTTGGCATTCCTCAGGGCTTCCACCTCCTTATTTTCTTCAGAAAGTTGTAGGGTTAGGTTGTCCCTTTCCCTCTCTGCATTTGTCAAGGACTTGCTGATTTTCTTGTATTCTTCTTCAGCTCTTTGAATTCTTTGATCTGCTTGCCTGATTTTCTCGTTCCATCTCCTGGCATCTTTGTAATGTCGTGGCCAGACTGGCTTGCAGCTCTACTTATTTCTCTATATGATCTTGGCTTTGTTTTTGTAGTGTGTCGACTTCAGATTTGATAAGAACTTCATTGGCTTTCAGATTGTCAATCTCACTCTTCGTGGCCATTGATTTTTCCCTGAGCTCGGTTAGCTTGTGCATCACCACATCTCAGTCATTGGTAGGTGGCTGTAGGTCCACCGTATCAGTGGCCATCTCTTTCAGTTCCACTAATCGCATGCTCTACATCTGTTCTTTGGGCCTTGTGCTTGCCAGCTCAAATGCCATAGTGGCTGCCTCTTCTCTTGAGTAACCCGTAGCTAGTAGATCAAGAAATGTGCTAAATTTTCTTTCCTCTGGCTCTGGCTGCTCATCTTTGGGCTTAGCTTCTTCTTTCAGCTCTTCCCCTTTGGTCTTCTCTTGCTTGGATCCTTCTTGATCATCAGATTTGTCTAGCTCCTCTTTTTGTTGGGTTTGTGGAGGGCTAAGGGGAGGTGGTGATGGCGGTGGGCTGGATTCCGGGCTTGACGGTGGAGTTGGTGGCTTCTTCTTGAAGTCTCTGCCTGCCTTTGTCTTTCTCTCTCTTTCTTGGGCTTTCTTCTCTTCTAGCAGTTGCCGTTGTACTTCGTCCACTTCTTCTTCTGTGAAAGGAACAATCAGAATATTTTCTGTTGTAGCATCTAGGATCTCGAAGTTTTTGATGTAGTCTTCAAATCTATCTCTGTGCACCCTTCGGGATGATCCTGACATGGCTTCTAGTGAGGGCTTCCACAGCTCGCTCAAATCTCCTTTCAGTGCTCTCTCGGCTCTGAAGCTTTCCATCAGTCTTTCGAGCCGTGCCGCTTTTTGTGACTTGGTCTCTTTGATCGGCACTTGTAAACTTTCTTTCTTTCCCTTCTTTGGCTATGGCGGCTCTTCTAGCACGGTCTCTAGCCGGCGCTTCAACCTTGTGGCTACTCTTGGTGCCTTGGGCGGTTCTTCTTCTTTATCTTCTTTCAGACTTAGCCAATCATTCTATGAAGGAGGTTCTGGCCAGTATCCCTTGGTGTGCAATGCCCCATAAACCACTTTTGTTATTAGTTCACCTGGCACAATGTAGGTGGGGTTTTTGTTGCCCATCTTCACCAGGTTGTCATGGATATAAGTAGCATAATTTATCACCTTTTTCTTGCTCTTCTGCATTGCCCAGGTGAAGGTGGTAGCAATGGCTCCAGGCGGCATTCTGTACTTCTGTGGCCGCTTTGTACACATATGGAAGTACTGGTTGTAGAGCTGGCTCATGACCGCCACTTTTGGGTTTGCAATGTCTTCAAAGATGTATTTTTTCTTCTTTTCCGAGTATACCTTAGCTTCATCTCTTCTCTTGGTCACACTATCCCCTTTGTTGGAGAGGTCTAGTGCGGCTTCCACCACCCTCTCTATGATGATAATCATGGTGTCTGGCTTGCCTTGCAGATCAGTAACTCTGGCCACTCCATCTTCTTTGATTGTAGTTACAAACTCCCACACTCTTTTGATGTCGATTCCCACTAGCAGAGCTTCAAAATAGTTATGGAGATCTATCTTCTCCAGGTATTCTCCCATCTTGCTTCGGACAAATTCATTGAGCTCCCGAGGTAGCATGGGTAGCTCTATTGCATTTCCTTCCGTATCTTTGAACACGCCTTGGTAGGTCTTCAAATCATTGGACTCTAGCAAATCCTCCTGAATCCACGTGCTGGTTGGCTTCAGAGTTCCTTCTGGGATGACAAACGGCTCTACTTCTTCCAAGTAATCTTTTATTGTCATCCTCTTCTTCTTTGCCGGTGATTTTGCGGCTGCCATGGATCTTGTTGCACTTAGTAGTTCAAAGTTAGCGTTTTTTCCATATCAGCTGAGAAAGTGAGTTTTAACTATCCAAATGACTTGAAAATTGAAAATAAAACTTAAAAGGAACTTGGGAAACCCTAATGTCCTCACAGTGGCTTTCTGGCTAAAATTTATCATTTAGACATCCTACACGTAGGATGTCTATTTTATCAGTTTTTGGTGAAACTTGGCATGCTGGTGGTCCTTGACCTATTGAACATGGCTATGTGATTGGAATTGGGTTTGGGCATCAAAAAGTGCATTTATGAGCAGATTCACGCTTTAGGCTCACAAATTGGGTAGGATATCCACAACAAGTGGCAAATGATATCCAAATGGATTGAAATTTGATATATGAGCTTCTGAAGGGGTAATAAAGAGATCTGGAGTTGAAAAATACCATCTGGGGGCCAAAAATGTCATTTAGACATCCTATGCATAGGATGTCTATTTCATCATTTTTAACCTCTGACCACACAGATAGGTTGGCAATGTGCTCATGAGTGTATTGTGCAAGTTTCGTGCGATTTGGACAAGTTTTGGTAGGTCTTATTGCCTCTATGCCCTGAGTTTGCGTTTTTTCATGCATATGAGGTCAATTTTTGTCCAAATGTGATGAAACTTGGTGGCTAGCTTGTACAGGCTATTCAGAAGCAGTGTGTGATGACAGATGTTAGGTTTGGTGCCCAGAATTGTCCTCAAGACATCCTACATGTAGGATGTCTCGTGATGAAATTTTTGTTGGAGGTGCTACTGGTGCCTGCCCTGAGCCCCTCTGAGTCCCTTTTAAGCATTATTTCAACAAAAAAGTCAAGTTGATAAAAAGAATCTCCCTGTGTGGATTTCAGAGCCTCCGAGCCATTTTCTAACTTTTGGAGTGCTTTTCAGCGATGAAATTTCTTGATGTTGGTCTCCATAGCGTCCCGATCCCTTGGGGATCCTTGCCATATGGTTTTTGTTGACTTTGGCTTCACCGGAGCTCCGTTTGGCAATTTGTCACTCTGGAAGCACCCGTGATTGCGTTTTCATGTCTTTGATGACTTGTGGTGGTCTACCACCATAGGACTTGGTTGTTGATGGTCTAGGAAAGCCGCTTGTGAAGTTTGGTGGCAAATGGACATGCGGTTTGGCCGTGAGAGCTTTTTGACGCTTTGTGTGTCTGATACCGTTTCTAAAGTTTAGTGGCGCTTCAGGTCACCGTATGGCCATGTGGGCTATATAGACTTGTCGAGCATGTTGAGATGCTCCTACCCATGAGTTTTGGTAGCATTTGGGTGCCTTTCCGCCGATTTCCCATTTGGTGGCCTCTTGTGGGGCTCTAGGAATTAGGGTTTTTCCCGATGGTTTTCTAATCCCTTTGGTCATCCAAAAGTGGTCTCATATGCTAGGGTAAGGTGTCGATGAAGTCTCATTGCTTTTGGGTTAGCCGCTAGGTGGTCACTTCTACCTGTAGGTCTCTGCTGCTCGCTTTCTATGCAAAACCCTACGCTAGTTTTCACGACAAAACAACAAACATGCGCGAAAAGCTCAAGGTGGTGAGTCTACCTCTCATGTCTGGAGCCGGTCAGGTGGTCGTGCGCGTCGTAGAAGCCGCTGGAAGTCCCGTTCGCTCTAGGTGGCAGGAGCTCTCTCTCAAAAGTCAATAGTGAAAATGAGCTTAAAATGAAGTGAAAATTTCTTATAATAGGGGTCCCCGAACCACTTTCCGTGAAATTTGGCATGTGCTCCCAACTTCTTGCGAGATGCGGTTTAGGCTCAAAAATTTCTTGATTTGGACTCCATTTGCCCAGTTTCCGAGAAATTTGCCGTTTCGGTCAAAATTTGGTCAAATCACGCTTTCCGCTCCATTCACATAATTGCACCCCCATTGTACCATAAGTTGTCCTATAGTCACTGATCATCCCCATATTTTTTGTTTTGCATTACGATCGTTTTTCAACTGCTTTTTGTATTTTTGAAGTTTTTCTGCCGAAAATTAGTAAAATTAAAAGGAAAATAGAAAATTAAACCCAAAAAATCCCCAAAAATCATAAAAAATCACAAACATCACCGCAAAACACTATACACTCACATGCAATTTTTATGGCCGGATTTCTCTGTTTTTTTCAATATTTTGTGCAAAAAATGGCTATTTTTACTTATATACACACACCTAGGGGCTTGATTTGGCGTTTGGCCCCATATACTTGTCTATTCATGCTGTATAAGGGCATATATACTTGGGTTACTCCAGAAAATTTCGTAATCAAATGACAACCCTTAAAAATAGTCGAAAAACATCCCTTTTTTGCTCTTTCTGCCATTGGGTCCGCATTTGAGAATGCCTCTCCCTCTCCAAGCCGGAGTCCTCTCGGATGACAATTTATTGCCTCAGAGTATGTGCCGTGTATGGGTTAAAACTCGTGCTAATGCTCGGCCGTGTAATGTGGCCCTATATAATGCATACTCGGTCAATGCATGGAAAAATTAATGTTGTGCAAGAGGAGGGTATAAGCAAGATCCTTATTGGCATTCGCCATCGAGGTTTCTTGTTTGATGTTGATTTGGTTAGCGGAGTTTCTTTGCAAGTAAAAGTTGTAACTCCACCGCTCTCTGTTTGATCGTCTTTTTTGCAAAAGTCGCTTGGTGTGCCGCTATTGTCGATATGGCCGTAGTCATCTCATTGGAAAGAATTTTCTTGTTGGAATTGGCAATAGACTTTGTCTCTTTTGCTTTCCATTTGTAGCTTTGCTTTGCCGATTTTTGTAGGTGTATTGCTACTTCCTCAGTTATCATTGTTTTGTTGATGATTGGCACCCACATAAATCGGTTTGTCGGTTTCATATGTTGTGTATCTCTACCTTCCGATGTTGCTTGTACTGAAGGGAGTTCCCGTTGCTTTGGTTTTAGGATCCAAATGCGAGTCGCATTTACGTTGTTGCTGAGCACTTTCTTTGGGATCCAGATCTGTTTTATTCCCTTGGTTGTTGGTTGAACTCTCTGCTTCGGTTGACTTATTCTGTTGTATTGTGGTTTGTTTGCCATGTCACCTCTATCCTTCCACACCCATACTTGTTTTTCGCAGGTTGCTAACCTTGATCTTGGCACTGCGGTCTGTTTGGTTGGATATTTGTAGTGAACATGGTTGGCAGTTCCCTGTTTGTTGTCCATGTTGTTCTTTAGTGGCACCCATCCTTTTGGGTCTTTATCCAGTGATTGCATTGCTGCCAGCTGGTTCGTTTGGGGTTGTTGAGCAAAGGCTACCACCTGTTGTTCTTGTGCATGCTGAATTTTGAGTGCATCCTCATTCCAATCTATCTGCACATTATACTCTTTTTTCCAAGGTTGTCCCAACAACATGGGGTGTTGTGTGCTTTGATCCTCGACCACATAAAACTTGTGTGGATAAATATATTGATGTACTTGTACATGCAATATAATCCATCCCACTGTTTTTAGCGAATGTGATGTACTACTTTCTAGCACTTGTGGAGTGGGATGTAGTTGATCTTTGGGCTTGAGTTGTTTGTATAATCTGTAAGAGATTAGATTTGCTTGAGCTCCAGAATCAAGCAATGTTGTCGATTCAACTTGATTGCTACCCACTTTGACTGCAATTATTGGCTCCACTGTGTCTTTATCAAAATTCGTTAGTCGAATGGCATTGATTCGCAACGGTGATCCACATTGTTATTGTTGTTGTAGAAGCCATATTTTTGCAATGCGTTCTTTTGCTTCTACTTGGGCTTCTTCTTGTACCCTTTGTTTCTCCTTCATCCGTTGTTTTCCTTGATGGATTTGTTGAAGCATGTCCTGTGTTAGTGGAAAATGATATTTTTTTAATCGACACCCACTAATCCAATTTGGCATTTCTTCACCTACTAATGTAGCAAGCTTGACAGCTCCACTTTGTGATATGTCACTAATCACAAAGGGTCCCATCCCTCCCTTTTTAAGCTTCTTGGAATGTTGTTTCAAGGTATAAACAAGTACATAATCACCTATTTTGAACTCTTTCATGCTCACATGCTTGTCAAAAAACTCTTTTTTTCTTCTCTTTTTAGCGTAGATCGAAGCTACAACTCATAAACGAAGTTCATCGAGCTTTTCAAGATCGTCTATTCTTGAAGAGAGCTCATGCCCTGTCCATTCTAAGCGTTTCACTACTCGTAGAGTTGGAATTAAAAAGTCTATGGGTAATATAGCATTTAGGCCAAACACCATGTTGTACGGTGTCGTTCCTATTGATGTTTTGTAAGCTACCCTGTATGCCCATAGTGTTGAGTGTAGCTGCTGATCCCAGTCTGTTCTTGACTCTGCTACAATTTTAGTCAAAACAGTGCATAGTGTTTTATTTGTGGCTTGAGCTTGTCCATCTGCCTGTGGATGATATGGAGCAGATTTTCTATGCATGACCATGAATTCCTCTAGCAGATATTCAATGACTTCATTAAGAAAATGTGTTCCTCGATCACTGACAATTTCTATTGGTAATCCGTATCTTACGAAGACATTCTCATACAAAAATTTTGCAGTGGTGCTTGCGTCTTCTCTTTGTGTTGCCTTGGCTTCCGCCCATTTTGTGAGATAGTCCGTAGCCACAATGATATATTGGGTATGGGTGCGATATGCAGGGGGTGAAATAGGCCCCACAAAATCAATGCCCCATTTTGCAAATGCCCTTGCTCCCATCATTGGCCGTAGTGGCATCTCATCTCTCTTTATCAGCACCTTGGTGCACTAACATGAGTCACAACGCTTTACAAACTCCTCAGCATCCATATGCAATGTAGGCCACCATATTCCTGCGGTTAAGACAATTTTTGCCATCTTATCGCCTGAAAAATGGCCTCCACTTATGCCTCCATGTGCGTGTTCTAGAATCAGCAGGTATTCACTTTCACTTGCACAGATTCTAAGTTTTTTCCTTTCCTCGCTTATAGAGTTGGTTCCCAATTAAACTAAAGTCGCGAGCCTCCAGCTCTATAGCCCTTTTCCATGCTTTTGTTATGTTTTCAGGAAATGTCCTTGTGGTTAAGAAATCAATGATATATTGACTCCATGCAAATGCAATGTTTACTTGAAACACTGTCGTGTGATCCACTGGTTGTTTGGCACTACATGTAGTACAATTGTTAACATAAGCATGTGTGTCAGCATACATAGTTGGCCAATAAACCCCTAATTGTTTCAGTCTTTGGTGTGTTTTCATTGTTGAACAATGAAATGCACAATCCCGGACGTGTGCTTCTTCAAAATAACACTCGAATTCCTCCGGATTTATATATAATCGTAGAATGTGGTCCGATCCTAGATGATACAATCGTCCTGCAATCAACTAGAAGTTTTTTGTTTTTCGAATTGTTTGCTATTTGGATTTGTCCTCCTTGTTATCAAATCTAACTCCAAAGGAAAGAATGTCAACAATTTCCTGAGACCATTTGGGTATCATTTCAATATTGAAAAGATAAGCACCAGGTATGTCATCATCTACTCCTTTAGGAGCTTCCCCGTTTTGTAGCCTTGAAAGATGATCCGCCTGTAGATGTGTTTTACCCTTTTTGACCACCACTGAGAAATAAAACTCTAGCAATATAATAAACCAACGTACAATTCTCCTGGTATTGCATGGTTTATTTACCAGATACAAAAGAGCTTGATGATCTATGAAGAACACAAAGTGGGAAATTTCTTTACAGCATAAATCATTCCTAAACCCTCTCTTTGAGTGGTTGTGTAGTTCTTTTCTGCATTGTTTAACTGTCGGCTTGCGTAACAAACTGGGAAATCCATTGTTCCGTCTCCAAGTTGAGCAAGAATACTCCCGATGGCATATGTAGATGCATCAATGTGAACATGGAATATCTTTTCCCAATCTGGTCTTTAAGTACCGGTGCTGATACAAGGTTTTTCTTAAGCTTTTGGAATGAAGTTTCACACTCCTCAGTCCAGTCGAAACTGACTAACAAACGATACAGAGATTGTGCAATGAATGCATACATATATATATGAATCTTTGATAATATCCGCAGTGTCCCATGAAGGATTGCACTTGTTTGGCATTAGTGGGCCTTGGTAGGTCTACTATGACTTTGATTTTGTCTAGGTCAGTGGTTATGCCATTTCTTGAGACAATATGTCCTAAGATGCGGCCTTGCCTAACCATAAAAATGCAACTTTTCTGGGTTAAGATAGATCCGATATGTTCTGCACTTCTCAAATACCTTTTGTAAATGGTCTATATGTTCTTCTCGTAGAAGAGAGTGTACACAAAGATCATCCATGTATATTACTAAGAATATTCTCAGGTATTCTTTGAACGCATGCGTCATAAACCTTTGAAAGGTAACTGGTGCATTGGTTAAGCCAAAGGCATAACTCTATATGTATATATTTCCCATTCTGTGGAAAACGTTGTTTTGTGTTGATCCTCTATTGCAATTGCCAGTTGGTAATACCCTGAAAATCCATCTAGAAAGGAATAAGCCCGTTTTCCGATCACCCTCTCAAGTACATGTTCTGTGATCGGCAAGGGATAATTATCCCTTATGGTGGCTGCATTTACCTTTTTGAGGTTCACACACACTCGCATCTTTCCGTTCTTTTTGGGGACAACCACAATGGGTGACACCCAATCTGTATGCTCGATCTCGTAGATGAATTCAGCATCCATCAACTTGTCAATCTCTTCTTTGATTCGTTTAGCAAATGTGTCATTATATGTATAAGGACGCTGTTTACTAGGTTTGGCATCTGATTTCAAAGGAATTGTATGTTGGCATATTGATGGATCGATTCCTTTGAGGTCTTTGTAGGACCATGCAAACACATCTTTATACTTCTTGAGAAGCTGTGTTAGCCGTTATTCTTCTTCCGACTCTAAATCAGTTGCAATATAGACAAGCTTAGGCTTTTCACGTGGTTCAGCGAGGTCTATCTGTTTTGTATTTTGCGGCCCATCATAAGATTCCTGGTTTATTCTTTCCCTGACTGGTGGTGTCATTATGATTTTTTTGTCCTGGATGGTGAATTTTTTATAGTGTGATGGTAAATTCATGTTTCCTTTTTCTGACTCCTCCTTACCATCACTTTCTCCCTCAGTAATCCATACCTCTCGTAAAGACCGTTTTAGTTCTTGGTATTTCTTTTTACGCTCCAATTTGGTCCACTTTGGGTCTTTTATTTTTTCTTGTTTTAATTTTTAAGATTTTTTTTTATTTTGTTTCTGTTTAGCCTTCCGTACTTGTTTTATTTCCTCTTGTGTTCTTTCCCTTCAAACTTTCAAGAATCTTTCTGATATTTGGTCTTTTACACAATCCTCTGCTTTGACAAGCATTAGATAGTGAGTTTTATCTTTTATCTTGGGCATCAGATTCTCTCTCATTTTGTTTTCTGCTCGTTTTTTCCTATAGCGTTCCTGGCGTCTAGGGTGCTGATTGGCAAAATCATAAAACTTGATATTTGCTGTTTTCTCCCCACGCTCGCTTGAGCTGTCTGAACACTCATTATCTGCATCGTTATTTACCTCCAGATGCTCAGAGGAGTTATAAAACTCTTCTTGTTCTGTTGATTCTACAATCTCATCTCCTCCTGGTATAAGGTTTACCATGTAATAGGGTAGCACATCATAGCCATCCTTATCACAAAATTTTGTTGTTGGGCTATCTGTAATGATACAGACATCCAATGTTGCTAGTATGTGTTCCCATTCCAGAGTCCAAGGCATCTTCAGGAAAAGGCTCCGGAATATAATCCTTGCCTTCAATAGCTCTTTCTAAGACGCATTCCTCTCTTTTTAAGCTCCCACAATGTGAAGCTCTGCACATCCATAGCTCTTTTTGTTGCCCTAACCATGATGGGAGTTTCGACCTTGCTAATGTAGCTGAATCAAACTCTTCCACTAGTGTCTGGTTCACATCTTTGTAACTATGGTCTTTTAGGTGTATTTTGGTTGTAGTCTCGCCATGTCTGAGGTATATGTGGTCGTCGCCCCAATCCTGGACCATCTTTAATTGTCTCATGAATGGTCTTCCCAAGATGATCTCGTAATTGTTCTTTTTGTCGAAATCGACTATTGCAAATGTATGCTCATACTCGATTCCGCATGAAGTAACAATTACTTTTTCTAAGAGTCCTAAAGGATTTTCCATGAACGCGTCTGCCAATTGCAATTTCATTCTGGTAGCTCTCAAAGCCGGTTTTCCCCATTTTTTCCAGATTTCCTTAGTGGAAATAGCGGCTCCTGCTCCACTGTCAAGAATAGCTTTGGAAATTACTCCTTGGAATTCTATTGGTAGCGTGGTGTTTCCATCTTCTCCCTCGCAATATTCTCCAACCTTGTTTAAAGATACAGGCCTAGTGTTTAGTTGAGGCCTGTCCAATTCTTTGATCCCTTCTTGAAGCTTCGTGGTGGGGTCTTTTACTCCAGATTTTTCTAAGCATTTGCCTACGGTGGTCCACATGTTTGGTCGTAGCCTTAGGCGTTCGGCTAATGTGATTGTGCATGCCACCCGGGTGGACAATAACTCAATCAACCCTTGTGAATCCATCACTCTGCTAGAAGAAAGTCTTTGAGATGGGATTGCTCTCACCCCAAACCTGGCTTCATACTCTCCTAGGTAAGAGGGTAGAGTTTTCAGCGAGTCTAGTTGGTTATGCCCCGAACTAATTGATCCCTGGTCTCCCCCTTGTGAATGCATATCAAAGTTCATTTGTGATCTTGCCTCAAATTCTTCAATAGGAGGTAAGATCTCATTTTTCTCTTTTCTCGTGCTATCCATGTGGTAACTCACCCGTTAGCTTCATTGACATCACGGATTTGCTTCCACAGGTCATCTAGACCGTTACAATCCTTACCCATTTCTACCAATGTTTTAGGCTGGAATCCATCACTTGCCTCATATGTTGTATTTGGCACTATGATAGGCTCTCCCCTATACTCAGAGGCATTCGTGAGTCTCTCCTTTGTTTCTACTTGTTTCTCTAAAGTTGGTTCGATAGGGGTTGGAGCTGGTACTTCATGCCAACCTACAGGTTTATCCCACGGGTTTTCTATCAAGGATTGAGTTGTTTCAATCATCTTTCTACACATTTCCAACCTCTGTTTTTCTATTTCAGCATATGGATAAGTCATCCATCTTTGCTCTTAGGTTTGGTTGTTTTTTAGTCTGGCTTCGTAGGCTTTTAAAAGTGCATCTAGCTGCTCATTTACCTTTTCTGCCAACACTAATCCTCCTGATCCTACACTTTTGGGTTCTGCTATTTCCTTGGGTGCTATGGTTGCCGCAGTGTGTGAGCTTAGGCTAGCTAGATCCTCTAACCACTCTAATCTATCCTTGGTGTGTTTTAACTCCTCGAATAGAACCGTTTTCTCTCGTTCTCTCCTGGATTTCATACGCGCCTTTCTAGCTTTCCAAGTGCTTCTCTGATTTTTCACTTCTGAACTTGGGGCATCGGTTTTTGGCTCTTCAATTATGGGTTCGTTCGTCATTCTTTGAGCTTGGGCTCGTGTCCACACCTGAATAGGTATCACTATCGCGTTCTCTGACCCTCCACTGGAGGGCACTGCTTCCAGTATGTTCAAGGTAGTTTTTGCTCCTTTGCTCGGGTTCTTAGGACAATCCGGAATCAAATGAGTAACTCCGCACTCGGTGCAATATGCGTTGACTCTAGAGATTTCATCATGAGGACAGTCTCTTAGCCAATGGTCTCCACCACACTTGTAGCAGGGTCCTTTAGGTTGTTGAGGTGCTCCTTGAGCTCCTCTTTGTTGGTATCCATGTCTCTGCCCTCTCATGCCTCCGTTGTCTATGAACAACAATGTTCATTCATCCAAGATATATCTTCCTTCTCCTGGTGCCTGTGCAGCAGTTGGGGGATTTAACATTTGTGAGTTTTTCATTTCAAGTTTTTTTGACAATTTTAGCAATCTTTAGAGTTTTTTTAACCAAATATGTGTCATAGCATAAAGTATCTATTTAATGTAATTTTCAATCGTCATAAGACTCCATATATGTGTGGTTGACGGAGAGAGAAAGTATAAATTCTAGAGAGATAGTATTTATGCGAGTTACCATTGGAAGAAGAGATCATAAATCCTTGAGAGAGAGAGAGAGTGACTTCTCTTCTAGAGAGAGAAAGTAAAATCATAGAGTTGTATATCACTACGCAGAGAAAGAGAGAGAGAGAGAGAGAGAGAGAGAGAGAGAGAGAGAGACCGAGAGGGCATAAAGACGTGAAAATGTAAACAAATAAAATCACCATTTCACAACTCATGCCATTAGAGTCAAATATGCTCGCAACGCATGTGATCAGAGTCAAATAATCCACAGCATATAAACATGCGATAAAGTAAAAAATCATGCAAAATAGAGACAACACTAATTTCAGAGTTAAATAATCCACAACATATATAAATGTGATGAAGTCAAAAATCATGCCAGATAGAGACAACACTAATTTCAAATTTAAATAATCCACAGCATATATAAATGTGATGAAGTCAAAAATCATGCCAGATAGAGACAACGTAAGTTTGAGGATGTAAGTACATTCACAAAACTACCACAGGATAAGATCAAAATTAGAGTACAAAAAAGGATAGTTGCCATAAATGTAATGGTCACTGTAAAAGGCAAGTAATTTGCTCCCAAATAGCTTGCAAGTTGCTTCATATCTTTTGCTTGAAATTTGAAATCCTTTGCTGCATAAACAATGTTTTTTCAATATAAATATTCACAAGTATAATAAACCAAAATAAATACAGAAAAACACTTTAATATCATAGATCAATATTCTAGTTGAGTGAAAGAAGCATACCAAACCAGCTGTAATTAAATGGAGGGAGAAAATCCTCCTTGGTTGTCCAAGAATAAAAGCGATGTCCATTGGTGAGAGGGTTAGCTGATGAATAATCATGTGCTCCTTAGGTTCAAGTCCGAGCACTTTTGTGTACACATAGTATATATGTTTGCATGCCAAAAAGGATTTGTTGGTATTCTCTCGCTTTTGAAAATCCGGACACGTGCATGTTGGACTCTGTTTTATATGAATCTCATAACTATTTTCAGTGAGAACTCGGAAAATTACATGCTCTTGAGATCTTTTCACTTCATCCAAAAATATAATTGTCATACTATTACATGCTTTCAATTTCTTCATGGCCTCTTTAGAGATTCCATGCCTCCACTTTTTCTTCCTCGAGCTGCCACCACCTTCTTTACAGTCGCCAGCAAGAGGTTGTGGATTTACCATTGAATTATCTGTCCGAAATCCACTCTAATGCAGCGCGGCAAGTTCCTGTGTGGAGATATCTGTCCCTCTTGCTACTGTCCAAACATTTGGAGCAGGAGGTAAATCTTTGACTTGTCTTTTGATTGATTGGGTATGCAAAATATCATGATTACAAAACCATAACCATTGCTCAATTGTTTTACCCTTGAACATTCTTTCAGACCATATACATGGAGCAACAAGACCAATTGAGCGACTATGCAAGATATTGTCACAATTTTTTCTCCCTACTATTCCAAAACATTTTCTTTGACTTTGAATGGGCATTCTCCTGAGGGCCCACTGAGTGCGTGGCACATCACTCTCAAATACATTGTTTCTTTGAGATGACAAAGGTGTGGTTGTTTCTTTTTGAGATCCAATATCATCATCACTGTCACTAATTTGTAGCGGAATGTTATAAATAACTGGTCCTTGGGTATCAAACTTGATTTGTTTTGGTCGACTGCGATGGTTTCGTTGCTTAGATTCCATGACATATTCCGGCCGATGGGAGCTACTTGTTCATGTTCTTCCCCTCTTTTTGCGTTGTACTGTTTCTTTGTCTCCATGCAAAATTGGCTGCGCATACATGGGAGTCCCTGCAACATCCTCGTGCAATAGATGGGCCACGTTGGTTGGAGTTGGAGTTTGCTGAGATTCAACTCGAGAAAGCAAGGTCTCCATTGTGGGACCCGTTCCTATATAACGCCCAGTAGTATATCCCAAATGCTTTGCACATTGAATATATGAGTTTATAACATCTGTTACACATGCATCATACAAGGATATTTTTCTCTTTCCACCTTCACCTGCTAACCAACTGGCATGTACACTTTCTGATAAATTAACATTGGAAATTTGTGCCCGCTCCCACGGACTTAGACCACCCTATGAAATGCAAAAAAATATGAATTAAAATTGATAAATTTCATGTATGAAAAGCTTATAATTTTTTCTAAAAATATAGATTGTCATAAATATACTTACATCTGTTCCAATTCCTCCCTAGTGTGAAATTCGTTGCTCCCACCACTTAAACCATCTGCTCACTCTTGTGATGATCTCTGTAGATAGATGCTATCTCCACCATTTTTGAATTGAAAGTGCCTTTTGAGATGCAAGCACAATGGTCTTACAAGCTCTCCATTCCTCACACATATCAATGTGTTGATTTTTTAGATGTTGAGGTATCCACTTTTTAGCATATTTGTGGAGACTCTGCTCCCAATGAAATAGGCATGACCATTCACGTCCCTCCATGATATTATCTAGCCCACCATTGAAGACTGTTCGAATAGCATTCCAATTTGCACCAGCTTCATCAGACGTAAAATCTGCAAAGTCAGCTGCACCATGTCTGTACTTTTCCATTGTTAAATTAAGGCTCTCCCAAAAAATAACTTGAGTCTTTGCATCCTCCTCTTTAGTTTCACATATAGCAATTATTTTTAGTGATCGTATGCTGCAAGATATTCAACATAAACATTTTCACACATCTTCTTTTATTTAATGATAAAAAAATACGAGATATTTAAATACTTAAAGATTACCTTGGATCATAAACTAAGCATGACATTGTTGCCCATCCATCTATTCTATGGGTAAAATCAAAATGTACCCACGCATTTCTCAAGTCACCAGTTTCAGTTCTTTTCATCCGATTTACAAGATCAATCCCAGAACCTGGTCCTTTAGTGGACATTTTAAATAGGAAGCACTTGTCATCCTCTTCACCCTGTCCAAGAAATCTACTCCCATGGAAAAAAGGAAACATGCACTTTTTTTGAAGCAATAAAATATTATCATATCCATCCCCAATAACAACACCTTGACTCTTCCTCTCCTTTGAAACAATTGAAGAAAACCTACATGATGCATCACAAGAAGGCTAAATTTATAATAGTTAAAAAATTAACAAATTCAAGGAACAAAATTGAGTTTATCTTACCCTTTGGTTTGAACCAGTGGCATCATTTCTTCCAAAAAATCATTGAATTGTACATCGGATGTAACTTCAGCTTCCTCACCAATCAAGGAGTGAAGAACAAGTTGTTGAGCCACCAACATTTGAATTTTTCTTGGGCCACCCTTTTCTATTTTTAGTACTGCACCTACCAGTTTCCGCATTCTTGAAATAGCAGCCCTAGAGGTTCCTGCCTTAACATTATGACAATGTTTACCAACATGTATTGCCAGTCGCGACATTGTACCATCTCTAGGCAAAACATAATAGATTTTGCAGGGACAAGCAGCAACACAAGTAACAACCTTCTGACAATAATGACAAGTTATTGTTGTATTTTCTTCCATTGCAAGGTAGTCCTTTTTGACCTGTCTATCCAAATATCCATGAAAATCTCTACTATTAAATTCTTGTTCCTTAATATAATGAGGACACGTTGAATAATTGCACTACATGAATCCCAAACAGTGGCTTAGACGAATTGTGCATGCTATTGCCATGGTTGTCACAGATGGGCGAGTCCACAAGTGACCATCAAAGCGTTGTTCCATCCCTGTCATTCGTTTTGTTTTATCCTGAGTCGCAGGTAGCTCAAAACACAAATTTCCATCATAATGTTGTGGAAGTTCAGCAACTTGCAAAGGAGCTCCACATAATGTTAACAGATCATTTAACTTTTTTGCCCCTGGATTTTGTTGAATCCAAATGACGATTGACTGAGTTTTGAGCTGTCCTATATCGTCACCACTACTTTCAAGATGCACAATTCTTAAAACATCTTCAGATATCTCTTTGTCATTTCCTTTCTCATTGTCAGATACCTCTATAAATGTGTCTGAATGAAGCATCCCAAACAAGCTCGAAAAAGATCCATCTATTAAGAAATGCTGATGACCTTCGATATCCCAATGTGGTTGCAGCAAGACTTTTGTTAGGCCACAATCACTTTCAATAAGAGCAAATAGTGACTGAAAATGACAAGATGGAGGCAGCAAACTCTGCAAATAGTAAGCACTAAGCAACAATGAGTTTCCCTTCAACTGAATGTCGCGGTTGACTATCTGACCACCAACCTTCCAAGTTATTGTTACTTTCATGTTGGACATTTTCTCTCAAGCAAAAGATTACAGGGTGGAGATGCGAGAAAACTGTGGTGGATTAAGTGAAGGTGGTGAAGGTTAACGAAAGTTAAAGATAAAGTGAAGGTTAATGAAAGATGTGAAGGTTAATGAAAGTGAAAGATTGGTAGGTAGACGAAAAGACAGTTGCATAAGATCTTGTGACGGCTCAAAGAATAATGAAAATCACAATTGAAGAAGTGCATTTAATATATGACGGTTGTGAATGTATGTGCAGTGGAATATGTCATCAAATTTGAGGGGCCATTTAATTTCTAAATGGTGGTTCAAGGACTGCATTTAATGCAGTCTAATAGTGTCTCCATCTTTTGTGTGTGTGTGTGTGTGTGTGTGTGTGTGTGTGTGTGTGTGTGTGTGTGTGTGTGTGTGTGTGTGTGTGTGTGTGTGTTTGTGTATAAAAAGCGTAACATTCTATATGACTGACTTTGTATAAAAAACGTAGCAATTTTTTTAGTTAAGTTATATATGAGATTCCATCTTGCCATTTTATATATATGTGTGTGTGTTTTTGGTAGTGTATATATATAATTTTTTTAGTTAAGTTATATACATTACTGTGCATGTGTATAAATGATTTTGTGGGTGTGTGTAAACAACGTAGCATTTTTTTAAGTTAAGATATCTAAGTTGAGTGTATGTGCACATAGTTTAAGTTAAGATATTTAAGTTAAGATATTTAACGTAGCATTTTTTTAAGTTAAAGTATTTAACGTAGCATTTTTTTAAGTTGAGTGTATGTGCACATAGTTTAAATTAAGATATTTTTAAGTTGAGTGTATTTAAGTTGAGTGTATGTGCATTTTTTTAAGTTAAGATATTTAAGTTGAGTGTATCTGCACATAAGATATTTAACTGTGCACATAGTTTTTCCATCTTGTGTGTGTGCATAACTTAACTTTAAGAATGCTATGTTTTTTATACACACAAACACATACAATCATTTTTCTAAATATATGGTTGTGTGTGTGTGTGTGTGTGTGTGTGTGTGTAAAAAACTTAGTATTTTTTTAGTAAAATTATATATATGAATCCATTTTGTGTATATCTTTGTGTGTGTATATACATACATATATATATATATATATATATATATATATATATATATATATATATATATATATAAATGAATGTGTGTGTGTGAGTGTTTATACCACAATATCATTTTTGTAATATATGGTGTGTGTGAAAAAAGTAGTAGTTGAGATTATATATTTTAATTGAGATTAAAGTGGAGTGAAGTGAAAGGGAAGTTTTTCTGTGAAGAAGGAGATGAAAGTGGAGTGAAGAGAAAGTGGAGTTTTGCTGTGAAGGAGTAAAAAAAGACAAGGTACTGTGTGTGTGTGTGTGTGTGTGTGTGTGTGTGTGTGTGTGTGTGTGTGTGTAGATTTTCTACTCACGTGTGTGTGTGTGTGAGTGTGTGTGTGTGTGCTTACCTGCACACGCTCGCCCGATCCACTGGAGGAGATCCAATAGGAGCTCCATTGGAGCTCCCCCATGCCTTTCAAGGCATTAGGGAGCTCCATTAGGAGCTCCATTGGGCATGGTGAGAAGGCAGCGCGCGCGCTGCCCTCTCACCATGCCTTTCAAGGCATGGGGAAGCTCCAATGGAGATCCCTTGAAAGGCATGGTGAGAGGGCAGCGCGCGCGCTGCCTTCTCACCATGCCTTTCAAAGCATGGGGGAGCTCCAATGGAGCTCCTATTGGACCTCCTTTGGTGGATCGGGCGAGCGTGCGCAGGTAAGCGCACACACACACACACACACACACACACACAGAGTGATACACACTTTCATTCACACACATCAAAACACTTGCACACATAGCACAAACACACACACAATCATGCATACGCACACACATTACACTTGCATACACACACATACATACATACATACACCCACATTTATGAACACTTGCATACATACACACATACACATATAAAAACACTTGCATTCACAACATCAACACACTTGCATACATAGCACAAACACACACACAATTATGCATACATACACACACATATTACACTTACATTCACACACACACACACACAATCATGCATACATCCACACACACACACACATATAAACACTTGCATTCACACACATCAACACACTTGCATACACACATACTAAACACACTTACAGTAACAATTACAATGATGTGAGAACAGGTCGTTGTAGAGAAGAGGTATACAAATGTCAAAGTGGATTTGTATTTTTCCTTGCCATGAGCAAGTTGAAAATGGTTTTTTTTTTAATTTTCATTTTACACCGTTATGCTGCCGAAATTTAGAAGTTTATATTTGTATTGTCAAGCATATGCACACATTCACAACATCAACACACTTGCATACATAGCACAAACACAAACACAAAGACAAGCATATGCACACATTCACAACATCAACACTTGCATACATAGCATAAAGACACACACATATTACACTTACATTCACACACACACAATCATGCATACATCCACACACACACACATATAAACACTTGCATTCACACACATCAACACACTTACAGTAACAATTACAATGATGTAAGAACAGGTCGTTGTAGAGAAGAGGTATACAAATGTCAAAGTGGATTTGTATTTTTCCTTGTCATGAGCAAGTTGAGAATGGTTTTTTTTTTTAATTTGCATTTTACGCCGTTATACTACCAAAATTTAGAAGTTTATATTTGTATTGTCATTGCTAAGAAGATTTTTTTTGTTTGTGGTTAATAGATTATGGCTCGTACACCATCTAAACGTGGCAGGACAGGTATCTCTCAAAGTAAGTTCAAATACATTAAGCTATTTGTGTTCTTTTTTTTTGTCTCATCATACTCACTAAACTATTTGTTTTCTTATTGTTTTTTGCTTGTAGGAGTAGGATACACATTAAGGTCTGGCACTACAGGGCAGAGGGCCAATGCACGATCTTCCATTGCTTCTTCCAATGTCCGTCGAAAGGAGGATATTTTGGGTGATGTGCATGAAGAAGAGGATATATTGAGTGATGTGCATGAAGAAGAGGTGTTCATAGATATTCATGGTACACAAGGTGAATTGGTGGCTCACAGCGTGTCTGAAGCAAAAACAATTGTTGCTAAACCTCCCGATCATCCAACAGTATTTGGAAAGGATGTTCATGGTCGAATATTGGAGGAGATTGTAGAGAGTTTTATTGTAAAGAGAGGTGGGGAACCTCCTCGCATTCCTCTTTGCATATTGATGGAAAATGAAGCCATTAGAGCGGTGGGTCCTAGCACTGAGGGCTTGGTGAAAAGGTTTGAGATGTCTGGATACAGTGTGCTTGAAGCTCCATTTCTTGTGTCATTTAAGAAGCCAGGCCATGATCACCATTATGTTTCTGACTTAAACAAAGATGAATGGGGGCCTATTTGGTGAGAAATAAGCGATGATTTTGATAATTCCCTTCCCCTTGAGTGGGAAGACTTAAGGGGAAAAAAATTTATCGTTTGGGATGGTAATCACCGTTTGAAAACTTGGATGCGCTTAATAAAAACACGTGAGTGATTTCTTTTTTGTTCAATGATAAAGTGGAGACATTGTTCTGTGAAATGTCAATTTGTCTATGTTGATAGAAG
Source organism: Adiantum capillus-veneris (assembly GCF_014529385.1). Taxonomy (NCBI): domain Eukaryota; kingdom Viridiplantae; phylum Streptophyta; class Polypodiopsida; order Polypodiales; family Pteridaceae; genus Adiantum; species Adiantum capillus-veneris. The sequence goes on along the minus strand of NC_140956.1, from coordinate 25,809,263 downwards.
TGCAGAGGGGGAGTTTATGCTAGCTTTGCGCTCTCAAAATGAGTAGGCACATTTTTTGTTTTGAAAGTTATTGCTATTACTTTATCGATGTCATTCTACTGCCATTTAATTTAAGATATTGTGGTTTAGGATTGGTAGAACCACTGTGAGCACAAATTTTGGGCAGGAGATCTTCTTGTTCCAAAAACTGGCTGTGGCAAGCAAAGATTCTTTAATGAAAGACTTTCCCCAAGATTGGATAAGATGGATAGAGGTAGAGCTTTCTTGTGAGAAGAAGGCATCTAAAGGGAGTTGGTACAACGCTCCTGCTCTTTTATTAGCAATGCTCATATGGAAGGTATATTTTTTTGCCTTAAAGTACACTTTTTATGTAATTTCTAAAGCTTGACATTATTTTGTAAAATCTTACTTTTTTTTCAATTGCTCTACAAAAGGAAGACTTTGACTTGTCTCTTATCAAAGAGATGCAAGAGATCAATGATCCCTCGATTTCACTGCCAGAAAAGGAAATGGTTGCTCAAGGAAGAGTAGAAAAGATATTCAAAGAAAGAGCTTATAAGGTAAACACTTTCTCTTCTCACCGTTTATATTTGAATTTCTACAAAATTGTAAGTTGACATGTCATTTGAATTTGATATATTTGATTGAAAAATTGATTTTATTTGATCTCGTGCTAATGCAACATAGATGTTGGCCATTGCCAACCCCGCCAATGGCCAGGGGTTCTTCTCTTTATTATTTAACTTCAATTAGGTAAGAGAAAAGGATCAAGTGGGCCTTACAAGAGACAAGATCCACTCTTTGGCAACTTCTAAATTATCACCAGAGAGGTAATAATTTTTGGATAAAAAATACACATGAAATTATCAAATGAATCAATGCATTTATGATTTGTTTATTGTTTGCTCTATAGGAAAAAGTAAATATTGCACTCTTTGATGCATTGCCGTGTAGATGATGTTACTTCTGAGCGTTATATTAGTGCAATGAAATTTAGAATGTACTTGCGTAAAGAGTGGTATTGGGGAAGTATCTTGAAGCAATGCTTAAGGATCAAAGGGAAAATGATTGAAGAAATGCTGAAGGGCTTTGAAGCATGGTTTCATCACCAATTGAGGGACCACATTGATAAAGCTTTTGTGGAGCTTTGGAGTAAGATCAACACAAAAGAGTCTGATGAAAAAATTCCAGAGCTTATGGAATCTTCGAGGAGAGTATTATTCACGTAATACAATTGATATCTTTATGGTTATCATTCTATTTTTTACTTAGAGTTTGTATAATAAATAAATCACTTAGGAAAGGAGCTCAAATAAACTTAAATGCATTTTATGTAGATGGCTAATTGAGCTTTACGATCAAACTTTGTTGGAGAAGTTGCCAATTGCTATTGAAAGTTGGAGGGACCTCTCTTGTGAGGAGTGTATGTATCCACTATGGATGAGAGATTATGGTTTGATTGCTTGGTAAATTGAGTATTGCCCTTGGTGGCTAGATTACACTCGAGGCACCTACCCACGTGATGAAGGGAACTTATATAAAGGTTATTTTTGGCATTTATAAAAACTACAAAATTGTTAAAGTGCTCATACTATTTAGATTATGTTTGTGAGAAATATATTTTTGTTTGCTTTAGAGCACGTTCTTGAAAGAAATGAAAATGGTATTGAGGAGATTGGCTCAGCTTCTAAGAAAGCCACGTCTTCGAAAAGAGTAAACAATAGTACAATCTCCTCTATAAAGAAACGATTGGATTTTGTAAGATCCAAGAAGCCCAAGAAGTCTCCCAAAAAGAACCAAAAAGGCGCTCAAGGCTCCACAGGTAAACTTGCTTGTATAGATATCTAGCTGTCACTTTCTTTCTACTCAACAATTCTTGATGAAATATTTTATTTTTTGATTATGCAGTGCCTTCCATAGATTGTGATGTGACCGTTATTGGGAACATGCTAGATGTTTAAAAAATTTCTCTCGATGATGAGAAATGGTAAACACATGTGAAAAGAAAGACTAACTATGTGTGCTGTGTGTTGTGAATGTTTGAAATACATGTATTTGATCGTATGCAGGATCTTGGATTTTCTTCATTCAACCCATGTTGATGGGGAAAAGAGCAATGAAGTGACCTCTCTTTTGTTTGCGGATTTTCCAACAAACTTTAAAGTTGAAAATTTTTTGGAAAACGAGGTATGCATCCTTCAAAACCACAATGGACAGTCTATGATAGTTTTGGAACTTTAATTAAATTAACAATGCGTATTATGCAGGTCCCTACATGGAATCAATTCTCTCGAAAATTAAGTAAGAAAGTGGTCGTAATAGCTTCAAAGTATGTGGCAGACAATGGGTGGTACATCACCCTAAGCTCCACTGATCACTTTGGCATTGTGTCTAGCCATGCCATAGAGATGGGATTCAAAATGATGCATACCATCCTTATTTTGATCCCCGATGATTATGTGCGAAAGACCATTGAGATTGAGAGAGTAAGTAAATTTATTTGTTGATTGAAAAGCATGCTTGTAGTTTTCTTCAATTAGATCACATTCTAATTGTAATTTGTAGGTGGAAACACTATTGCTAGGATTGTTTTATCATAAGGGTCAACGTCCTATCTACGATCGACGAGATGGAGAGAGCGTGGACAACAACTCTTTCGATGCCAAGTCCGGAATACTGGTGGAGCGCGCCGACGGAGAGTACATTGGAGGACACGCTCTTAGAGGTGCCGCCGAGCGTAGCCTTGACTTCTTTCGGTAAGAATATATGCTTCCTACTATGCGTTATTGGACTATGTTACATAAAGTAAAAATGCGCATATTTTTTGCTTTTTTTAGCTGGCTTGTGCGGACATTTACTGCGGAGCACACCTACATTGTTGATATTTTTTCTGGATGTGGTGGCTTGGGCAATGTTTGCGTTGAGTTGTCTAGACACTGTCTCTGCATAGATAGTGATCCAGAGGTATTCCATCAACATCTTTCACGCTTCAAGGCTCCATGTGTACGTGCTATTTCAGCAGTTGATGAAGATAGCGATGAGGAGACTGATTGGCAACAATATGAGCCCGGATCACATTGCCCTTGATTGACATCAACATTGGTATTATCTATCGTTTTTTCTAGTTTGTGATTTTTATGGAACGACGTGTGACCATGGTGTTTGGGTGCCACTTTTTTGGTATTACTGAAGACATGTTGTTGGTGTTGATCGTCCTTATCAATTCAGCCATGATTTCATATTTATTATGCTAGATAGAAGTTTGTTGAGAGCTTTGGATTTACCAAAGTAATATACCAACACAAGTTTTTTTGCTTATGTAATTTCTTCTTCCCGTGAGCATTCGCTGCTACACGGAAGCAAGTATGGAATGGGAATTTTTTTAGTTTGAATTTTCATGCTGTTATGCTACTGAAATTTTGATTGCTTGTCAATATAATCATGCTTTTTGTTCATGTTTGAAAACATAATCATGGTTTCATGTATATAGAAAAGTTAGTCAAGCTTCACGGAAGCAAGTATGGAATGGGATTTTTTTTTTTGTATTTTTGCACCGTTATGCTACCGAAATTTTGATTGCTTGTGAATATAATCATGCTTTTTGTTCATGTTTAGAAACATAATCATGGTTTCAAGTATACAAAAAAGTTAGGCAAGCTTCACGGAAGCAAGTATAGAATAGGAAAGCTTAACGAAAGTTAGGCAAGCTTTCACAGAAGCAAGTATGGAATGGTTTCTTTTTTATTTTTCACGTTGTTATGCTATCAAAATTTCATTTGCTTGTCAGTATTTCTTTACACTGTCGGTCTAAGAATATATATAGTTTTATATATAATATTTATATTATATATATATAATATCTTTTTATTTATTTATTTATATGTGTGTGTTTATGTACGTAAGCAGTTCTTCAACTCGGTAAAGTGTTTTTAAGTACTTGTTTATACAATATATATAGTTACTTATATGTGTGTGTTTATGTATGTATGCAGTTCTTCAACTCAGTAAAGTGTTCTTAATTACTATTTTATATGCAAGAGTCTATGCGTGTATCATTACTTTGAGGTCTTCACCCAAACAAGTACAACCATCAATATTTTTTAGATTCCTAGTTTCAAATTGGCTTATTAGGCATTCATCCTTGTTTGCAACAACACCTACATGGACAGGAAAGTATATTCTACTAAAAGTAGGGTATATACTAAAGACATGCTCATTTTCTTCTTGCATTATATAAAAAACTCACATAGATTTTCTTTATGTTTGGTTTTCAGACAGCTTGTAGTTACATTTGACGGTTCAGTTTAGCTACAAGATATCAACAATACCCTAAATTATGACAGATCTTGAAGATGTGTTAGTAGACCAGGCCGATTAAAAGTATCACAGCTACTTCAATAATAATAAGTCAGACAGAGACATATGAATTATTCTCTCCAAGGCAGTGAAGAGTGGAACACCATCATATAGTTAAAATAAGCATCATATAATTAAAATAAGTTGTTTACATGATTAGGTATGGAATCAAACTTGCACACACACACACACACACAGTACAACTTGCATCACACTAGTACAATTTATCATGTGCTAGTGCATATTTATTTAACTATATATATTTAGTGCATAATTATTTAAATCTTGCCTCAATCTTCTACCACATTAGAGCCAGAGATATCAACCAGGTTGATTGTGCATTTGCAGACAAGCAAATGGTCAATCTTCGCATGTAAAGCGGTCCTTCGAGAGCTGTCTATGTACCCCCATGTCTCCCACTTGCCCAGAGCTTCTCGCATTGTTTCAAAGCCATCATTGAGTTCCTGGTCTCCGGTGTTGCGAGCGCGATTAAGGTGGTTGAACATCCGGATCGCCTTGTTTGTGTCACGCTCTCTCTGTGTAAACGTCTTCTTTTCTTCAAGGGGTGCGTTGGGGGGGAGTTTGTGAAGCTCTTCATGGATTTTTTCAACTACCTCATTACCAGTAGTTGCATATCCTATAGGCATTGTATAAGTACAGGGAAAATGAAAAAATCTCTCTTGATTAGCACCTCTGATTCACTTGTGCAGCATATGCTGCTTGCCTTGTAACATTCATATAGGCTAAAGCAGCATGCTCTCAAAAAGCATTGATAGTGATGGAAGAGTGGCATGTGTTAGTGACATGAGGGGTCCCACGCAGCATATGTTAACTGCTAAATTGGAGCATGCAATAATATATGCATGATTTGTCAATATGAATATTATAATCGTCTACTACTCCACCACTAACTTTTAAAGTGGGGTGTGCAATAAAATATGCAAGATTTGTCACTACGATTATTATTCCCCTATAAGATTTATAAGCATCTAATAGTGCAATGAGTAGACACCACTAACTGCCTCTCTAAGGGCTCCGGAAACACTATGATTATTATTCTTCTATGAATACTATAGGCATATAATAGTCCAATGAGTAACCACCACTAACTGCCTCTCTAAGGGCTCAGAAAACATTATTTGTGGACCCGGCTTTGGAACCTTTTCACATGCATATGAACAAGCAAACTCTCTCTCTCTCTCTCTCTCTCTCTCTCTCTCTCTCTCTCACACACACACACACACACACACACTTGAGTAGAAAACGTGCACACAACCTCCTTCTTCACAACAAAACTACACTTTCATCTCAATTAAAATGTGGGATATTTATAAAATAAACCAACACATAAACAATTCTATACCAAGATACTAAATGAAATAATTTGAGCCGGATTGCGAACCTTCTTGCCCAAACTTGAGCCAGAATTTTTTCATTTTGAACCTATCTTTCCTCTCTCCCCCTCATCTCCCACTCTCAGGCTCTCTCTCTCTCTCTCTCTCTCTCTCTCTCTCTCTCTCTCTCTCACACACACACACACACACACACACACACACACACACACACGTGAGTAGAAAACATGCACACAACCTCCTTCTTCACAACAAAACTCCACTTTTACTTAACTCCACTTTCATCTCAATTAAAATGTGGGATATTTATAAAATATATACATTAAACCAACACATAAACAATTCTATACCAAGTTACTAAATGAAATAATTTGAACCGGCTTGAGAACCTTCTTGCCCAAACTTTAGCCGGACTTTTTTCATTTTGAACCTATCTTTCCTCTCTCCCCCTCATCTCCCACTCTCTCTCTCTCTCTCTCTCTCTCTCTCTCTCTCTCTCTCTCTCGTTGTCGGTACTCTCACACCCCGATCCTATCTCTATTTCACAAGTATGTTTTTCTCTCTCCATCTAATCCTTCTTCTCTCTCCTTCCCTCGGTACTTATTTAACAGACCACAATGCCACCTCAGAGAGCATACATATGAGTGGAATCCATGCTTCTATAAACTCGAAAAAGCATCACCTGTAGCAAAAAAACACAAATTGATTAACTCGCAAATAAAATTAATCCCAACAGTTGGTGGTCATGTACTTCCCATCATGCTCCATGGTTCTAGCATTAAGGATTCTTCAGGTGGATAATAGACAGAATTTGCAGCATATTCATTGGGATCTTCATAATATACATGCATAGGCACCAAAGCCTTCTCTTCTCGTTCAGTTATTGTTGGTGTATATCTGATGCCGACTGGTCGTAATTCTGGTAGGGGTGGTTGTTGCCCCAATACTGGTTGTGGTCTTTCTACACCTACAGGTCCTGGTAGGTTGCCTTCTTGATACCTAGGCATCAATGGAAGTTGAGGAGATGCTACCTGAGCTTGGGGAGCATAAGGTCGTTCTCTCACGTACCCCTTGTTATAATAACATTCCTCCGTCCCACGGTTTGTCCATTTTTGTTCAATAGCACACCACTTGGGCTATTTAGCCTGAGGTTTGGCATACAAGTTAATATTTTTTAGCACTTCCTCTACAAGCTGCTCCTGGCTTATAGCTACTTCTCCTTTCGGTGTTGTCTTAGCGTACTTGCCTCCACTTTGTTGTGAGGATGAATCGTCGTCAAGATCTTTGAATTCACCCTCTTTGTAGACCGCACAATTGTCTACAAGGTAAAGAGCCTCCTTAGTTAACTCGTTTAACGTCGTGCTCCTCTTCATATGTAAGCCTTCTAGAGATCTGCATTCCTTAGTACTTGAATAAATATAAGCATAAGTCTGGATTGAGTTGGCAGTTCTTCCACAAGGCAGAACTTAACATATCTTTTTAGTCTCGCAGGGTTGCTTTTCGCATAGATTTCCCGTCTTTCTGTTTGAATTTATGGATTTGTGAGACTGTATTATGAGCTATCCCCCTTTGTGAGAATTCCTCAATAAACTCGTCAAACACCTCCTCCATAGACTCAAAGTATCTACGCTCCACAGAGTCAAACCATGTAGCTGCATCCTCCTCTAGGGTTAGTCCAAACCCTGCAAATTGGGTAGGGAAGTCTAACACTTCTTCCACTCTAACTACACACACAAAGGCTGCTACATGATCTCTAGGATCTCTGTATCCGCCAATGTTGGCGGATACACTGCTACGGACGTCAGCACAATGAGAAGTCACCTAACAAGATTTGTCAGCTAAGGACAAAGCTCGACCCGCAGGCGCGTGGAAGCAGGCATAGGGTGTCAATCTACACTCGACCGTTTCTCGACTAATTCCTACAGAGGTCTCTATCCAATGTCTAAGCTACAGCCTTCAGGAGTGCATAAGAGGAGATTTCCTACAACGCTTCCAAGAGCCAAGTACCCATCAAATGGTCTCAAAACGCAACATAACTTGAAGGAGACCCTACTAACACCAATAGGTCACTCTCCTTAAGGTCCATGAACCAAAATCCCAACCCTAAACACCTGGTGCAAAATCACGTAGGATGTCTGGCCGAAATTTGCAGGTCGTCGTTTTTGAAAACGAAAGTGCCTAATGTGTGGCTCTACTCAATGCGAACGCGTGGATATGCTGAAATGCGAAAAATGATAAGATATGCTCACCAAATCACCAGATGAAGCTCGTAGGTTGAGCTCGCAAAACCGGACCGTACGCGCACAATATAGGTATTGGCACGTAGCTCTCGTTGGGGGCAACACGCTCTACTTTTCCGCACTCGATTTCGACCATCGGTGCGCGCGTAGCGTCAAGATGAAGCTCTCACTCTCTCTCGTACACAGTACGCTCACTCACAGACTTAACTTTTTTTTAAATGACAAAGGTTTTTTTCATTAAGGTCAAAAATTGGTATAAATACCTTACAATCTCAAACCCGAATGTTCCAATTTTAACCAACTACTCAATCTAAATGTCAAAAATGGGATACAATCTGGAAACTTCTGTAAGCCCCAATATTTACAAAGATGAAATGTCGGGTTTTCTCAATAAATGAATAATTACAAAAAATAATAATCCGTCGAGCAGTCATTTTTCGTAGGGTGTGTCCAACCGCTAACAGTGTCTGTGGTTCACGCATGAGTAACCTAGTGCCGGCTCATTGACACGACTTACATGTCTGACACCAGTGGTGTACATTGAGGCTAGGCCATACAAAACCGGCCTGCAAGATTTTCCTACTTGTTATATCCAGGGCAAAGTGACCGCCACAAACACCATCATGACAACTGGCAATTACCCCCGTCATTTTCTTAGAGAGAGGGACCTTTCTGAGTACTTAGTCCTTACCCTTATAATACAAACTGTCTTTGATAAGCCGATACCTTGTGGCCTTCCGGGTAAGCCATTGCCTCTGCCCTTTTGTTAGGTCCGATGGACATTCCCCTGTTTCCAAGAAATGCAATATGTCGAGTAAGGTGTCACTACCTTGAAATAGAGGGAGCTTTAGTTTTATAGCCCCAACCACCACTTCCTACATTCTTTCGCTTGCTAAGGCACCGGCTTCATGGTTTTGAGCCCTTGGGATGTGGTGTAGCTGAACTGTTTCAAACTTACCCAACAAAGTTTCTATGCAGCTTAAATGAGTCCTCAAGCTAGCATTCTTACATGTCTATACTCCATTTACTTGCCTTACCAAAAGTAGAGCATCCCCAAATACATTAAGGCGCTTTACGCCTTGTGAGACGCACCATTGTAACCCCTTGGTTAGTGCTGCATACTCGGCTTCATTGTTAGAATGTGATTCTAACAAATGGCCAAGTAAAAATACCTTGATACCTTTGTCATCAAAAACCATTATGCCTCCAGCTTCTTTGTCAGATGCTCGCTTGTAGGCTCCATCAAAGTAGAGAGAGTGTGCTCTTTCTACTACCGATGGCTCTGGAAGTGGTTGAATTTGTTCCCCTTTAGGTTGCTTTACCTTCTTCTCAAAGTTCTGGTAGGTCATGAGTCCCCCCAAGCTTGCCCTTGTCATGCTTTTCATGTGCACCGTGTAGTCAAATTCTTGCAGACGAACTAGCCACTTAGTAATTCTAGCAGAAACATCCATGTGTTGTACCACATAGGGAAACATCTCATGCATGGTTAAGACTACGAATTTCCTAGGAAGAAAATATGACCAAAACTTTGTAGTTGCAAATCTAAGAGCTAGAACTAGGTGTTCCACATGGGTGAAACCTTTCTCTACAGCAGTCATCATTTGACTGGAGAAGTAGATTGGCCTCATGAAAGATGTTGTTGCATCTTTCTGGAGTAGTACCGCCCCCAAGGAGTCATCACCCACGCTTGAGGTGACATAGAACTTTTCGTCCCATTTAAGCGGTGAGATAGTTGGCTAAGACCTCTTTTACCTTGTTGTAGTGAGGTTTGCTTTCCTTGTCCCATGTGAAAGTGGATCTTTGTGTGAGTTTTTGCAGTGGTAGAACAAGTTGTGATAGTAGATGTATGAATCTACTCAAGTACCTCACCTTTTTTAGAAAAGAGACTAGTTGACGTGTGGTTGTTGGTGAAGGTAGTGCAATGAGTGTAGACACCTTACTTGGATTGGCATTGATACCCTTAGCTGAAATTTCATGGCCTAAAATAATGGCTCACTTTCCTCAATCTAGCTCTTGTCTACATTTAATTTCCCTCCTAGGCTTTGTAGCCTTGCTAAACCCTTAGTCACCTTTTCTAAGTGTGAGATGTGAGGGCTATAGATACAAAATTCGTCAATGAACACTCTTATAGATGTTCCAAAGAACGGCTGAGAGACATATGTGACATATCTCTGGAATGTGGTAGGTGCATTTGTGAGACCAAATGGCATAACTCTATATGCAAAGCAACCCCATGGTGTAATGAAAGTGGTTTTTAGTTAATCTTCAAAGGCTATGCATATTTGAAAATAGCCAGAATAGCCGTAACACACTATGTAGCATTCAAAACCAGCCACTTCATTCAAAATTTTATCCAAAAAGGGGAGAGGAAAATGGTCCCTCTTTGTGGCTGCATTTAGTGGTTTGTAGTCGACACAGACCCTCCCCTTGCCATTCTTCTTAGGCATCACTACTATGGGTGACACGCATTCTGAGTTTTCCACAGGATAAATGAACCTTGCTTCCAGTAGCTTCCTTACCTCAGCAAGGAGTGCCTTTTCTTGTATGACCCCAGCCATTGTAGTTTTTGCACAACTGATTTTACCCCTTCCTTCAGCTTAATATGATGCTCCACCATTGTGATACCTGTGATTCTTTCATAGTTGTTAATGAATAGGTCATGGAATCCCATCAACATTTGAAAAATTTATCCTTATCTTCATTTGTTAATTCAATAGACAGCATACTCTTCAACCTACCCTCTCCTACGCCAGGTGATTTATTTTCCCCTTTGTTGTTTTGCCCTTCTGGTGATAGGTTGCTAGTCGCGCTTACCCTTTGTAGATCCTTCATGATAATGTCCATCACATCAATGGAACTGTTGCTCTCATCAGTGGAAGTGGTCTCCTCCTCATAAGTGGAAGACTCACTAGTGGTTTCATTTGTTGATGTCTCTAGGTCCATTTGTTTCTGCTTGCCGATCCTCATGTCATAGTAGATTGTTTCCCCCTTCTTACCAGTCATGCGTAGAAGACCAGTGCCCTAGTCCTATAAACCATGGCCTTCCCAAGATCAATGGATATCCCTCCCCCTTAGTTGGAATCACAAGAATATCTATTTCTACCTCAGCGTTGAAGGATTTTATCTTTATGGAACTTACCACACCTGCACATTTTACTTTTGCGTTGTTTGCCATCTTTGCCTTACATGGAGAAGGCCGGTCAACCTCAATCCCTAGCCGAAGCATCATAGCTTCACTCATCACACAAATTTGTGCATCACCATCGATGTAGGTGTTTTCAACCCTCTTACCCTTTATGTTGACGTCAATTATTGGGGATGTCATCCATGTTGCAACCCAAAACTGCTCCGGCTACCTTTGCTTTGGAGCGCCTTGTACTTACCATTTTGGACCATTGCCGCCTTACCGTTGGTGCGAGATGTAGCAATTGTTGTCACGTAACCTTTGGTCCTTGTTCTGTCACATCCAATGTTAGACAATAGGGCCTAGAATTCTCCCCTAACTGAAAGTCGGTGATGCCTAATTTCCGTCATGGCCTTGACGGCCTCTTGCTAGTCTCTCCCTTCATGCCTCTCTCATCATCAGCTTGTGCAGTTTTCTCCCTCCTAGCTCTTTTTGCAACCATGGTTTCAAGTGGTTCTACAAAGTCTACCTTCTCCTTATCCTTGCCTTTCTCCTTCACTCTGGGTGGGTCCACTACTACAGCCTTTCCCTTCTCCTCTAAGCTTATGATGCTTACAATGTGATCAAGTGGTGGTGCCGGTGGAAGAGGTGGAATGGGTGCTTGTGGTGGTGCCTCCGGTGGACGTAGAATTTGTGTTGGTGGGGCTGGTGCTTGGGGTGGAGGTGCTCTTTCTCTAGGGTGGGTGACAATTGGTTTCTCCTACCTCCTTTATTATACGGTTGTCACGGTTGAGGGCAGTAATACATACCGTGACCATCTTCTCCACAGTTGTAGCAGTGATACTTCCTATTTTGTTGTCGTTCTCTCCCCGGGTCTTGATCTCTCTCCTAATTCCTTCGCCGTATCAAGTGGACAGACAAGTTATGTAATTGATCAGTAATGTGGGTCAACATATCTTGTTGGTCATTTCTTACCCCATGAGTCAGTGGTGGTGGAGTGGTGGTTGTCATAGTTGGCGGTTGATGCAATATTCCTTCTTCTGTTGACTCGATTTCTTTGGCTTTCATCCACAACTTCTTGTCCTTAAGACGAGAAATCTCCACGGCTAGCTCATATGTAGCCCGGAATATACCCTTCACCTTTTCCTTGAGCAGCGGTCACAAGCTATGCGTGAACCGGTCCTTTTTTAGGAAATCGGGTGCAGCTTCCCCTCTTGCCAATGACTCAACCCACCGTTCCCACAAATCCACAAACTTGGAATCATAGGTGGCATACTTTAAAAGACCCTCCTGCTTCAAGTCTCTCAACTTATCCCACAGCTTTTTTGAAGTGGTACCTCCCCCAAAGCGCCTCTTAAAAGCACTTTTTAGGAGCTCCCAGTTATCCTTAGTTTCTTGTGGGAGTGCATTGTAACACGACCTAGCCTCTAGCTTCATGAGATTCTTAAAGATTCTAACCCAGGACTCATCTGTGTCTTTGTTGCTTACTACACATGCTACTTCGAAGTCATCTAAGAAATCTGTTACCAAATCCCCCCCCTTCTTTCTTTTAAATGTTGCAAATGCTACATTTGCCATGATTACTGAGAGAGAGAGAGAGAGGTAGAAAGATGTACTGCTTAGCTTGCAACCAAAAGAATTTTTTTATTTTTATTTTTTTAAACAAGAAGGCGTGTATACCCTTTCTATACTAGACATAGATTAGAATCTCAAATGGTCATTGCCTTGTACCAAAGGTAGGACAAATGGTTGATCTGATGCCAGAACCTCAAAGAAGCACTCTCCTCCCAGCATGGTGTCGATGATGTGCTGGTATAGTGAGCCTTTCAATCCAGTATTACCTTGATTGAACGTACTCGTATCAAAATGTGTGATCTGCCTTGAGGTAGGTTGTACTGACGCATGTGAAGCTTGGAGGTATTTAGTCACTTTCCAAACTTGTGGGAGAGGGTGGTGTCATTTCCTGAAACAAGCTTAGTAGATCCCTAGTATCTCTGGTGAGAGCATGAGCATGTGCTTCCGTTGTCTGTGCTGCAGCATCAGGTCCGACTTGCAAACTGACTGTGATAATTACCTCAGTGACTTGAGTTGTCCGATTCTCAAAGTAGAATAGTGTAGACTCTCTATTGTGCAGAGCTCCCTCCATCTTGTTGTTTTGTGTTGGTCGTAGGTTGCGGACATGGTCTCAACCTCCTCTTCTTCTCCTTGGCACACGGGCTATGTATATCCATTGAGTCTGACATGCTAGTTGTCTTTCCCACTGCAATTCTATCACCGTTACACCTGGCACACGAGCCTTGATGGAGATGCGAAGTTCGTCCAGTTGTGCTTGGAGCTCTTCTTCTTCTGTCGTCCAATTAGCAAACCCTGGTAAGCATTGATCCATCCACAAAAGGTTGGGCTTTTAGTTTATAAACTGGAGGGTTTCATGAAAGGATCCTCCGTGGGGCACCAAGAAAATGATGTTCAAAAATGACATGCCGGATGGGGTGGCCTCTACACCACACATAGCTTGAACTTCCCCAAGCACATCTCAAGCTAGGAATTATCCTATAACTATAAGGGGCACCACCTAGCATAGGTACCGCTAGGATGCAGACATAGATGACCTAGTTTGGCAGGAATAAGATGCCATCTAGGTAATCAACATAAAATGATGATATAGCGAACGTCCAGATATATATATAATTGCCTAGTCAACAATCAAGAGTGTGTGTATGAGAGAGGTATGTGACAAGGTTAGAATGGAGCATGACTGACTAGTGATGGCACACGTGATTAAGCACAAGCAGTGTGATATACAAGGGGAGGATCGTTCCATTGATATGGGGAGAACAAAGCTAAAGAGAGGAGAGAATGGACTCAAAGATCATGACAGAATTGCACAGTTTCATTGATGATGATGATACTTACAAAACGGTGGTCTTGGTTGTTACCAACCTTGCTCTTGGAACTGGGGATGCATGATGGAATGCAAGTGCCATATGGTGCATGGCAAACTTTGGAATTAGCGGTGTTAGCACGTTAGCGGGAGTTTAGTTGAGGGAAACATCAAGACGATGCAGCCGCCGCAAGTGATGTTGATCACTATCATCAAGAGTGGCACCGGGTAGCATGGCATCGATGCACTCAATCCTAGCGTGGTCATGTTGCCTTGTGGGGTGATAATGAGTGCTTATGTGCATGGGGTGGTCATGATTAGTAACCTAACCATGGTGTGGGTGGAGATTGGTGGTGGTGTTGTCAATGCTAGGATGCCCATGCTGGCAATAAGCACAACACCATGAATTCCCAAGCTTGTGAGGTGCATTATGTGCTTAGTGGTGCATGGAATGTAGAGTACGTGGAGCCTCGGTGGTGCCTCTAGTGTGTTATATCCCTTTGTGATTAGTGGAGGCCTCTTGATATAGGCCTGAGAGGTAGTCTTTACCTAATGGTCCTTGAAAATATCCACTGGTCACTGTAGAGAGTCTAGATGCCTCTCTAGTAAGAGAGATAGAAAGGGAGAGAAGGTTCGGGTGGCTATTGTGAGGTTAATATTGCCATTCCTGATGTTTTGTTGATGTCGAGATGCTACCCGTCACTTTCGAGGCCGGCCGAAGCATGCCTTCGGTGTGCATCTTTGATTTGTTATGGTTATTTGTTATTTGCACCCACTGTTATGAGTTTTTTGGAGCAAGGGATTGCGCATATGCACATACACATGCATGGTGCATCAAATAAAGGATTGCCCATTTTCCATAGCCAGGTGGTTACGTGGGGCCCACGTGTGCACAGGTAGGACAGGGTGTACATAGTGCATCGTTTTTTACTATCACCAGTACCAGTGTGTTTTTCCATAATAATGAGGAGTTGATGGCGCCTAAAAATTCTCAAGGAAGCTATCTGCAGGCCGACGACATGAGGTAAGCAGGTGCGTCAGATGGCATCTAGTGGCGTCAGGAGGTCGAATGGGGTCAATACTTGCACGTGGATAAGTACGAACACAACGTGGGTGTTTTCTTGTGATAATTATGCAAAAAGGTCATCATGAGGACTATATTTTGGGGCCACTTCATGTGGTGGCGGGATACATTATTGAAAAAAGTTGAGTGCCAGGTGTGCGGATGGATGCAGCAGGGTGATAACTATGCACTGCGAGCCCAGTTTTTGGCATGTTCGGGGTCCGTTTGAAGTCAACTAAAAGGCCAAGGGTACCCAAGTAATAAATCTAAGTGGGGGAACTGAAAAACCTGAGATAAGACCAGAAAAACAGTGGAGAGAAGAGGAGGAACAGCCGCAACTATGTTTTTTGCTGTTTTTAGAGCCTGTTTTGGCCATAAACTGCTCATTCAAGGTCGGATTCGAGCACTTTGACATTGTAGACTGGGGTTTTGGGCCGTTCGGAGCGCGATGGCGCTGTCCATTTTGCCAAATTCCTCACTATTTTTTTGTTATTTTGGCTGTGTAAGTTTCTCCTATGAGCGAAGCTTTTGCTCCAATTTGTGATTGTATCTGGCATATTTTACCCATATTGTGTGAGCTATTTGCCCCATTGGTGTTGGCCCAAGCTCAATTGTATCTAAACATCAGAAATTATCATCTTTTGAGCTGAGTTTTTTGGGTGTGTGTGTGTGTCTCTCTCTCTCTGTGGAATGGGTAAATGGGTAGTCTCTCTCCTCTCACTCCATAGGTGTGTTCCCTGTCTCCGCCAGGTGGGTTGTGTAAGCCAAGTGGTGTCCCATAGTGTGTGTGTGTGTGTGTGTGTGTGTGTATCATCCCAAGAGTGTGTTTTGGGTCATTATAGAGGCGTTCTGTGTGTTTCCATCCCGCTCACATTCTTTCGGCGCCCCCACGGAGGATCTTCTTCGAGTACCTTCTGCTTCGAGCTTCGAGCTTCGAGATTTGGGATTTCAGATTACAGGTGACAGGTTACAGAGACACGTACAGGTACAGGTGATTCACACAGGTACAAGTAGCTGGAGTACAGTGATATACTAACAGTGGAGTCACTTGCAATTATTGTGGGTATACATCATTTAGCGCGTGCTTGAGCGCATTGTCTGTTGGTATTGTACGTTACTTGTGGACACAGCCATTGTACGCCTTTGTGGAGCCATACTTGGTTTTATTTGGTAGTCCTGGCCATTTCTGAGACTTGGTCTGGAAGATAGTCATTTCTGAGACTTGACTATACGAGATTTGCATAAGCCTTCGTGAGAGGGTCAATAGCGTGAGGTTTTATTGAGCTGGGGGATTCTCAAATGTGAGATCCTTTCGGTGATACAGGTGGTTGGAGCACCCTTTTTGTGACCTCGCCATAGGCTATGTACTAGTGATTCCTACTTGATGCTCAGGTTTTATTGTTGGCAATTTATGCATACATATACAGTCTATATTTTGGGTTCTTACTGCCCTACTTCTGGGGAAACTCTGCCAAAATTTTTTCAAGTTATGATGGCTGGTTTTTTGGTCTTTTAAGACATTTATGCTGTTATGCTGCTGAAATTCTGGCAAAATCAGAGGATAAGTCAGGTGTGCCTTCTTGGGAGCTGCATGATTGGCTTTAATGGATGATCAAAATGGTCCTCAATTCACTCCTTTTCATTTAACTAAAAGAATCCAGATAAATGTTCATGTGTCCAGGAAGATTTTTTTCCAGCAGCGCATAGTCTTTATGTTTGGGCCAAGAAGATTAAGAGAGATACTGGAATGCCCTTTGCCTGTTGTAATTATGATGATTAACTATGAAAACTCATTTGATGTGATGGTGTTTGTCCTTATCTAAAGTTGATCTCCATTGAAGTTTCTGTGGATTGAGTCAAGCAAAAGTTTTGGGTTCTTGCACGTGTGAGTAGAAGGGGTTCTCAAAGAATCGTAACTTGGGTAGCTATGGCTTTCTCTTATCCGTAGTTTCATGAAACAAGTGATGAAGATGTGGAAGACTTTTTGGAAAAGATGGAGGCTGCCTGCATTAGCAACCAGATCCATGACCCGGCGCAGATGTTACATCTTCTCCAAATCTGTTTGAAGAGTGATGCACGAGTTTGGTCCAAAGCATTTAAAGAGGAGCTGCGTGCAGTGGATCCACCTTAAGATTGAGTTGGGACAATCTAAGGCATGGATTGGAAGTGGAGTTTGTGAAGACAGAAGATCCTGACAAAGTGTGGCAAGAAGTACAAGGTTTGGTGCAAAAGGAAGGTGAGCCAGTAGATGCATACATACGTAAGTTTTCATTGGCATGGGAGCGGATGTGCAAGGCCTTAGCACCACAGGTATCCCCACCTGACATGATGAATAAGGACAGGTTCTTAGCTGGTCTTTGGGAGAATATACGTTGGAGAGTGGAGCTAAAGAAGCCTAGAACATATGAAGATGCATTGTAGGTGGCAAGGAACAAAGAGTGAAAACTGAGGAAAATGAGCCAGCTAGGAGTAGAGTCTTTGCCCATGAGTTCTGAGTTTCAGCCTATGTACTCTTTACAAGGTCGCATGTCAGGGGTTCATCATGAACCAGTGGCTTCTGTTACTCCTCAAGTTATGCCAACAGTGGTCACTACAACAGTGCAAGATAATGGGGTTAGCCAAGACATGAGGCAAGTGGTAGATTTAATGAAGAATCTCAGCCTAAACATGCTAGGTCAAGTGGGAAATAATCGAGGTCGGGGGAGGTTTTCAAATCAGCCAGAAGGTGAAGAAAGACCTAGGAATGGTGTTGGGCAAAGCAATGGTAGGTTTTGGAGGCAAACGCCCACATGTTATAATTGCGGAGAGTTGGGCCACATCATCCCACAATGTGATAAGCCACCAAGGATGGGGGGGAGACATGTATCCATTGCCAAGATAGGTGCTAACTAGGTCAAATGATTATGGCATCAAAATTAAGGGAGAGGAAGGAATCAGTGGATTAACCCAGGAGGAAAAGGGAAAGACAAAAGTGTTAAGTGTGGTTACCTTGGAGAAGGCATCAAAGCTAGAGGATACATTAGTGATGCCTACTGGGAAGAGGACCACAGAGGACAAGGAAGGAAGAAGTGCCCCAAGTCCTAGTAAGAAGAAGGGAAAGAGCCATGCAGGCGAATATGTCAAGGCCTAAGAGAAAAAGGAGGGCTCGTCGCAAGTTTCATGTTTCAGCTTTTCCACTAGGGGATGGGCAATTAAGCTATGACTTGAAGAAGGATCTGACGAGCAGGAAAGCCGATGTTACTTTTGGCCAGTTTATAGAGATTGTGCCTAAGCTAAAGTGACAGTGGAAGAGGATGGTTAATCCAATGGAGAAAGAGCCAGAGAGAGGTTCAGTGAAGGTGTTGGCAATGGATGAGCTACCAAACATTTGCCCAATAGTAGATGTGTGGCACAAAAGAAAAATCTAGGACAAGGTTATGTTGATGGTGGGGCTCAAATATGTGTAATAACACACTCATGCGTTGAGAAGATGGGTCTTACAGCCTGACTGGGGTGTCAGGCTTCCGAATTAGATTGGCAAACCATCAGAAAGTAAAATGTTTGGGTGTTGTAAAGAGCTTAGAAGTGGAGGCATATGATGCAAAGGCGGTGGTTGATTTTCATGTGATGCCAGCGGGGTTGGGAGCATCTCCTATTATACTGGGCAGACCATGGTTACGTGCAGTGGGAGTTGTTCAAGATTGGAGACATGGTACAATTAGCCTCTATGGAAAGACAGGTGCCAAGAAGCTATATAATATGGACACAAGGAAACAATTGGAAGAGCTTTATGAAGATGAAGATGAGTCTAGTGATGAAGAATATTCCACAGTGACTGATGAGGACAGTGATAGTACTACCAGCAGTGATGAGGATGTTGATGTTGCATTTCTTTTAATGGACAAAGAAATCTAGGAGTCTGGTTTAGTTGCATTTGCAGATGAGGTTGAAGATGAAAGTGAAGCGCCTTATGAAGTGATTGAAGGGCTAATGCAAACCAAGGCTGAATTGTCAAAGAAGCAAGAATTGATGACACAAATGATCAGTAGAGACCTCTCAGCTATGGAGAAGGAGATATATTTGCACATGTTGGCTAGTTTTCCTGATAATTTTGTTCATTACTTCATATGAAGAGGTCAGAGGATTCAAGGGCATAGAGATGCATATAGAGCTGAAAGAAGGTGCTAAGCCAATGCGGCAAAGGCTAAGAAGGATGGGTCAAGAGCAAATGAAAGCCTTGCGGGAAGAGGTGGACAAGTTATTGAAGGCAAGGTTCATAGTCCCAGTGGAAACCACAGAATGGGTGAGTCCAGTAGTAGTCAGCCCAAAGAAGGATGGAAACTGGAGGATTTGTTTAGATTTTAAACCCTTAAATGCAGCCACTAAGAAGAACCCATATCCTCTTCCATTCATTGATCAGATCTTGGATTCAGTGGTAGGTTATGAGAGGTACAGTGTGTGTGATGGTTTTTCAGTTTATTTTCAATTGAAGATTGCTCTTAAAGACCGTACAAAGACAACTTTTATTACGCCATGGGGTTGCTATTGCTACACGGTATTGCCATTTGGGTTGACAAATGGACCATCCTTTTATCAAGAGAGAGCAAATTGGGTATTGGCACCATTCATTGGTAGTTGTGTTAAAGCTTTTATGGACGACTTCTGTGTCTACAGCAGTAGGGTTGAACACCATGAGAAGTTGCGGATGGTATTGGCTCGATATGATGAATGTGGAGGACAACTAAATCCCAAGAAGTCTCATCTAGCACAACCAAGCGTGAAGTTATTGGTCCACATTGTGTCAGAAAATGGCATTGAGGCTGATCCATACAAGGTTAAGTCTATTATTATTCTTCCATCACCTACAAGTACAAAGCAATTGGCAACCTTTATACACAAAGTAAAGTACATGGCGCGGTTTATTCCATTGTCTTCACAACTCCTTTATCCATTACAACAAGTGTCAAATCATGATCCATTGCAATGGGATGACAAGTGTGAAGAAGTGTTTCAAGAGGTGAAAGAGGTTTTGGGGGGGTTGTCAGCCATGCAGGCTCCTGATTGGGAGAAAGTTTTTTATGTAAATCCATCAGTAGGCGATGATGCCATTGGAGCCATGCTATTGCAAAACGGAAAGGGCAGCCATTATATAAGGCCAGTGTATTGTGCGAGCCGAGTGAAGCTAGTAGCAGAGAGAAAATTCTCAGAAGTAGAGCTAGTGATGGCCAGTGTAATATTTGCTTTGTCGACAATTTCGTCATTACTTGCTTCCACGACCTTTTGTTTTCTTGACGAGTTATGCCTTTTTGCCACAGTTAATTAATGGCTCTAACATGTCAAATGTGGTCAAGAAATGGGTAATTGAGCTGCAAGAGTTCAAGTTCTCTTTCTTAGTGGAAGACAGTACAAGGGCTACCCTAGCTGATTTGTTGACTTACAAGGAGAATCCCCTTCTTGTTAAGGAAGAGGTGGTGAGAAAGGTAGTCGAAGAAGTACCACAGATCAGCAATGCACACGTGTTGTTCTTTGATGGTTCATACAGAAAGAGCCATGATGCAGCTTCAGGGGGTATAGCACTTTACTATCTAGAGGGGAAGTTAGTGTGCAAGAGAGGGTTCAAATTGGATGCACATAGTAACAATGAGACTGAATATGATACATTGGAAGTCGGATTACACATTTGTTTGAAGCATGGGATTAGAAGGTTGAGCATTAAAGGTGATGCCTTGTTAGTTGTGAAGCAAGTTTTTGGTGTGTGGAAGAGAAAGAACACCTCATTGAAGGAAATGTGTTTCAGAATTAAAGGCATGTTAAAAAAGTTTGAAGCATGGAGCATCAGACACATTGAACGTGCTCTAAATGGCGAGGCACATGAAGCATCTCAAAGCATGATTCGGGAGCTATTTGTGTTGAGGACCAATTTACCTCTTTATCATGGCCGGGAAAGTTTGGCTCAAGAAGAGGAGTTTTTGCTAACAGGAATCATGCCGAAGGACATTCAGAATTCTAAGAAGTATGGTTTTGTGCGTAGAGCATATAGGTACAAATTGATGGTGATGTCTTATACATGAAAGGGGCTGATCTTGTGTTGAGACGTGTACCTTGGCGGGAGGAGCTTTACAGAGTGTTGGAAGAGAATCATGAAGGCGCATGTTGCGGCCATTTTGCTCTAAAGATCACCTTGCATAAGATCTTGCAAGAGGGGTATGTATGGCCTAGTTTGCACAAGGATGTTCACCATTGGTGTAGGTCTTGCAATAGGTGTCAAGCATTTGGGAAGACAGTGTTTAAGCCAGAGCTACGAAAAACCATTTTGGCATTTGATGTGGTTGAAAAGTGGGAGATTGATGCAATAGGCCCGTTACCTATCACAAGAAGGGGCAAAAGCTATATTTTGACTGCAATGGACTATCTCTCTAGATGGGTAGATGCTAGAGCAATAAAACAGATCACTGCAAAGGATGTGGCAAGATTTGTGTATGATGAAATATGTTGCAAGTTTGGGGTGTCACTGGAGCTACTTTCAGATAAAGGGCCATACTTTAGAGCTAAACTGCTAGACTTCTTATGCGCGAAGATGAAGATTAGGCACTAGCATACAACTCCTTATTACCCGCAGTGTAATGGATTAAATGAAAGATTCAATGGTGAGTTGGTACAAATTCTTTCAAAAGTGACAGAGCACCAAGGAACGAATTGGGATTTGGAATTGCCTAGTGCATTATGGGCTTACCGTACTTCGGTAAAGACATGTACAGGGTTTACTCCATTTAATTTGGTATATGGAAAGGAAGCACTATTGCCTGTGGAAGTAGAGTTTCCTGCGGTCAAGATGCTAGAGAAGTTGCTTGGGCTGCCTAGTGATGCATTCAAAGAGAGGCTCTTACAGTTACAAGAGGTTCAGCTACATAGGATGAGTGCATTGGAGCATTATGGGTAGATGCAAGATAGGGCTTTGGCAAAGATAAATGAAAAGGTCAAAAGTAAGGGTATCAAGAAGCATGACTTGGTTTTGCGCTACAACAGTAATCTGGACAACACCTTCCAAAAGAAGTTTCAAATTAAGTGGGAAGGCCCTTTCAAGGTAGTGGAGTGTTTTTTGAATGGTACATATCAGTTGGCTAACCTGGATGGGATTCTGCATAAGTCAAGGGTCAATGGATTGCGTCTTAAATTATATCATGCTAGGTTAATGATGGTGGAGCAAGATGAGCTGTTTGTGGAGCAAGTAATGTTTGTGAGGGATGAGGAGACCTTGACGCGGCGAGTCTCATGTCTCTTTTTGTTGCTGCTGATCATGAATGATCTAGCAGGCTAGGGGATGGGCAAACTATGTTAGGAGTTTTTTGGAGCAAGGATTGTGCATATGTACATACACAAGCATGCTGCATCAAATAAAGGATTGCCCATTTTCCATAGCCACAAGTGGTTATGTGGCGCCCACATGTGTACAGGTAGGACAGGGTGTACATAGTGCATCGTTTTTCACTATGATCACCGGTACCAGTGTGTTTTTTTCATAATAATAAGGAGTTGGTGGTGCGTAAAAATTCTCAAGGAAGCTATCCGCGGGCCGACGACATGAGGTAAGTAGGTGCGTCAGATGGCATCTAGTGGCGTCAGGAGGTCGAATGGGGTCAACACTTGCACGTGGATAAGTACGAACACAACATGAGTGTTTTCTTGTGATAATTATGCAAAAATTTCATCATGAGGACTATATTTGGGGGCAACTTCACGTGGTGGTAGGATACATTATTGAAAAAATTTGAGTGCCAAGTGTGCGGATGGATGCAGCAGGGTGACAACTATGAACTATGAGGCCAGTTTTTGGCATGTTCGGGGTCCGTTTGAGGTCAACTAAAAGTCCAAGGGTGATCAAGTAATAAAGCTAAGTGTGGGAACTGAAAAACATGAGACAAGATCAGAAAAAATGTGGAGAGAAGAGGAGGAACAGCCGCAACTGTGTTTTTGCTGTTTTTGGAGCCTGTTTTGGCCATAAGCTGCTCATCTGAGGTCGGATTTGAGCACTTTGACACTGTAGACTAGGATTTTGGGCCGTTCCGGACGTGATGGCGCTGTCCATTTTGCCAAATTACTCACTATTTTTGTGCTATTTTGGTTGTGTAAGTTTCTCCTATGAGCGAAGCTTCTGCTCCAATTTATGATTGTATCTGGCATATTTTACCCATATTGTGTGAGCTATTTGCCCCATTGGTGTTGGCCCAAGCTCAGCTCTATCTAAACATTAGAAATTATCCTCTTTTGATCTGAGTTTCTTGGGTGTGTGTGTGTGTGTCTCTCTCTGTGTGGACTAGGTAAATGGGTAGTCTCTCTCCTCTCACTCCATAGGTGTGTTCCCTGTCTCGGCCAGGTGGGTTGTGTAAGCCGAGTGGTGTCCCATAGTGTGTGTTTATATCATCCCAAGAGTGTGTGTCGGGTCATTATAGAGGCATTCTGTGTGTTTCCATCCCGCTCACACCGCTTGGGCTGAACGACACCGAGTGAGAGAGAGGGAGCATGAGCGGGTCTGTTAGGAAATAAGACGTAGCTAAATAGATAATTGAGTAGATTACTTTTTGGACTTTGGAGAATGTAGAATTTAAGCAAAGATGAACCTTTCCTGGAGGTTATAGAATTTAGGACACGATCATCCAATCATGTGTGAAAGTGGAGGCTTCACAAGAGATAATTAGTTGCAAGCCTCACCAAAAAACATATTTTTGAAACAAAGAAAAAGGATGCACTTGAAACTCTCTCGTAAATTAGGGAAAATTTTGAGCACGAACATGTAAAATTTTCCTAGTTTTGTAAAGGCCAGCTTGCAATCAAGCCGGGATTTTGCAATTTTAGCCAATGAAAAATGCACTAAAGATCCCTTTTTTTTTTTGCAAATAGTGCTTTGTTGTGGATAAAAAATTTGGGATGGCCTTTTATCATGTGTTGTAATCTACAAATGATATGTTGGAGTCATTCTGTAGGGAGGCCTATTTTTAAGTATAGATGGTCTTGTTTCATCACATTGACCTAGTTCAAAACATGCCAATTTGGTCTATGTCAATATTGTGTGCTCTAGGCATCACTCTCTATCACTCTCAAAACTAACAGGTGGGGGTCATCAAGTTGGACATCACTTATTTTCCATTGGAAATGTCTACTTTTGCAATTGTTACGTGGAAAGGCTTAATTTTTGGTATAGATACACTCATTGACTCTTTATTCAAAATTGATATAAGAATAAGGTTAGCTGCGAGTTAGTGTGGGTATGCCTAGCTAGACATATTGGCCATTACCTCAACAAGTATCCCTTCTTTTGAACCTCATGGTATGTGTACAATATTAGAGGAACTTTGTGTAGCTTATGTAGGATTAAAATGATGTTAAGATTATCCATGTTTTTATGCAAATCTATAAGATGTAAATGATGGAGATATGGCTAAATATGACCAAGCTAGGGGTATGCCAAGATATGAGGAAAAACATTCGTTTTGCTACTACTTGCTCCCACTACCCCTCTCTCCATGTGCACCATCTCCCCACTCTCCTCGTTGCCTCCTCCTGCACCCCCTCCCTCCCCCTCCTCCCTACACTTCCCGTGTTCTTTTCATCCTCCCTCTACCCTACTTTAGTGGGCCACCTCTCTTAGGTGGGCTTACCATAAGTAGAGCTTTGCTACCGTCTATCTCTTCATAGTAGTAGACATAGATGGAGGCCTTTTCTTCACCTCAGAGGGACTCATACAAATCCCCTTGCCTCGACACCATAGAGCTTACCATCCAACTTGCTCTCTCACTGATGGAGTAAGAAATCCTTGCATCAAAGTTGGAGCACCTCCTGGCCACCTCCATTATATGTAAGTTTATTGACACATGACCTAGCAAAGAAGGTGTACGATCTCCTTCAAGTCCGCCTTCTCTTGGATGTGGACAAGATCATTTAAATACAACTCCTTGGGTGTGGCTACTATTAGATCAAGTTTGAACTCTCGAGATGGCAACTAAGTTCATTTTAATGAGACCACTCGCCATCCAAGAAGTTAGAGCCCATTTATTACAAGTGCCATGGTATTTGTGAGGGAGTGGATTGTAGGCATGCATGTGTGCAGCAGAGATGGAGAGAGTGCAAGAGAGGAGAGAGAGAGAGAGACAAAGAGCAAAACATAGGGATGTGAGGTAGAGCTCCCAAATCTCACTGTATGAGCACAATGTAAGAATGAGTGGGAGCTCCTTATTCTTTCTATGCATAAAGAATAATGAGATAAATGTGGACGGTCGGACACTGGCCGGCGGACATGAGCAGAGCACAGTAAGGCACACCGCCTTTACCTAACATTATCTTACTAAAGGCTTTGTGTTGATAAGTGGCGATAAGACTAGCATACAACTAGTATATACAAGAGGTGAGAGAAAAAGTCTCTCAACCTATGCCCACTGGCTCACTCCAAACATGTGAGTGCATCTGTAATTGCTCTAGTGGAAATGCAACATGCATACCACTAGGGCTATAGCCACGATGACACTCCTGATGCAGGTATCGAGTGACAACCTGCATGGCTCCACAATGCATAATGCTAGTGTCAGTAATCGCACAACTGACGACTCCCACTGCAAATGCACCAACTACATATGCCATATTCATCCTCTGCATCAAGTCCCACCTGACTATCTAAAACATCGGGGACCGAATGGAGCGCCTCGAGCCTGTCATGGTAAAGCAAACAGGGGCACCACCTAGCCTCAACGGCTAGGACGCAAACAACACACCACCATAACAAAGTTTTCATCCAAGAGAGATGGATGCTTGGGAGTAATGATGAAGAGGAAAGGGAATGAGATCAAGTGAGAGAGAGAGAGAGAGAGAGAGAGAGTGAGGGAGGGGTATAGCGGCTTAGTACTTAGGCACCACAAAAGGATGGCGAATCCGCACACCCTTCACACATACACAAGCTCACTCCAAACACAATATTAGGTGGCGATTCTGCACACCTCACATGGGCAAAACATTGCAAGAAAACATACTCACAAAACCTCAAGATTTATTTAGAGAATAAGGCGATGAAATGGGGAGCATAGGGTAGGGGAATGAGAAGGGAGAGAGTGGTAGAGCACATGGCGGATAGGTGGGAGTTGATGGCGAAGACTCGCACGAGGGTTATGGCCATCATCCTTCATTTAGTTGCCCTTCATCTTCCATAGCCAAGGGTGTAGAGGTCATGCTCAAGACAAGCATGGTGATTGCGGTGATGGTGATGGTGATGGTGTGGGTGTGGGTGTGTGTGTGTGTGCACTAGGCACACACAGTGCATAGTGTGTTCTTTGGTGATGTTGTGTGTGTATTTAGTGTGATGGTGACCCCTCTTTATATAGGGGAGGAGGGGGGAGGAATTCTAGAATTTAGAAATGAAGAAATCATTATCTACATAGGCCATGTGACTGTGGGCCCCACTTGTCTGGCTGTGTGTATATGTGCCAGAACAGCAGTCTCATGAGAGAGAGACTAAGAGAGAGAGATGGGTTGATGAAAAAAAGTGAGAGGTGACATGGAGAATAAAGTAATTACAAGAGGGGAGAGAGGGGAGTGTGTTCAGAGGTGAATCTATGTGCAGATGTGTGTGAACACAAGAAAAATCAGGTAACAACCGGGTGGGGATGGGTCTGTGGGCACCTTTTTCAGTGAAACTGAGTGTGTGTGAGTGTGGGGGAGGTTATTTAGCTACAAGAGAAGAGACATGGCACCCTTTAGAGAGAGGGGGGGGTATTTGGGTCATGGGATATGATATGAGAGAGAAAGAGGGGGTGGGGTATACTATTTTGGAAGATAGGGTAAGTTGCATGTGAGTTAGGGTGCATTATTGGTGAGTTATAATGCATTATTGGTGAGAGGTGGGGTAGCTTGAGGAGAGAGAGAAAGCAGAAAGGACAAGGGGAAGAGAGAGGGGGTTGACCTTTTGAGTGGAGGAGAGGAAAAGGGACACCCGGCGGGGCAACAGTGAAGAAAAAGGAGGCAAGGTGGGGATGGGCTACCCCGCAGGCATGAGGTGGCCTATTTTACCTTTCTTATATATTTACATAATCATACTTTATTTTTTTCCTACTTTTTCCAATGCCTTTTATCACTCCCTCCATAAGAGGGGGTTTTCATGGGGTGGGGACGAGAGAAGAGGGGTATGGGAGCTTGGCTTGTGAAAAGCCCCCATCATTAGCCCTCCCCTTTTGGCTAGAGGCATTCATGTCTCTAGCTCTGTTTGATCATTATCGTCGGAGGTGGCGGCTGATGGTGTGTCCTCATCTGGAATGTCAATTGGTGGAGCCTGGTCAAATCGAAGAAAATAAGGTTTAACTCACCAATCATTTACCCTGGTTTTATGAAGTTTTCCATCAGCCTCCATAAGCTGGTAGCTTCCATTCGCATAATTTTTCCTGATGATGAAAGGGCCTTCCCATCGGAGCAGGAGTTTCTTATCCTTGCGCGTGTCGAAGCGATTGTCGTAGCGGAGCACCAACATTCCTTCCTTCAATTCTTTTTTCCGGAGTTGGCCCTAGGTAATGGCCCAATGGCATCGATACCCCATTTTTCAAATGGGCCATATGAGAGAATAGGTGTCTGTGGTTCAGGCATAAGTGACCTAGTGCCGGCCTTTTGACACAACTTACACGTTTTGCACCAATGGTGTACATCACGGTTGAGGCTAGGCCATATGAAGCCTGCCTGCAAGATTTTCCTACTTGTTATGTCTAGGGCAAAGTGACCACCACAAACCCCGTCGTGACAGCTAGCAATTACTCCCGTGATTTCGTGAGAGAGAGGGACCTTCCTGAGTATTTGGTCCTTACCCTTACAGTACAAACCATCATTGATGAGTGGATACCTTGTGGCCTTCCGCGTCAGCCATTGCTTCTGTCCCTTTGTTAAATCTGATGGGCATTCCCCTGTTTCCAGAAAATGCATGATGTCAGGCAAGGCATCACTACCTTGAAATAGAGGGAGCTTTAGTTTTATTGCTCCAACCACCACTTCCTGTAGTCTTTCACTTGCTAGGGCATCTGCTTCTTGGTTTTGAGCCCTTGGGATATGGTGTATTTGAACTTCTTCAAACTTACCCAACAAGGTTTTTACACCACTTAAGTGAGTCCTTAAACTAGGATTCTTGCATGTCCATGCTCCATTTACTTGCCTTACCAGAAGTAGAGCATCCCCAAATACATTAAGGCATTGTACACCTTGTGAGACGCACCATTGTAGACCCTTGGTTAGTGCTGCATACTCAGCTTCATTGTTAGAATGTGAATCTAACAATTGGCCCAACGAAAATACCTTTTTCCCTTTGTCATCAAAGACCACTATGCCTGCAGCTGCTTTGTCGGACGCTCGCTTGTAGGCTCAATCAAAGTAGAGAGATTATGCTCCTTCTACCATCGGTGGTACTGGAGGTAATCACAAATTGCTTAGGCAGCAAATATGACCTAAACTTTGTAGTTGCAAATCTAAGAGCTAGGACTAAGTGTTCCACATGGGTGAAACCTTTCTCTCCTGTTGTCATCATTCGACTAGAGAAGTAGATTGGCCTCATGAAAGATGTCGTCGTATCCTTTTGGAGTAGCACGGCCCCCAATGAGTCATCACCAACACTTGAGGTGACATAGAATTTTTCATCCCACTTAGGTGGTGAGATAGTTGGCAGAGTGGCTAAGACCTCCTTTACCTTGTTGTAGTGATGTTCGCTTTCCTCGTCCCAAGTGAAAGTTGATCTTTGAGTGAGTTTTTGCAGTGGTAGAATAAGTTGTGATAGTAGATGTATGAATCTACTTAAATACCTCACCTTCTGTAGAAAAGAGACCAGTTGACCTGCGGTCGTTGGTGAAGGTAGGGCTATGAGTGCGGACACCTTACTTGGGTCGGCGTTGATACCTCTTGCTGAAATTTCATGGCCTAGTAGAATGACTTTACTCTCCCCAATGTGACATTTATCCACATTTAATTGCCCACCTAGGCTCTGCAACCTGGCCAAACCTTCAGTTACCTTTTCTAAATGTGAAATACGGGAGCTATATATACAAAAATCATCAATGAACACTCTTATGGATGTTCCAAAGAACGGTTGAAAAACATATGTGACATATCTTTGGAATGTGGCAGGTGCATTTGTGAGACCAAATGGCATAACCCTGTATGCAAAACAACCCCATGGCGTGATAAAAGTGGTTTTTAGCTGATCTTCCAAGGCTATGCGTATTTGAAAGTATCCTGAATAACCATCACAGACGGTATAGCATTCAAAACCCGCTACTTCATTCAGAATTTCATCCAAGAAAGGGAGAGGAAAGTGGTCTCTCTTTGTAGCTGCATTTAGTGGTTTGTAGTCAATACAGACCCTCCACTTACCATTCTTTTTAGGCGTCACCACTACGGGTGACACCCATTCTCAGTTTTCTACAGGACAGATGAATCCCGCCTCCAGCAGTTTCCTTACCTCGGCCAACAGTGCCTTTTCTTGTATGACCCCCAGTCGTCGTAGCTTTTTCACAACTGGTTTTACCCCTTCCTTCAGCTTAATATGATGTTCCACCACTGTAATGCCTGTGATTCTTTCATAGTTGTCAATGAATAGGTTAGGAAATCCCATCAGCATTTGCAAAAAACTATCTTTCTCCTCAAGTGTTAATTCTGTAGACAACATACCCTTCAACCTACTTCCTCCTAGGCCAGGTGATTTGCTCTCCTCTTCATTGGGTTGCCCTTTTGGTGATGGATCACCAGTTGTGCTTACCCTTTGTGGATCCTTCATAATGATACCCATCACATCAATGGAACTGTCACTTTCGTCGGTGGATGTGGTCTCCTCCTCAGAACTGGAAGATTCGCTAGTGGTTTCATCTGCCGATGTTTCCAGATTCATTTGCTTCTGCTTGCCAATCCTCATGTCGTAGTAGATTGTCTCCCCTTTCTTACCGGTCATGCGTAGAAGGCCAGTACCCCAGTCTTGTTTTGCCTTCATGGCCATCAACCATGGCCTTCCCAAAATTAGTGGATAGCCCTCCCCCTTAGTAGGCATTACAAAAACATCTACCTCTACCTCAGTGTTGAAAGCTTTGATTTTCACGGCACTTACCACACCCACACACTTTACTTTTGCGTTTTTTGCCATCTTTGCCTTGCATGGAGAAGGCCTGTCAACCTCGAGCCCTAATCGAAGCATCATAGCTTCGCTCATTACACAGATTTGTGCACCTCCATCAATGTAGGTGTTTCCAACCCTCTTTCCTTTTATGTTTACGTCGACAATTGGAAGGATGTCATCCATGTTGCATCCCGAAATTGCTCCAGCTACCTTTGTTTTGGAGCGTCTTGTACTTACCATTTTAGACCATTGTCGCCTTACTTTAGGTACAAGATGTAGCAGCTGTGGCCATGTAATCTTCGGTCCTTGCTCTGCCACATCCAATGTTAGATCATAGGGCTTTGAACTTTCCCCTAGCTGGAAGTCGGTGATGCCCAATTTCCGTCGTGGCCTGGATGGCCTCTTGCTAGTTTCTCCTCTCATGCTTCTCTCATCATCTGATTGTGTAGCTTTCTCCCTCCTAGCTCTTTTCACAGTCATGGCTTCAAGTGGTTCTAAAAAGGTTACCTTCTCCTTACTCTTGTCCCTCTCCTTTGCTCTGGGTGGATCCACTACTACGGCTTTTCCTTTCTCTTCTAGCCTTATGATGTTTACAGGGCGATCAGGTGGTGGGGCTGGTGGAAGAGGTGGGATGGATGCTTGTAGTGGTGTCTGGGGTGGACGTAGAATTTGTGTTGGTGGGGGTGGTACTCGGGGTGGGGGTGTTCTTTCTCTAGGGGGTGACAATTGGTTCCTCCTACCTCCTCTATTATAGTTTTGTCGTGGTTTGGGACAGTAGTACATACCATGACCATCTTCTCCGTAGTTGTAGCAGTGATGCTCCCTGTTTTGTCGTCGTGCTCTTCCAGGGTCTTGATCTCTTTCTTGACTCCTCCCTTGCTGTATTAAGTGGACAGACAAATTCTGCAGTTGGTCAGTAATATGGGCCAACATATCTTGTTGGTCATCTCTTACCCCAAGAGCCGGTGGTGGTGGTATGGTGGTTGTCGTAGTTGCTGGTCGACGCGATGTTCCTGCTTCTGTTGACTCGGTTTCTTTGGCTTTCATTCGCAGCTTCTTGTCCTTAAGGCGAGCAATCGCAACGGCTAACTCGTACGTAGCCGGGAATCTACCTTTCACCTTCTCCTTGAGAAGTGGCCATAAGCCATGCGTGAACCGATCTTTTTTTAGGAAATCGTGTGCAGCTTCCCCCCTTGCCAGTGACTCAACCCACCGTTCCCACAAATCCACAAATTTGGACTCATAGGTGGCATATTCTAAAAGACCCTCCTGCTTCAAGTCTCTCAACTTGTCCCACAACTTTTCTGAAGTGGTACCTCCCCCAAAGCGCCTCTTAAAAGCGGTTTTTAAGGGTTCCCAGTCATCCTTGGTTGCTTGTGGAAGTGCATTGTACCATGATCTAGCTTCTAGCTTCATGAGATGCTTAAAGATTCTAACCCGGGATTCATCCGTATCTTTGTTTCTCACTACACATGCTACTTCAAAGTCATCTAGGAAGTCTGTTACCAAATCCTCCCCCTTCTTTCCTTTAAATTTTGGAAATGCTACACTTGCCATGATTACTGAGAGAGCTAGAAAGACACACTACTTAACTTGCAAAAGTTTTTTTCTTCTTTACAAGGAGGCGTGTATACCCTCTTATACTAGGACATAGATTAAAACTTCAAACGGTACATTTCCTTGTACCAAAGGTAGGACAAATGGTTGATCTGATGCCAGAACCTCAAAAAATCGCTCCCCACCCAGCATGGTGTCAATGACGTGCTATTAGTGAGCCTTCAAATCCAGTATTACCTTGATTGAGCGTACACGTGTTGGTATGTGTGATCTGTCTTGAGGTAGGTTGTACTGATTCATGTGAAGCTTAGAGGTGCTTAGTCACTGTCCAAGCTTGTGGGAGGGGGTGGTGTTCTTTCCTGAAACAAACTCAATAGATCCCTAGTTTCTCTAGTGAGAGTGTGAGCCAATGCTTCCGTTATCTGTGCTGCAGCATCAGGTGCGACTTGAAAATTGACTGTGATAATTACCTCGGTGACTTGAGTTACCCGATTCTCAAAGTAGAATAGTGTTGATTCTCTATTGTGCAGAGCTCCTTTCATTTTGTTGTTGTGGGTTGGTTGTAGGTTGCGGACATGGTTTCGACCATCTCCTTCTTCTTCTTGGCACTTGGCCTATGTATATGCACTGGGTTTGGCGTGTTGGTTGACTCTCCCACTGCAAATCGATTACCGTTACGCCTGGCACTCAAGCTTCGATGGAGATGCGGATTTCGTCTAGTTGTGCTTGGAGCTCTTCTTCTTCTGTCGTCCGATTAGCAAATCCTGCTAGCCATTCATCCATTCAAAATAGTTTAGGGGTTTCAGTCTTGTAAACTGAAGGGTTTCCTGAAAAGATCCTCAGTGGGGGCACCAAATGACGGGAGCAAAGCGAACCCCGAACCCGCGACGGCCTCTAAAACATCGGGGACCGAATGGAGCGCCTCGAGCCTGTCATGGTAAAGCAAACAGGGGCACCACCTAGCCTCAACGGCTAGGACGCAAACAACACACCACCATAACAAAGTTTTCATCCAAGAGAGATGGATGCTTGGGAGTAATGATGAAGAGGAAAGGGAATGAGATCAAGTGAGAGAGAGAGAGAGAGAGAGAGAGAGAGAGTGAGGGAGGGAGTATAGCGGCTTAGTACTTAGGCACCACAAAAGGATGGCCAATCCGCACACCCTTCACACATACACAAGCTCACTCCAAACACAAGATTAGGTGGCGATTCCGCACACCTCACATGGGCAAAACATTGCAAGAAAACATACTCACAAAACCTCAAGATTTATTTAGAGAATAAGGCGATGAAATGGGGAGCATAGGGTAGGGGAATGAGAAGGGAGAGAGTGGTAGAGCACATGGCGGATAGGTGGGAGTTGATGGCGAAGACTCGCACGAGGGTTATGGCCATCATCCTTCATTTAGTTGCCCTTCATCTTCCATAGCCAAGGGTGTAGAGGTCATGCTCAAGATAAGCATGGTGATTGCGGTGATGGTGATGGTGATGGTGTGGGTGTGTGTGTGTGCACTAGGCACACACAGTGCATAGTGTGTTATTTGGTGATGTTGTGTGTGTATTTAGTGTGATGGTGACCCCTCTTTATATAGGGGAGGAGGGGGGAGGAATTCTAGAATTTAGAAATGAAGAAATCATTATCTACATAGGCCATGTGACTGTGGGCCCCACTTGTCTGGCTGTGTGTATATGTGCCAGAACAGCAGTCTCATGAGAGAGAGAGAGACTAAGAGAGAGAGATGGGTTGATGAAAAAAAGTGAGAGGTGACATGGAGAATAAAGTAATTACAAGAGGGGAGAGAGGGGAGTGTGTTCAGAGGTGAATCTGTGTGCAGATGTGTGTGAACACAAGAAAAATCAGGTAACCACCGGGTGGGGATGGGTCTGTGGGCACCTTTTTCAATGAAACTGAGTGTGTGTGAGTGTGGGGGAGGTTATTTAGCTACAAGAGAAGAGACATGGCGCCCTTTAGAGAGAGAGGGGGGTATTTGGGTCATGGGATATGATAGGAGAGAGAAAGAGGGGGTGGGGTATACTATTTTGGAAGATAGGGTAAGTTGCATGTGAGTTGGGGTGCATTATTGGTGAGTTATAATGCATTATTGGTGAGAGGTGGGGTAGCTTGAGGAGAGAGAGAAAGGAGAAAGGACAAGGGGAAGAGAGAGGGGGTTGACCTTTTGAGTGGAGGAGAGGAAAAGGGACACCCGGCGGGGCAACAGTGAAGAAAAAGGAGGCAAGGTGGGGATGGGCTACCCCGCAGGCATGAAGTGGCCTATTTTACCTTTCTTATATATTTACATAATCATACTTTATTTTTTTCTTACTTTTTCCAATGCCTTTTATCACTCCCTCCATAAGAGGGGGTTTTCATGGGGTGGGGACGAGAGAAGAGGGGTATGGGAGCTTGGCTTGTGAAAAGCCCCCATCAACGGCACATATCGTATGTGTGTTGACTATAGAGCGCTAAATAGGATCACTATCAAGAACAGGTTTCCCGTTCCACGGGTAGAAGACCTATTTGATAAGCTACAAGGGTCTACCTACTTTAGTAGGATTGACCTAAAAAGTGGCTATCATCAAATAAGGATAGTTGATCAAGACATTGTAAAGACCGCATATTGCACTATGTTTGTTCTTTACGAATACATTGTCATGCCTTTTGGCTTGACCAATGCACCAACCACATTCAACCGCTTGATGGAGAAGCTATTCAGGCCTCACTGAACCTTTACTGGAGTTTTCTTTGATGATATCATCATCTACTCTAATTCATTAGACGAACACAAGCAACACCTCCAAGTAATATTTCAAGTTCTAAGAGAGAATAAACTTTATGTTAATCGAAAGAAAAGTGAATTTTTCTTACAATTGATTCAGTATTTAGGTCACATTATCTCTCAAGATGGCATCCAAATGGATCCATCAAAGTTAGAGGTAATAAAAGGATGGCCTAAACCAAGGAATCTTCATGAATTAAGAAGCTTTATAGGTATGTGTGCATACTATAGATGCTTCATAGAAAAGTTCTCACTAATAGCAGGACCATTACATGACCTAACAAAGAAAAGCGTTAGGTACACATGGCCTGCCAATGGGCTTAAAAGACCCTAAGGTTCATCCCATTAAGACTTCCAAAATGCTAAGGTTCCAAAATTCAAAGGTTGTGTCCAAAGGTCAAACATTAGGGAAATTGGATGCTTTGTGTGTGCCCCAAAAGTCTTCATCCATCCCTACATAGGAGGGGGCGAGCCTTGCAAGTAGGGGATGAAAGAGAAAATCACACACACACACACACACACACACACACACACACACACACACACACACAAGCTCCCCTTACACAAAGGGAATGAGGGACACATGTTAGCTCCCTAGCCCATATGCCCACAAGGTGTACTCAAATCCTATTGGATGGCCTTGGAGGTGGACCAATGAGAATTAGGCTAGAGTAAATCTAGTTTAATTAATTTAAAAACACTTAATAAAAGAACCAATGGGAATTAAGCTCTCTAGAAGACTATTGGACAGTCTCCCAAGGGGTCCAATGAGCATTCAACAGTCCAATGGCTTGCCTGATTCCTATTGACCAGGGGGCAAAGGGGTCCAATGAGAGTTTAGTTGCATTTATTAACACTAGGTTGGTAATGGGACACTTTTATGTCCTGGGACACTTTTATGTCCAGTTAAGTGACCATTTTCCTTGAATTATGTCAAGAGTTTCAAAATGGATTTTGAGGTGCTATCTGTCTATAAAGTTGTCTCATGAGCTGAAAAAAACTCCACATTTTTTTGGAATATCAATTCCATCTTTAACTTTGTCCTTACACAACATTTCACAACCTAAACTGTGTGAAAAAACAGGTCCTGTTTTTGGCTTTTTTCAACTTTTTGCAACTATACCACTCTATAATTCATGTTTGTGAGGTCTATAATGCTAGAGAACTATCTTTAGTAGTCCTCAACATGTCCTGATGCTTCTAGGGAGAAATAAATGTTAAAGTTGTAAGTTACGACCAAATTACAAAAATTGTCAAATCCTGTTTTTTAGCCAATTTTAGCTCTTCTATGATTTTTTTGGTGGCTTTCATGATATCCAAATGCAGTTTTGATTTTCTATGTCGCATATTGTAACATAAAGCTAATATTCCTTGAGTTTTGGGGCACCTAATACCCTATTTTGCATAGTAGACAACGATGGCTGATTTTTCCAATTATAGAAGAAAACGAAACATTCTAGTATATCAAGTACAGCTTTTTCAATATTGTTAGTTTCTTGTGACAACTACATGCATTTTGTAGTTAGTAACCATATCTAGTCATAAGGATCAAATTTGGCTAGATATTGAATACTTTCTATGGGATTCTACAACTCATAATGTTCAACCCAGTTTTTTCATGTTTGCTGTATTTAGCACTTCATCTTTGTCCCCAAGATTCCCCTTGGTAAGAGATGTATTATTCTTTTGACATGCTCCATGGATCCTTATGAACCTAAAGGACAATACCTAACTAAGAAAACATGCATATATTATTTGTATTGAGTGTGGCTATAGAAACTTTGATGATAGGTTTGCAGAATGGTAAAAATTCAACTTTTTTGTACCTATTTCTTTTGGCAAAACAAAAAATAGTGAGTGAGAAGCAATCAGATGTTCTGATCACCAACCCATTGAAGTTAACTAGGGAATTTATCTCAAGCCCTACAAAAATCCCTAATCTTATTTTTATGCAACAAAACGTAAGAAATGATTGTTTTGATGAAAATGTACTGGTCCATCAACTTTGGAGGCTTGGTATGACCAAAAGATGAGAAATTTTACAAGTTTCTTATTTTTTCCATGTGTAGTAGGCCTTGAACTATAACCTCATGAAAGGATTTTACAAAATGAGTGGATCTACTATGGTTTTGGAGGTTTTTTTCAAAACCCTAAAAGGACACTTTTATGTCCTGTTAGGTTACCAACCTAGTGTTAAATACCTTAAGCTCTCACAAAAGGGAAAAGGGACACATGTCAGAAGGCTATCACTTATGCTGCTTAATTACCATTGGCTAATCCTAGGGAGGTCCAATAGGATGCTAGCAAGAGCAAACAGCAAGAGGGGTCAACCAAGAGAGAGAGGGGGTTGATTTTTCAAAGGCATTATCACCTACACACTCACACTAGCTCATGTCTGCAGTAAGAAGACTCTCTCTCCTTCTCAAGCTTTAATGGAAAGCTTATCACCTACTCCAAGCTTGTGAGAAGGAAGGCCTACACCAACAACTCTTGGCTTTGTGATGCAAATCCAACCAAGAGCCAAGCTTCAATGCATGCTCATCTCCTCTACCATGCTAATTACCAAGCTAATCTATGCTAATATGAGTGATTATGTAAGGAGCTGTACATCTTTCTCGTAAGAATACTCCTTCTTCCTCTCAATCTACTCTCATACCCCGCTAGCTCTCACCATCTTCGAAGGTGTGTGAGGTACTTGGGTCTGAGATCGTGAGGGAATTGATGTTGTGTTTGATAAGTGTTTTTCTTAGTGCATGAAGTTTCCATCTTCATTGCACTAGCTAGTATTGAAGGAACACAAAGAATTGTATTGTAAAATGTCTCTCTTAATGGGAGAAACCATAATACAAAGCCTTTTGGAGGGGGGAACGGCTCCATGCAAACCCGGTCCTCAACTATTGTCAATTGCTTAATTTCTCTCTCTTTTGAAGTATTGTTCATGCTATCTAACTAGGTTTTATGCTTTTTGTTGCTCTCTCCACCCAAGCACTCTTGTTATTCTCATTAGGAAGCTATTCTAATGAAATGCTCACTATGTTCATGCTATTTTCCGCTACACACAAGTTACTAGACCATTAGATGTTACATTAGAAAATTATCTAGACTCAAAAAAATTGATATTCTTTTGGCCTTTATACACTCTAATCGGTATATGGATGATCTTCTATTCAATAACAACCCATATATTACACAATGTATGAATCACAACAAATCTTTGTCCCCTCAGGACCCCTTTACAATATGTCCATTGGATATCATTTCAGTAAAACCAACTCATACAGAGTTTGGTTCTACATACTTGAACACAAAAATAATTCTACAAAGACCTTTCATCGGGGAATACACTACAGAAACAACATGGAAAAAAGACACATTACCAGGACACCAAGTATCCTTCATACAAGCAGCCAGCAATCGCCCTAAACAGTTAGCATACAAAGTGTGTGTATGTGTCACAGGTATTACCCATCATTTATAATGCTTCATGCATAGTTGCAGCGTTTAATGATTTACAACACCTAAGCTTTATGTTTACTTCTAACGGATTCAATAAAACCCGCATCAAAACATTAATCACACAGTTTCTCACAAAAGTAATTTCCTTGGTATCTGATTCGAGGCTAGATCTTTGAATAATATATTGAACCAACAAGAAATGGAACATGATTCACATAATAATTCAGGTAATATTGCAACATATATCTCAGAAACTACTGGTTTGATTGTAAGATAGTAATCAGCAAAGCAAGGATACACAATGAAAATAAAGAATGGTGGAC
The DNA here is from genome assembly GCF_014529385.1 of Adiantum capillus-veneris. Taxonomy (NCBI): domain Eukaryota; kingdom Viridiplantae; phylum Streptophyta; class Polypodiopsida; order Polypodiales; family Pteridaceae; genus Adiantum; species Adiantum capillus-veneris. Next base: position 25,771,037 of record NC_140956.1, on the reverse strand, counting down.
AGACAAATAGTTTCAAGCACACAACATGATGGCTTTTTTTATCTCATCTGTAACTCATATTTTAAGATGAATTAATTTATTTTTTAGTTCAATAAAAGTTTTGTATAAACCCCTATATTTTCTTTGGAAAATGGAACGGGTACCAAGACATATGTACAAAGGATTTTCCTAAGTAATAAACATCACAAGACAGCTTGTCACCTGATTTTTCAGTACTAATCATGGTTATTATGGTTCGAGTGGTCATGGATACCGTGTACTAATGGATAAAGAGTCTGCCAAACACCAGAGCCTGGTAAGCATAGGAAAGATAGATACAATCTCAAGTAAACAGATCTCTTATGAATAAAGAGCTAAAGATTCATAATTTACATATTAAGACAACGCAAGTTTCAATTTTAAATCATTGGCGGGGGATATGGTGGGCTATCCCCCATCAAGTGGGCATATTCCCACGATTGGGGGTGGGTCTCTCTCTCTCTCTCTCTCTCTCTCTCTCTCTCTCTCTCTCTCTCTCTCTCTCTCTCTCTCTCTCTCTCTCTCTCTCTCTCTCTCTCTCTCTCTCTCTCTCTCTCTCTCTCTAAATCCTGATTTTTAGCATTGTAACCAGCACCACCTACGTTTTTACCTCGCTACAAAATAAACCCCCTCTCTCACTCTCTCTCTTTCTCAATATCTCTCTCTAGACAATAGATGATATTGAAGGACAGTACAACTTTTAACACGGCAAGAGAAACTAAAATATTGGAAGGTTTTTCTCATTCTCGCTCTCTATCTATCTCTATCCATCTCTTTCTCTGTATCTGGGGTAGTCCTTGTCAAGACATTGCAAAATAGATTCTAAATCAAAAAAGCATTTTTTTGTCGTAAGATATGGTTACCTCCCTCCTTTTATCTTTCTCTCTCTCTCTCTCTCTCTGTCTCTCTCTCTCTCTCTCTCTCTCTCTCTATATATATATATATATATATATATATATATATCTTGCAATAACAAAAGTCCAAACAAAATATGTAAATAGACCTCACTCAAGGAAACTCACTTAACGTAGGTATGGAGACACAAAATCATTGAAAATCATGAAGTGCACCAATTTGGGCATGCCTGATAAAGATCGAACACTTGGTAGCCTAACCTGATTCTCTTGTGCGCATGGCAGCAATGAAAGCACCGCATGTGGATGCAGTGAGCGGCACTTATAAAAATGCAGGCATCGTACACTGTAATCCCACCCTAAACTCCCTGTGCAAAAGCATATCGCTCCCCCACACGGATACCTACTGCCCCACGAACCCCCATCATACATGCACACGTAGCTAAGTCTTCTCATACACATAACACACACACACACACACACACACGTGAGGTTGTTGCTGCTAGGTTCTCTCATACACAAGCTACACACACACACACACACACACACAATTGCACACCTCTTGCGGCAAGAAACCTCATCACATAAAAAGCCATCAATCACCCAGAATCGCAAACTATAGTATCCTTTGGTAGCGGCAAGGCAGCATATAAGAAAGACTGGAGCTACTACACATCTCAAACAAACGATAATCAGATATTTTTTGACGTTTTTGTACATTTGGTCTTTGGTGGATTTAAAACTGTGATATACATATTCATTAGCTTTTGATTGATTGGACGTAAGAATCTGTTTTGCATACATTCCGTACAAGTGTTATACTTGTTGGGTATTCATACAGACATAAGAGAGGAGGAAAACGCTAATCTGAAAAACCTAGAGTATATGAATTGATGCATAGTCTGGAGCACTATATGATATGAAATAATGATTCTATGAACATACATCTCTTTTACCTTGTTTTTTCTAAAAGTTAGTACAGATAATGTTGAGAAGGACTTGACAGTTGGATATATACATCGTATATCTTATTTGAATGACTTTTTAGACATAAAAATGAACCCTGTTTGATTGAAAGTCAGATAATGGTGAACATCTGCTCAGGAATTGGCATCTTGTATGGTTTTTTTGGCAACCCTACATCGATAGCATACAAGTGCAGTTTCAACACAAATCATACCAATGACGACTCCGAGATTTCTAGTACACTTTCTGTCTACTGAGAGGATGTCCAACCAAAATTTGGCATATTTTCTTTCTAGACACTATAATAAATAGATTTATAACAAGCTACTCTTGAGTATTAAGAGAAATTGGTCTTGGAACAGTGTAAATGGTGTATTTACATTATGAGGATTGGACTAAGAACTTGTAAAGAAAGTTGTTTTGGAAACAATATGCTGATTAGGATACTTATTAAAGAAGAGGTTTCCAAGATTGGTTCTTTATATATATAAAAAAGAGAATCCTCATGTGAGGCTCCTCAGACAGGAGGACATGTTTATTTTGAAAAACGAATCTAATTACAAACGAAGCTCTACCAAAATTTGGCAAAATAGAAAAGCTATTTCTAGATGTTTTTTACATAACAAACAATGTCAAGTCGAGCATAACCTTGTCCATAAATTGAGATACGTACTAAGATAGATTTGGTCGAGTATTTTTGGGTTTATTTTTTAAAATCCTCATGTGAGGCTCCTAAAAAAGGAGGGTCTGTTTACGTTTTAAAAATGGGTCTACTTACAAACAAAACTCTGCCAAAATTTTGATTAAATAAATTACTTCTAGATTAAAGGTAGTATAGATCTTATCCTTTGAAAAGATCATCTACAGATTTTATGTCCCCAAATTTGATCTTTTTCCCTCTCTCTCTCTCTCTCTCTCTCTCTTTCAGAACTGAAAAAACTGTCAAAACTTTGCGTTTTTGTTGCCGACTTGAAGGCAATGTCAGACAAAACTCGCAAGGGTGGAAAAGCCACACTCGCCATGGAGAATGATGCAAAATCTCCAAGGAATTTGGATGCTAATCCAACCACATCGTCTACAACAACGGAAGCAATGATCATGGCTTACTTGATCTCGTTACAAGAAACCGTCAACAAGCAAGGTGAAGAGTTGCGCGCACTTGCAATGGAGAATGGTACTTTAAGAGTTCTCGTTGTGGAGAATGAGCACCTCAAGAAGGTTCTTGAAATGCAAACAACACGCTTGATGCATCTTGAGAATGAAGTTCAAGAATGTAAACGCTCTCTTGTGGACATGAATGTAGTGAAAGAGCGCTTGAGCAAAGTTGAGAGTGATCATGTATTGAAAGAGGAAACGATAGATACAATACGACATGATGTATGTGAGATGAGAAATGCATCCAAATCATGGGCTGATATATGTAAGGATAATGTGGTTTCTACATCTCCTATCACGCAAGCCGTTGTCCAAACAAAGACTGTAGAGAATGTGGACACTCAAGAATTGCAAGAACGACAAAAACGCTCAAAGAACATCGTCATTCGTGGAATCAAGGAAGAAAGCATGGAAACACCCCAATCTCTTGCGGTTGCTATTGAAGAGTTTTTTGCTACACACTTTGGCATGTCAGGAATCATGGCTTATGGTGCACATCGAGTTGGAAAACAAGGAGTCCCTCGCTCGGGAGAAAGACCTATTGTATGTACCATGGCTGATGAGGTAAAGAGAAAGATCATCTTTGACAATGGTTGGATCTACCTCAAAGGAACGGGTTGTAATGTATATGAGGATCGCACTCTTATGCAACAAAATGTACGTCGCAAAGCATACGAGGAAAGAAGCAAGAAGGTTAAGGTATCATCTCAAGAAGAAAAGGCACTTGAGGAGGATGCAAGTCCACCCAACAAATAGGGACACATGATCTATGAGACCAACTCACGCTTGCGAATAAGCTTTTGGAATTGTAACGGGTATCCATGGAATGCGGGAATTGGCATTGATGAGCTTACCAATGACTCCAATGTGATACTTCTTGTCGAAACATGGGAGCATGATGCGCAACGAATTCTTGGATTTGACAAATACGATGTACATTCTTTGATGTGGGCCAAAAATGCAAAGCAACGAAGAGGCCAAGGAGGCGTAGCATGTATGACCAAAAAGGGTTTGAAAGATGTTTCCATTGTCAAAGAAGATAAGTATAAACTGAAAATCAGCCCACCAAATGGTCAAGTCATGTTTGTGGCCGGCTGCTACATTCCTCACTATGACTCCAACTTTTATGCTCGCTTGAATATGGATAGAGATCAGCCCTTTGTTGAACTAGAGGAAGACATTGCTCATTACAAGGATCAAGGTGAAGTCATTGTTTTTGGAGACATGAATGCTCGCACAAATATGTTACAACACGACACACAACAAGTCGACATGCCACATGTATCAAGAAGAGTGGATGACTCATACATGTATAATCGAAGTTCTAATGATGCAAACGAAGTGGATCACTATGGAAAGTCACTTCTACATATGTGCAATAGTACCGAAATGCTCATTGCAAATGGTGTATCTCTATGGCAAGGCACCAATGACTTTACATGTAGAAAGCACAATGGTGCTAGCGTGATTGACTATATATTGTTCTCAGAAGCCACTCTAGAATGCATACAAAGCTTTACACTTGGTGAATGGAATCCGGAATCGGATCATAGGATGTTATGTATTGACCTCAAGTGTGGTAAACGGCCCGAGCATGTAGCCTCCAATCATGATGTGAATCATTTGTACCTACGTCTAGACTTCAAACGAGCACTTATATGTGCTGATATGGTGGACCAAATGTTAAGCATGATAGAGCATCAAGGGAGCCCAACATTAGAATGCAAGTGGAAAGTTTTCAAAGAAGTAATTTTCTCTTGTGCGAAGGAATGCTTTTCGGCGAAACACATGTCTTGCAAAAGGTCTAAGAAGGGTAGCACCAAGAAGAAATGGTTTGACATGGAATGTAGTCAAGCCCGAAAACACTTGCTAAGATTGGATGCAATCAAAGACAAGGAAGTTTACTTGGAATGTTCACACACATACAAAGCACTTGTTCAAAAGAAGAGGAGAAGGTGGGAAGTCGAAAAACAACTTCTTTTAGCACAAGAGAAAGCACATGCATGTGGCAAGTTTTGGCAAAATCTAAAAGGCAAGCGCGTTGAGAGCTTTGGTGACTTGACCCTTGAGGATATGTATATGCATTGTAAGAACCTCTATGAGCAACCCAATGTTGATAAGATGGAGGGTTGTAGCTCCCTTCCATTTATGTCTCCCTTCTTTACCATTGAAGATGTATGCCGCGCGCTTGAGAAACTTGCTACTCGCAAGGCAGGTGACCTTCAAGGTGTCAAGGCTGAAATGATTAAATGGACAAGCAAGAAAACACGATATTGGATATGCGATATGTTTAACCTTGCACTTCAGTATGGCATGCCTCATGATTGGAGTGCAAATTGGATCAAACCTTTGCACAAAGGAGGAGATGTGAACAATGTGAACAACTATCGCACTATAATGGTTGGTTCTTTGATGGCAAAGTTATATGGATGTATCATGGAGATGAAGATAAGTGAATGGGCTGAAAAGAATGGCAAACGTGCGCTTGGCCAAGCAGGTTTTCGAAAGCATCATAGCACTATTGATCACCTTGTCACTCTTCGAGTTCTTATGGAAGCGTCTCGATTGAAAGGAAAAAAGTTGTATTGTTGCTTTGTGGATTTCAAGAAAGCTTTTGACATGGTACCGCGAGGAAATCTTTGGAGACGTATGCAAAGCCTTCAAGTGCCGAGAGAATTTATGCATGCAGTCTTTCGCATCTACCAAAAAGTGATATGTCGATTACGTATGGGAGATGGAATTTCAGAATTTTTTGCAAGCACTATTGGTGTCAAACAAGGATGCCCACTTTCCCCAACCCTCTTTGGGCTACTCATTGATGAATTGGAATACATGGTTCTTGATTTTATGCAGCAAGAAGGCATAGAAGAGGTTAAGATTGGAAATGCGGTGATCATGCTTTTGCTTTATGCCGATGATGTAGTGCTCTTGGCACATACCTTAGAAGATGCACAAAAGCTTATGAGTGTCTTGGAACGCTTTTGCCTACATAGCGGGCTGATCGTGAATGGATCCAAAACCAAGGTTATGCTTGTAAAGACCCTCAATGATGAAAATCCATGCATTGTATACAACAATGAGAAACTTGAAGTGGTAGATCACTTCAAGTACCTTGGCCTTGAGGTTCCATCCAATCATAAATGGAAGGATTGTGCAATGCGTCGCTTGGAAGCCGGAAAGAGGGCTTATTATGCATTTGAGAACATGTGCAATGCAGGAGAGATCAAGTGTTGGGCTCTCAAAAAGTACCTCTTTGACACATTGGTGACACCGGTGCTTCTTTATGGAGTGGAGGTGTGGGGTGGAAGCATCGGGAAGTCTACTTGGAAAGAGTTTGAGAATGTTCAAAAGCATTTTCTCACCAACTTTCTCCAAGTCAAGACACAAACACCCTACATGCTCTTACTTCTTGAGTCCGGATCGCTTCCCATTGAGGTCTTGGGCATGGAAAGGGTTGTGGAGTACATGCGTAAGACACAACATAGCCCTTTGCATCGACTTCCTAGAATCGCATATGAAGCAAGTCAAAAGGTTCAAAAGACATGCAAGAGCAAAATACTAAGTTCGGGGTGGATGCTTGATATCAAGAAATGGTTTGGAAGATGGGATGCATGTCACTTGGTCAAGGATGCGTCGATCGACTCCCAAGTTAATGAGGCCTTCTTACAACGCCAATGTATCATGGCTTGGGAGAAATCTGGAGGTTCTCGCTTCAGCCATTACACCACACACGTTGCCCCAAACTACAAATCTCTCTTCTTCTCGGAACGAGGTAACCGAACGCATTCCTACATCCTTGAGCCCATCCCGTTGAGTGCGATCCGCACCATTGCCTCCATTCGTCTTAGCTCCCATTCTCTACGCTGCGAGACAGGACGTTGGGGCACTGGCGAGGAGTGTCATCGACTTTGCACCTTATGCCCTCGTCAAGTGCGAGAGAGTGAGTACCACACACTACTTGAGTGCTCAGCTTTTGACCACATTAGGTCCTCTTTTCCCCATATATTCAGCCATGAGCTCTCCCTACATACCTTTCTCTCCCAACCACGATGTGGACTCTCTATTGCGACGCTCATTTCAGCCATTTTTGAGCATCGAGAGTCACTTATGAACTCCACCCACACCACGTGACATGTTCATTTGGTCCCATAGGTCATATTTGACCTCCCAGGACGATAATAGAACTATCTATCTATCTCTCTCTCTCTCTCTCTCTCTCTCTCTCTCTCTCTCTCACACACACACACACACACACACACACACACACACATATATATATAGATATATATATATATTCTCTCGCAATCTCACTGTATCCACCTTTGGGGTAGGTTTTTCGGCTTCACATATAATCTCTATAAAAAAATGTTGCTTTCTTCCATATCTTTCTCCAGCTATTCTTAGAAGATATCATCTCTAGCATAGACCACTAATAGACAATATTTGGTTTATAAAATTGTACTACAGGGTATGGTGCTTTCTATCAGAAGCCCACCTGCGGGGGATATACCATCTTTTGAGAATGCGAGCCCTAAAACTCGCGAGAGATGTTACCTATCCAATGCAAAGCCACGTCCCTCCGCCATACGCAATTTTCTGAAAGGGTGCAAACCAGTCTTCCTCATCAAATCAGAAACAACCGTTGTACTAATTGAAACTATGGTATAGAATAATCTACCAAACAAGCCTATTGTAGAAAATACCGTTACAAAATGAATCATGCCCGATAGAGAAGCAAAGAAAAAACTCCCTCGAAATGCATATAAGGAGAGTGAAGGGATTTAGGGCTATGAGACACCAATAACAAGCAGAATAGACTGTTTGGATACATGTCTTCCCATCAAGGTTTCCCATGTTCTAATTGACTACTTGTGTTGGATGGTGACAAGAATAGGTCTATTATTTCATGGGTTCTGAGGCTCAATCGGTCTCCTATCAGAATCGGATGTACCAGCATGAAATAAAGAATTTTGTCTTTTTTCTATTTGATCTTTGTATATTGTCTACTATCTTTTATTTGTACACAAATATTTAGAATGCATGATCAAATTCCCTAGTTCCTGGAAAAAGAGATTTTTAGACGAAATGAAAACACATTTTTATATGCGGTTTGGACAAATTGGCCCAAACTTCTGTCTTTATTTGTACACGGATCATTAGAATGCATGCCAAAAAAAATTGAATTCTTTGAAATTCATGTCTATACAAGAATTCAATAACACCATCATGTCACTCATTAAATCACAGTGCAAGGAGCTTAATGTTATACCTTCTCCTGATAGAGGTCTTCCATATGTTATGGGAAATTATTAAAATTCGCAAATCTAAGTTTCGTTGGATAACAAACGCCCATGATTGTGTTTTCTCCCCTGTGTCTAGTATGATCACTAATTTTTTGCAAGGTTTATCTAACGGGCTTATTGAATATACCGAGAACTTTCAAAAAAAACCTTCAAACCTTCTCAAAGCTTAATATAAACGCATACAGGATCATTAACAACCAGTATGAAGCTTTAATAAACCTTCCATACATATGATGTTAAAGCTTGTTATGAAGCAATTCCTCACCATGGAAAACATAGCCTGATGGATTCTTTGAGAAACATTAAAAGATCAATAACTGGTCAAGGTGATAAAGGTTTCAAACCATCTAGAAGCAAAATCATCCTTACAAAAAAGAAATCATAAGTGAAATGGTCCTTCAAATTCTTTGATGCTTTAAATATCTTTGTGTTAGATAATTGCTTCTCAAGGTTAGGATCGAATATATATCGACAAAACTAAAGGAACCCCAATGGGGTACTCATGTTCTCCATTATGGTGCAATCTATACCTTGCTTCGTTTGAGCTAACTTAAAACTGATATGCATTTGGTTTTTATACACTCTAATTGGTATATGGATGATCTTCTATTCAGTAACAACACACATATCACACAATGCATGAATCACAACAAACCTTTGTCCCCTCAGGACCCCTTTACAATATGTCCATTGGATATCATTTCAGTAAAACCAACTCATACAGAGTTTGGTTCTACATACTTGAACACAAAAATAATTCTACAAAGACCTTTCATCGGGGAATACACTACGGAAACAACATGGAACAAAGACACATTACCAGGACACCAAGTATCTTTCATACAAGTAGCCAACAATCGCCCTAAACAGTTAGCATACAAAGTGTGTGTGTGTGTCACAAGTATTACCCATCATTTATAAGGCTTCATGCGTAGTTGCAGTGTTTAATGATTTACAACACCTAAGCTTTATGTTTACTTCTAAGGGATTCAATAAAACCCACATCAAAACATTAATCACACAGTTTCTCGCAAAAGGTAATCTCACTGGTATCAGATTTGAGGTCAGATCTTTGACAAATATACTGAACAAACAAGAAATGGAACATGACGCACATAATAATTCAGGTAATATTGTGACATATATCTCAGAAACAACTTGTTTGATTGCAAGATAGTAATCAGCAAAGCGAGGACACACAATGAAAAGAAAGAATGGTGGATAGACATACAGTTTCAAGCACACAACATGATGGCTTTTTTTATCTCATCTGTAACTCATATTATAAGATGAGTAAATGTCTTTTTTAGTTCAATAAAAGTTTTGTATAAACCCCTACATTTTCTCAGGAAAATGGAACAGGTACCAAGACATATGTACAAAGGATTTTTCCTAAGTAATAAACATCGCAAGATAGCTTGTCACATTATTTATTACAGTACTAATCATGGTTTTTAGGGTTTGAATGGTCATGGATACTGTGTACTATTGGATAAAGTGTATTCTGCCAAACATTGGACCCAAGGTAAACATACGAAAGATAGATACAGTCTCAAGTAAACAGGTCTCTTACGAATAAAGAGCTAAAGATTCATAATTTACGTATTAAGACAGCGCAAGTTTCAGTTTTTAAATCATTGGCAGGGGATGTATCCAATTGGTGGGCTATCCCCCACCAAGTGGGCATACTCCCACGGTTGGGGGTGGGCCTCTCTCTCTCTCTCTCTCTCTCTCTCTCTCTCTCTCTCTCTCTCTCTCTCTCTCTCTCTCTCTCTCTCTCTCTCTCTCTCTCTCTCTCTCTCTCTCTCTCTCTCTCTCTCTCTCTCTCTCTCTCTCTCTAAATCCCGATTTTTAGCATTGTAACCAGCACCTCCATTTTTACCTCCCTACAAAATAAACCCCCTCTCTCACTCTCTCTCTTTCTCAATACTCCCACGGTTGGGGATGGGCCACTCTCTCTCTCTCTCTCTCTCTCTGAATCCCGATTTTTAGCATTGTAACCAGCACCTCCGTTTTTACCTCCCTACAAAATAAACCTCCTCTCTCACTCTCTCTCTTTCTCAATATCTCTCTCTCTTTACAATGGATGATGTTGAACGACAGTACAACGTTTGGCACCACAAGAGAAACTAAAAAATTGGAAGATTGTTCTCGTTCTTGCTCTCTATTTGTCTCTATCCATCTCTTTCCCTGTATTTGAGAGATTGGAAAATAGATTCTAAAGCAATACTATTTGAAAAGCATTTTTTTGTGGTAAGATATGGATATCTCCCTCCTGTTATATCTCTCTCTCTCTCTCTCTCTCTCTCTCTCTCTCTCTCTCTCTCTCTCTCTCTCTCTCTCTCTCTCTCTCTCTCTCTCTCTCTCTCTCTCTCTCTCTCTATCTTGCATAATAAAAGTCCAAACAGTATATGTAAATAAACCTCACTCAAGGACACTCATTTAACGTAGTATGGACAAACAAAATCGTTAAAAATCATGAAGTGCACCGATTTGGGCATGCCTGATAAAGATGGAACAATTGGCGGCCTAACCTGATTCTCTTGAGTGCATGGCAACAATGAAAGCACCGCATGCGGATGCGGTGAGCTGCACTTGTAAAAATGCAGGCATCGTACACTTTGTAAGCCCACCCTAACTCCATGCGCAAAAGCATATCGCTCCCCCACATGGATACCTATTGCCCCACGAACCCCCATCATACATGCACACGCTACTGAGTCTTCTCATACACATAACACACACACGTGCGCGCACGTGAGGCTGTTGTTGCTCGGTTCTCTCATACACAAGCTACACACACACACACAATTTCACACCTTTTGTGGCAACCAACCTCATCACACAAACGGCCATCAATCACCCAGAATCGCAAACTATAGCATCCCTTGGTGGCGGCAAGAAAGACTAGAGCTACTACACATCTCAAACAAACGATAATCAGACATTTTTTTGACCTTTTTTTACGTTTGGTCTTTGGTGGATTTGAAACTGTGATATACATATTCATTAGCTTTTGATCGATTGGACGTAAGACTTTGTTTTGCATAGCATTCCGTACAAGTGTTATACTTGTTGGGTATTCATACAGACATAAGAGAGGAGGAAAACGCTAATCTGAAAAACCTAGAGTATATGAATTGATGCATAGTCTGGAGCACTATATGATATGAAATAATGATTCTATGAACATACATCTCTTTTACCTTGTTTTTTCTAAAAGTTAGTACAGATAATGTTGAGAAGGACTTGACAGTTGGATATATACATCGTATATCTTATTTGAATGACTTTTTAGACATAAAAATGAACCCTGTTTGATTGAAAGTTAGATAATGGTGAACATCTACTCAAGAATTGGAATCTTGTATGTTTTTTCTGGCAGTCCTACATAGGATAGCATACAAGTGTAGTCTCAACACAAATCATACAAATGATGACCCCGAGCTTTTCGGTAGACTTTCTGTCTACCGAGAGGATGTCCAACCAAAATTTGGCATATTTTCTTTCTATACACTATATAAGTAGGTTTATAACAAGTTAGTCTTGAGTATTAAGAGAAATTGGTCTTGAAACAGTGTAAATAGTGTATTTACATTATGAAAATTGGACTAAGAACTTGTAAAGAAAGTTGTTTTGGAAACGATATGCTGATTGGTATACTTATTAAAGAAGAGGTTTCCAAGATTGGTTTTTTATATATATAAAAAAGAAAATCCTCATGTGAGGCTCCTCAGAGAGGAGGACATGTTTATTTTGAAAATGGATCTATTTACAAACGAAGCTCTGCCAAAATTTTGACAAAATAGAAAATCTATTTCTAGATGTTTTTTACATAACAAACAGTGTCAAGTCCAGCATAACCTTGTCCATAAATTGAGATCCGTACTAAGATAGATTTGGTTGAGTATTTCTGGGTTTATTGTTTAAAATCCTCATGTTAGGCGGAGGGTCTGTTTACGTTTTAAACATGGGTCTACTTACAAACAAAACTCTGCCAATATTTTGATAAAATAAATTACTTCTAGATAAAAGGTAGTATACATCTTATCCTTTGAAAAGCCATCTACAGGTTTTATGTCCCCAAATTTGATCTCTTTCCCTCTCTCTCTTTCTCTCTCTCTCTCTCTCTCTCTCTCTCTCTCTCTCTCTCTCTCTCTCTCTCTCTCTCTCTATATATATATATATATATATATATATATATATATATATATATATATATATATTCTCTCGCGATCTCACTCTATCCACCTTTGGAGTAGGTTTTCCAGTTTCACATATAATCTCTATACTAAAATGTTGCTTTCTTCCGTATCTTTCTCCAGCTATTCTTAGAAGATATCATCTCTAGCATAGACCACTAATAGACAATATTTGGTTTATAAAAGTGTACTACAAGCTGAGACTCGCATGCGTTGTGGGCCCTCCACCTGTGGGGGATATACCATCTTTTGAGAATGCAAGCCCTAAAACTCGCAAGAGATGTTACCTATCCAATGGAAAGCCACATCCCTCTACCATACGCAATTTTTTGGAAGGGTGCAAACCAGTCTTCCTCATCAAATTGGAAACAATCATTGTAGTAATTGAAACTATGGTATAGAATAATCTACCAAACAAACCTATTGTAGAAAATACCGTTACAAAACGAGTCATGCCCGATAGAGAACCAAAGAAAAAACTCCCTCAAAATGCATATAAGGAGAGTGAAGGGGTTTAGGGCTATGAGACACCAATAACAAGCAGAATAGACTGTTTGGATACCTGTCTTCCCATCAAGGTTGTCCATGTTCTAACTAGCTGCTTGTGTTGGATGGTGAAAGGTATAGGTCTATTATTTCATGGGTTCAGAGGTTCAATCGATCTCCTACTAGAACCGGATGTACCAGCATGAAATAAATAATTTGGTCTTTGTCTATTGTCTTTTATTTCTTGTCTATTTTGGTCAAATGACAATATATGGTTCTCTAAGAGGGGATATCAAATTTAATATCTCTCTCTTTATTGCCCGAGTTGTCCTTGGTCGGACAACTACCATATATTGAACTTGCCTTCATTCTAAACTCTGTATAATTTTGTCTCTAATCATCCTTCAGGGTGGCTGGATTGTATCTCTTACACATTTTGGGTACTCCGATGATAAAAGGAGTCCTATCCCTCCTATTGTTACACAATGCCTGCTTTCTTGCTTCAATGGGACTGATTTTCATAAAAGTCTTCTTGACTATGAGAAAAAGGAAATGCACGAACAAGAGCTTTCAACATTAAAAATGGCTTCTGTTAATGATTGGTTAAAACCCTTAGCCCTTGTCAGAAAGGATTCTGCACAACTGATTAATGCACTAAGCTCTTTTTTATTATCATTATGCTTTATTGATGCTCAGGACTCCTCTGATCTAGACTTCTATTTCTCATCACTACCTACCATAGTTAATAAGCTCTATTTCACTAATAATCTCCCTACCTATCCTTCCTATTGCAATTAGGCAGTCTCAAGAGATTGTGAACTCTCTTTTGGATCTAGAGCTCTTAGATCAAGAAGAAAAGAATGCCCTAAGCCTAACTGATGACCCTTCTTTTTAAAAAATTGAAAGGTCTATGCCCATGCATTTTTCTGAAGTCATACAACTAGTCCCTTTGAGATAAATTGAGCTTGACGCTATTCATCTTGAAAACAAACTATAGGACTTTGAGATACTAAATCAATGTGCTCCCTTCACAATTGAGTCTTTAGATCTACTTTGTAGTTTGCCTCCTGATGTGGTAGAACAATGCAAAACCTCTGCACTTCAATCAAAGCATCTACTATCACATGATAAACCTTTTACACTGGAGCACATAAAACTATCAGACATTGACAGTAAAAAGTGCTCTAATACTTCCATGGTAGCCCGTACAAAGGGACTATCACTCAATGAAAAAGAAAATGATGTTGGGAAGTTCCTCTAAAATTGTTAGAACACATACAGACCGTTCATTAAGTGTACTTGTAAGAAGAACCCCGGTTCAAGCTGTCCAACAACAATCATATGGTTTGATCACCTTCTATGGTTTGTTTTCAAAATCTCCCAAGGTTCTTTCCATATTCCTCTAGACCCGCACAAGTATATGCTTTTATTGGATGAGTAACATCCTTTCCCATTGAAGTTCGACATGTTGTAGTGGTTTTTTACGCTGTTCATGAGCATTTGATTGATGTAGCGAAAGGTTTAGTGTTGTATACACCAGGGACTCCATCTTTTTGTCTACTGAGAGGATGTCCAACCAAAATTTGGCATATTTTCTTTCTAGACACTATAATAAATAGGTTTATAACAAGTTACTCTTGAGTATTAAGAGAAATTGGTCTTGAAACAGTGTAAATGGTGTATTTACATTATGGGGATTAAACTAAGAACTTGTAAAGAAAGTTGTTTTGGCAACGATATGCTAATTGGTATACTTATTAAAGAAGAGGTTTCCAAGATTGGTTCTTTTTATATATATATAAGAAAATCCTCATGTGAGGCTCCTTAGAGAGGAGGACATGTTTATTTTGAAAATGGATCTAATTACAAACGAAGCTTTGCCAAAATTTTGGCAAAATAGAAAAGCTATTTCTATATGTTTTTTACATAACAAACAGTGTCAAGTCCAGCATAACCTTGTCCATAAATTGAGATACATACTAAGATAAATTTGCTGGAGTATTTCTGGGTTTATTGTTTAAAATCCTCATGTGAGGCTCCTAAAAAAGGAGGGCCTGTTTACTTTTGAAAAATGGGTCTACTTACAAACAAAACTCTGCCAAAATTTTGATAAAATACATTACTTCTAGATTAAAGGTAGTATACATCTTATCCTTTGAAAAGATCATCTATAGATTTTATGTCCTCAAATTTGATCTCTTTCCCTCTCTCTCTTTCTCTCTATCACTCTGTCTCTTTCTATATATATATATATTCTCTCACGCTCTCACTCTATCCACCTTTGGGGCAGGTTTTCCAGTTTCATATATAATCTCTATAAAAAAAATTTGCTTTCTTTTGTATCTTTCTCCAGCTACTCTTAGAAGATATTATCTCTAGCATAGACCACTAATAGACAATATTTGGTTTATGAAATTGTACTACAGGGTATGGTGCTTTCTATCGAAAGCCCACCTGCAGGGGATATACCATCTTTTGAGAATGCGAGCCCTAAAACTCGCAAGAGATGTTACCTATCCAATGGAAATCCACATCCCTTTGCCATTCGCTATTTTTCAGAAGGGTGCAAACAAGTCTCCTCATCAAACCAGAAACTACCGTTGTACCAATTGAAACTATGGTATAGAATAATCTACCAAACAAATCTATTGTAGAAAATACCGTTAAAAAATGGATCATGCCTTGTAGAGAATCAAAGAAAAAACTCCCTAAAAATGCATATAAGGAGAGTGAAGGGGTTTAGGGCTATGAGACAACAATAACAAGCAGAATAGACTAATTGGATACCTGTCTTCCCATCAAGGTTGCCCATGTTCTAACTAGCTGCTTGTGTTGGATGGTGGCAGGTATAGGTCTATTCTTTCATGGATTCTGAGGCTCAATTGTTCTCCTACCAGAACCAGATGTACCAGCATGAAATAAAGAATTTTGTCTTTTGTCTATTTGGTCTTTGTCTATTGTCTTTTATTTCTTGTCTATTTTGGTCAAGTGACAATATATGTTTCTCTAAGAGGGGGTATCAAATTTAATCTCTCTCTCTCTCTCTCTCTTCTTCAAGCTGCCATGCCGCCGTGGGCATGCCGAGGGCTTCAAGATGCCGTGGTGTGGGCCGGGTCCCATATGAAGAGGCCCTTGTCATCGGTGTGAGGCCGGCAAGGGCAGTAAAAATGGCCCCTTGAGGTAGGGTTGGACTCAACACAACTTGCACAAAATGGATATTGCTTGCCCTTGGTAGATGTGCACAAGCACAAGCTGTAATTCTTGTCACCAACGTCGAGGCAGAGGCAACCTGTGGAGGGCACCATCAGCTTCTTTCTCTCTCGCTTCATTGTTTTACTCAACAATGCCATTACCAAATAGGTTTCATACATTTTCTTTATTTTTAAGCTTGGAGGTGCCCTATTTTACCCACCCCCCCCCCCCCCCCCCCCCCACCCCCCCGCCCAATGTGAGGGTTTTCCCACGAGGCACCGTAGCGAGGAAAGCTCAAAACTAAAGCAAGGCTTAGAAAGGGGTTGCATGCATATACATCACGGATATCAAATAAGGGTTACAATCTACATGAACATACTGCTGTCGAGTCTCAGCAATTGTTGAATTTTCAAAAATTTACTATGTGAGCTAAGTACGACTATGGATCACAAGTCAATTATGTACAAAAATTTACTATGTGAGCTAAGTACGACTATGGATCACAAGTCAATTATGTACAACACAGCCTGACCATGGAACTTTGAGACATCAATGTTTGCACGGCTTCAAAGATGTGAGGTCACAATGTCGACTTCCATGCAAGGCAAGGCCCTTGCAGTTTTGGAGTTTCGACATGCACAAGCTTGCATGGAAAACCTAAGTAAAAACAAGAAGTAGACTCTCAAGCAAAGGTATCCACTAAAAAGAAATTTATCAAAATGGGCCATATGGGCTCCGAGATAGGGAAGATTTTTCGGATCGAAGCAAGTTTCTATGAAGCTTCTCAACATACATGTAACATGATTTTTACTCAATTGATTAATCTTAGTATGATCCATGTAAGCAATGTTGCCTAGCAATAAAGACAAGTCAAGCACGATCTGTGGCTTGTAAGGCAACAGTATTCGACAGGTCCGACCATTTATTGCAATTCAAGAAGCCATCATGCATCTTTCTCTCTATTTTGAGGTTTTGGATTTGCTAGGGCATGGTTCCTAGGCAATTTTTTTAACTTGATGCAGCCAGAAACAGACATGATCCACTGATTGTTGGCAAGCCAGATCCGATAGATTTTTAATGGTAATTGGAAAATGTGTAATAGGAAACTTAGGTATACTAATGTGTTACAAATTTCATAACCTTTAAAGCTTGTGCCTTCAAGAAGTTAAAAAAGATGGGCTAACCATAAAAATTTGTTGAAAAGAAAAGCTACCTAAAGTTAATATAGACTACCACACCACGAGATGATTCTAGCAAGTCGATAAGCAAGTTCAATTTTAGTTTTACTATTTTGAACTTTTTAGTCTTGCAAGATTTTCTACGATGCCAACTTGACAAGCAAATGTTGCTTTGGTCAAGCAAAGTTTGACAGTTAGTAGATGAAATTTGATAGTTAAGCTTCCTAAGCTACCTCTTCCAAGTTCAATTTTATTTTTACCATGATATCTGTATATCATCAGGAGCATTTGTTGGCTATGAGCACAAAGGCTCCATCTTGTCTGACTTTTTTATGTATATAAGCAAAGCAAGACTTCAATTTTAGGCATATTGCATAAATGCTTTCAAATTTTGTAATATGCTATCAACATACGAACTTGGGGGAAACTTTGCAACATGTCAGAATGTTTTTCACCAAAGGTCAGCATGGCTTGTTAAGATAGCTCTCCATTTATCAACATACATGGCTATGAGCCAGTTTGAAGTAAATGCAATCGGCATAAGCGGGACGACAAGGTAAGACAATTTCAAGTTCTTCTTGTTTTTCTATCTTTAACCTTTCATTTGAGATTTCCATGCTGTGAAAAGCAGAGTGATTTGATAGATTTAACAAGAAGCAAGGGTTCTACTCTGTGCCAAAGTATTATTCATTGACTTAAGATTAAGGGTAATGGCACACATGTTTGGCAAATTGGTAGTATACAAATAAAAGCTCACATCTTACGTTTGGCAACAACAAATTGTAATGTATCCATGCCAATACAAACTGTGCAAGGCACATATGTTATCATCTCACACTGTTGAGACTGTCAATGAATTCAAGGGCTTATTACTCTTTTTTTTTTTATATGCATGCATGACTTGCTAGTACGGTGGGATTCATTCCATCAATGAAGCAAAAGGCTTATTACTATATTTTTTCTGATATGCATGGCATGCTAGTACAATGGAATTCATTCCATTGAATCATTGTTGACACTTCTACTATAATATCAGTTATTGTATTCATGAGAGTTCAGGTTTTAAACAGAATAGTTGAGGTTGGTATATTTTCTTGTGATCATTGTATATGTCTATAGCGGTGAGCACGTTACATCGTTACCTCTATTACATTTATGCTATGTTGCACAATACATGTCAATAGTAACCCTAGTGGCAAATCATCTAGAAATACATCATTGTACTCCGTTAGTAAAATTTTTAAATTATTAGCAACATTTGCTTGTTCAAGAGAGATAGAGTAGTAGCCATAGGTGAAAGCCTAAGAGAGAGAAGCATGCAGCGTTGAGGAATTGTCATTCAAAACATTATCAACATTTGAAAGAAGGTGACACATGGAGTAATATGAAATTTTTTCTTCTATTTCATCTTGAGAAGAGAGCTTCATAAGCTCGGTTATACAAAAGAGTGGCAAGGAAGGCGCATCCTTCTCCCAACAGCAGCACATGGACACCACTGGATTCGAACATCAAACTGTTGTGCTCATAGCTATATTTAATGATGATCCTAAACTATGCAACCACTCGCCTAAGGACCACATTAGCCTGCTCCATATTCATGACTTGGAAATTCAAGGACGTATGATACCCTTGAGTCTCTAGTGGTACATCTTTCACTTACCTTATGATGGTGGGAACTCCAAGTCTGGGGCATTTTGAACCGTTTCACTAACTTATAGTTAATGAAAGTGCGCAAAGCACCATCGTCCACACCTTGTACCCTTGGATATCCACACCTTGTACCCTTGGATAGACTTGTGAATACACACCAACTCATGTGGACCAAACATCTGTTGCCACATTGAGACCGATATACAACACTCATGCACCACTTCGGTATGTGTTACCTCCCAATAATCTCCCACTTAAACGTGAATGTAAAGATAAGTGGCACTATTATAGGACCTAGTAGTATGTACAATAGGTAAGGGAGGAAACTCGTCTCAACCTATGTCCACTTGCTCTCTCGAAGCCAATGCATGCCTCCATGTAGGCTCTAGCGGTGTGCGAAAGCGTATATCCCTGCTAGAATCAACACGCATACTCTGCAGGTATCCTGTAATGACCTGCACTGCTCCATGATGCATCATGCTAATTTTAGTCATCGCAAAACTGACAACCCCAATTGCAAATGCTCCCACTGCAAGTGCTATGTTGGGTCTCGACACTAAGAGGTTGTACAGGAGAGTCTTGAAGGCTGATGACAAACACGTACTCTCTGCCAGTATATCCATGCCAATTGCACCAACACCATGTGCAGTGACCTCTACCAATCTATCCGTGGTAGGTATCTCAACCCTCATTGCATCACCCCATAAACTAGTCTCATATGGATGCGTCAATCCTGACTCCAGGGTAGTCATCACTCCCTCATCATCCATAGGGACTTTATGACACCCATGATCCCTAAGCTGTGAGATGGAGATCAAAATCCTACAAGCATTAGGCACATACTAAACATCATGAAGCACAAGCATACTCCCACTGGGGTGAAACGCAAATGAATGTCACCCACACCATGAACACCATCCTGTCTCAGAGCAAAAAACATGCTAAACCACTCCCTACGAGGAGTAACATGGTGTAAAGCGCCAAGCTCACCCAATGTAGTATCGAGGCATACACGCACTAATCTCCCACTTGCAAAAATTATCGCACAAGCCCTGAGTGAAACCTACAATCACTACCCGGATCGCATCAAATCATGTGCATAAATCTGTTGGGAAAAAAATTATAGAGTTTTGACAGTACAACAGCTATCAAACCCAAATAACCAACAACAACCAAGCTCAAACACGAGCAATAAATGTGCATTAAACAACACTCAACATACATGCATAAACCTCTTCAAATGTTTATACCACTCTCTCCAAAATCAGCTCAATTGCACGAGCCAACACGCATAACTTGTGATGAGTCCGCTCTTAAATCTTGAGAGTCCATAAGAATTACATCCACCAAATGTTCTCAACTTATGCACATGAATTTGCTGAAATTTTCAACCCACACTCTCTTCACTGAGAGCAAACCATAAATGTGCAAAATAAGAGAATAACAAAGCTCAATCTGAGCTCTCCGAATGTAGCAAATCACCACAATAGGCATCTTCCTTCTGCAAAGTTGTAGATCTTGAAAAAAAAATTGGGAGAGCGAGAATGGGCATGAAACAGGATGTGTTTATAAGTCAAAATAGATCTATAAAAATCTGCAGCTGTGTATCCTAGACCTACAAACAGTTTGCCAAATGTACAACAAAATCATTGATGATTTAGAAACACTTTCAACTAGAAAGTTATACACCATGACATTTCTAGCAAGGGTCGTGAGGACCAAGCTGAAAATTCGCCTTTTTCTCAGCCAAAATTCTAATGCAAAACAGTGCTAAGAATGTTCCAGCTTCATCGCAATCTCCGTCACAATGTCATCGTGCTCTCCGTGATCGCCATGCGCTCTGATACCAATTGTGAATGCACGAATGTGGTGTGTGTGGGAGGGAGAGAGAGAGAGAGAGACAGAGAGAACACAAGATGTGGGTGGAGCAACTCTACACTATGTGTGTGTGAGAGAGCCCCTTAACCTTCTATCTAGGAAAGAATAAGGTGTGTACAAGAAATAGGCGGTCGAACGTCTCTAGCGTGTCCCACCCGGATAAGAGGCACACCGCTTTTACCCCAACACTAAACATGTAAAACATAATTTTTCCTCTTTAACCTTCTCAAACTCTTCACTAGACAAAGGGCCCCTAGACCCCTTGGGTTTTCTTGGACACCTCAAATGCAGCTATTATAAACTTGATTTTAATGTGCCCATGATGTGTGCCTGCATTCGTATGTGCAATGTCAAACACATGAGTATTATGCACAGTGCTTTATGTTATAGCCGGGAGCATGAAAGATACTACAAAAAACAAAAAAACAACATACTACATGGAATAGAAAAATTGATGTGCATACCTCCTAATTACACTTGTACATAATCCAAGACATACGTGATCAAAGAGAGACAGAGAGCGCGAGAGAGAGCATAAGAGCGCATGCAGATGCACCTCCTAGAGCGGAGTGCTGCATCGGCATGGCAAGAGAGAAGAGATGAGAAGATAGAAAAAGGACACAAACATGGTACAATCTCCCCCCGTGCAAGAGTGAGCATTTTTCTCTTGCACGTATTTATTTATAGATTTCTTGAATGCTCAAAGTGAATATTGGCCGACCAGACAAATGGCCATAGCTCATAAAGAGCACTTAAATAATGAAATGTCCATAAATATGATATCCTTTTGCATAAAACTTAGCCTTTTCCACTTGTCACCTGCAATAAACAAATCATTTTTTATTTTCATTACTGTTACCATATACATGTAGCAATGATGTGTGTGAATACACTTAGGACCGTCGGGGCATTTTTCCCTCACTAGGAGGTTTTTTCCGTAGTGAATTGTATATACGCCC
Organism: Adiantum capillus-veneris; assembly: GCF_014529385.1. NCBI lineage: Eukaryota > Viridiplantae > Streptophyta > Polypodiopsida > Polypodiales > Pteridaceae > Adiantum > Adiantum capillus-veneris. The sequence goes on along the minus strand of NC_140956.1, from coordinate 25,749,196 downwards.
ATCATTCTAGGGCTATCCATCTTTCCATTGCACACTAAGTAATACACTCTCTATTGTGTGCCTTGAGCTTCCTTTGTCTTCTCCAAGTTGTGAGTGTTTTCCTGCAACCCTAATTCCAACAATTAGGTTGCTTCCTCCCGGGCTTAGTCGCCAGCAGCTTCAGCACACGCCTGCTCAGATTTTTGATTCGGGCTTATTTCGGCCTCCATTTCCACTATAGGCAGTACTGCACATGCTATTTCACCATTTTGTGCAAAAATTTTGTCAGTGTCATTTTCTGCTGCATAACAGGTCTCTTACAATTCTATGGTTTGTGCTATATAGCACGTATTGTTCCCACTCCCCTTCTCCTCTTTTCGGGCAGTTTTCACATTAGGTGCAGCATATACCATGGTTGACAAAAACACATATGTATTCAAGATGTTTGCTACTACCGAGGACAAATTGGATGGGGACAATTACCCCTATGTGGGCTTACATGATGCAACATGTTCTTGTGTCGAAGGGCGCTTGGAACATTGTGCAGGGCATTGCTATACGTCTTGGTTCTGAGGATACATATGATGTTGAAGATGTTGTAGGTCTTGCTGCAAGGATTGCTATTGTTAGAGTTGTTTCACCTGCAGAAGAACAAGCTTGTTGGGATGTAAACGATGAGTAGGCTCATGCATTGATTGCGTTGTTTGTGAATCACACTATTACTCCTCACATTTGTTTAGCAGCCCTTTATTGTTGTTCAAAGAAAAGGTGGTAGTAGTAATGTAGACAATTCTCATTATTCTTCCGCGATTGGTAAATCACCTGTTCCTAATACTTCTTCGGCAGCAATTCTTCTGAAAATTTTGGTGAAAAGGACAAAAAGAAGATGCATTGCCATTACTGTAAAGCTAATGATCATTTGATCAAGCAGTGTCCTAAATTGAAGGCCAAAGAGGCTAAGAAGAAGGAGTTTGGTTCCACTACAAATGTAGCTATTATTGAGTCTTCTGTGAAAGGAGACTGTGATGACAATGTTGATGCAGAATGGGCTTTTAGTGCAGAGTTCACTTATACTCCTGCTATCCATGACGCATGCATGTTAGTTGCTATAGATTCACAGGTGTGATATTTTGACAGTGGTGCTACCAAGCACATTACCTCACATTGTGATTTGTTCACTCCTCATAAGAATTTAGTTACTTGTGCCAACAATGCCTCTTATCCGGTTCAAGGAGATTTGGAAAGATTGTGCTTATTGCTGCAAATGGTAGTTCTTTCACACTTGTTGATGCATTGTATGTACCTTGGATCAAAAAGAATCTTTTGTCTGTATCTGCACTTGCTAGACTTGGACTTGTAGTCAAGTTTGTGGATGACAAATGTACAGTACATGATCTTAGTTTTGGTGATGAAATTCTTGCATCTGGCATTTTATATCGTGGGTTGTATAAGCTCACTTTGTATGACAAGTGTAAGTAGATTTTTGCAAATGCAGTTGTGGATTCTAAGGCTATTTCAGATGCAAAACTTTACCATGCACGTCATTCTAAGTTTCCAAGGATGGTCCAATTAGGGCCAAATGTAGGTTGCAGGTTGTGCATAGTGATGTTTTGTGGGTCCATGCAAACTGGCTCCTTGGACAATTACCTTTACTTCATGACTTTCATTGATGATTACTCCAAGATGCAATGTCTCAAAATGTACTATGGGCACCCTCCGTTCCAATCGAGGAGGCGAGTATATGTCTCATGAATTTCATGCATTTTTGGCTAGTCATGGGATAAAACACCAATGTATAGTGCCTTATACGCCTCACCAAAATGGTTTTGCTGAGAGAAAAAGCAGGTCACTTTCAAAAATGGCACGATGTATGGTCAAAAGTCAAACTTTGCGGCATTCGTTTTTGCTTGAGGCCATCATGTGTGCCACGTATGTACTAAACAGGTGTCCTATGAAAGCTTTGCAGTCTATTACTCCATATGAAGCATGGCATGATAGAAAGCGTTCTATTGAGCACATGCGTGTTTTTGGATGTTTGGCATATGCTTTGGTGCCACAAACACAGCACAAAAAATGGATGATAAGGCTCTCAAATGTATTTTTGTTGATTATAGTGATGAAAGCAAAGGTTACAGGTTGTATCATCCTCAAACAAAGCATATCTTGGTCTCACGGGATGTTGTTTTTGTGGAAGATTTTGTTGAGCCCTTGTTGTCATGTACTAGAGACAATAATGTCAGCTCACATGACATTTATGACACTTTGTTGCCTCTTTTCAATGGTGGAAGTTCCAAAGTAAATTCCAATGAGGCAAATGTACAGCCTATGGGGGTTTCTGAAAATGTTACAAATCAGCCTATTACTGATGTAGATGTACATGATGAGGAAAGGACTGAAAATGAGCAGGCTAGAGGTATGCTTAAATGGATGGTGCATACTTTGCATGACAGTAAATTGGATGCAGCTTTGTCTAATCGTACTCGCTTAGATTATCACCATGCATCTTATGATTTGGATTGTTATACTTTGGCTATGTCTATCTTATATGATGTTGAGGAACCTCTATCTTTTGATGAAGTACAAAATTCAAAAAATTGGATGACTGCCATGCAATCAAAATGTGGTGCGCTTCTAGAAAATAACACATAGACTTTATGTGATTTGCTTCCTGATAAAAAGGCCATTGGTACAAAGTGGGTTTACAAGTTGAAATGCAACCCAGATGGTGAGATTGATCGCTATAAGGCTCGACTTGTTGCAAAGGGTTGTGCACAACAAAAAGGCATAAATTAAAAAGAGACTTTTGCTCCCACCTGTCGTATGACTATTGTGCATTTTCTATGTGCATTGGCATCTCATTTTGGTTGGGATGTACATCAGTCAGACATTGTTACTGCTTTCTTAAATGGTGACATATTTGAGGAAGTTTATGTAACGCAACCTTGCGGTTTTGTCAAGAAAGGACAAGAGGATAAAGTGTGCAGATGTAAGAAAGATTTGTATGGGTTGAAGCAATCTCCTCATGCTTGGTATGAGAAGGCTGACACTCATTTGGTCAAATGAGGCTTTCATAATAGTCCAACAGAAAGCACATTGTATGTAAAGCGTGAGGGTGATGTACTTCTCATTATGGTTCTTTATGTGGATGATTTGTTGATCACTGGACCAAAAGAGGGACATATTGCTGAATTTAAGGCTGATTTGAATGCTACTTTCAAGATGAAAGATTTGGGACTGTTGCATCATTACTTGGGTGTACAGTTTGAGCAATGTGATGGTGGTATTACCTTATGTCAAAAAAATTACATAGAGACACTGCTACGTAAGTTTGGACTTCAGGATTCTAAACCTATTGCCACTCCCATAGAAACATGATTGAAATTGAGTCTTCATGATGCAGGTGATCCTGCAGATGTCACTCTTTACCAAAATTGTCGTTGGATGACTTATTTATGTATGCAACACGAGATCAGATATTCAAATTGCAGTCTCATAGCTCATCAAATTTATGCATAGCCCAGGGTCTAAGCATTAGCAGGCTGTCAAGAGGATTTTTCACTACTTGAGTGGCACTTTACATCTTGGCTTGTTTTATCCCAAGGGGGGATCATTTCCGCTAGACTTACATGCTTTTTCGGACTTGGATTGGGATGGTTGTTTTGACACACGAGTGTCCACAAGTGGTTTTTGTTTCATGCTTGACAGTTCATGCATATCATGGTTGAGCAAGAAGCAACCTACTGTGGCCACTTCCAGTTGTGAGGCTGAGTACAGGGCAGTCTTCACAACTACGGTTGAGTGTGTATGGCTCAGACGCCTTATGGCTGATTTGGGTGTTGGACAGGACACTACCAACACTATCTACACTGACAGTCAGAGCACATTGGCAGTTGCGAGGAACCCAAATTTTCTTGCTCGCAGAAAGCACATTGAGGTGCATTACCACTATGTCAGGGAGAGGCTCTCAACACGAGAGATCATCTTGGCTTATGTGCCAACATAGGACAACCTTGCAGATCTTTTCACAAAGACATTGTCTCGTGAGAAGTTCGAAGCTTTTTGCAAAGATTTGGGCTTACTCCCCTTTTGTGGACTGATCATGTCCTTAGGGCATGGCACTTCCCTTTACTCTATGTGCCAGCTCTCATTCACCGCATCACTCCAGGGGGGGACTTGTTACCATATACATGTGGTAGTAATGTGTGTAAACACATTTAGGACTGCCGGGGCATTTTTTCCCTCACTAGGAGGGTTTTTCCTCCGTGCATATATGCCCATAATTCTAGCGCTATCCATATTTCCATTGCACACTAAGTAATACACTCTCTATTGTGTGCCTTGAGATTCCTTTGTCTTCTCCAAGATGTGAGTATTTTCCTGCAACCCAAATTCCAACAATTACATGCCTCTCCATTAGAAAGTAATTGTCCTCAATTTGCGAAGATAGGAATCTACAAATCATACTTGTAAAAACAATGGTTAGTATCTTCTCTTGGATTCATCATTTCATGATCAAAGTGATATGTTGTGTATCTATAGTATTTGATTCCTATAGGCTATAACTCTAAATTCCTCTCCTACTATGAGAATATATTGGTACCGCATAGGTCTATGAAGTTCTCTCTCTTCTTCTTCATCACTTGAGATTGTTCCTTCGATGCTAAAGCTTCTCTTATTCTTTGCTCCATGCTAATTTGTATTAACTAAACTCCTAATCAAGCTAATCTTATTTTAATTGAATCACGCAACCATTCTATGCACTTATGGGAATAAAATAGTCATGCTAATAAAATAAGTAAAGAAAGCAAACTTAGCTGTGGGATTTGATTCATCACCACAATCATCGTGAGCATGTTTCTGACATTGTCAGAAGCGTTTTTGCAAGCTCTAATACCACTTCTACAAACAGAGGCACGGAAGGCCATGCAAAAATACTGAAAACAACAAATCTCATGGCATAAAACAATAGATGTGCATACCTGCTAATCATACTTGTACATAAAGCTAGACCAACTTTGTTTAAAGAAAATTTGCCTTCTACTTGTGTAACTATGTCGATTAAATCGGCATAGTTACAATTGCCCATGGATAGTACTATGATACACCATCACGTGACCACCATAGAGGCATAGTTATCCAAAAAAGTAACTGATAACTACGCCTCGTGTGACCACCCCCTTATATGGCTTTCCATGGCAAAAGATGCTGTGCTAGGCTTGAGCCTGTGATCCTTAAGACAAAACTATTAGTCAATGGTGACTTGTGTTGGTGGCACGTGTGAACAGAACAAGGTGGACGTGGAAAGGGCAACCCAAGTGTGTCAAGGATTAGTCTAACACGTGGAAAAGCCGACGCACGTGGTGGCGGGTCATTGGTGTGACCCACGGCGTTTTGTGCGAGAGAAAGAAATTGTCAAAAGCCGAAACATTCGAACATCGAAGTTGTCGATGGGAGCCGCCTACCCCTGGCTTCCCAGCCATGGAGCAGGCTTTCGATGACGAGTATCAGAAGCTTGTATGGCGCATGAACCCTCCCAGGTCTCTCTCTCTCTCTCTCTCTCTCTCTCTCTCTCACACACACACACACACACACACACACACACACACACACACACCCACCTGACGGTCTTCATCTGCGGTTTTGATGCATCTGCAGAGTCGTCGTTGACAACGAATCTTGCGAGAATGCCACCGTCTTTAAGGTTCTCTCTCTCTCTCTCTCTCTCTCTCTCTCTCTCTCTCTCTCTCTCTCTTTTTCACCTTTTGTTTCTTGCAGATCGACAGCTCCAACAGGCACAGCATCCTTCTTGACGTGGTGCAGATCCTCACCGATCTTGACCTCAACATTCACAAAGCTTACATATCATCTGATGGTGGATGGTTCATGGACGGTAAGTGTTTACAATGGAATGTAAGCATCATACTCTTTCAACATGGCACTCTGCCTATGCCTTTATCTGCAGCTAGTCTTTATAAATGCCTATGTCTTTACGAGCACATCAATGGTTATATTGTTGTCTGAAGGTTTTCTGTTGTGCAGTATTCCATGTGACTGATGCAGTTGGAAAGAAGGTGACGAGTGAAGAGACTATTAGCTATATTGAAGAGGTGTGAAAGACAGTTTCGAAGTATATATAACGAGGCTTTTTACTTGATATAGTACTCATCATTCATTTGTTACAACATGCAGGCTATTGATTTTAGTCATCAATGTCCACGGAGAATTGGGATGCAGTCGGTGGTACAGCACACCACCATTGAACTCATAGGCACTGACAGGCCAGGTCTCATGTCCGAGATCTGTGCTTTGCTAGCTGACATGAAGTGCAATGTTGTGTCGGCAGAGTTGTGGACTCAATGCATGCGAGTGGCATGTGTTCTTTACATTACAGATGAGGCCACCTTTGGTCCTATTATGGACTCTGTTAGACTTTGTAGAATAAAAGAGTCTTTGAGTAAAGTGTTGAACGGTGATCAAAGTTCCAAGTGCGCCAGAACAGACTTTGTGGGAGGTCTTACCCACACTGAGAGGCGTTTACACCAAATGATGTATGCTGATCGTGATTATGAAAGGGTGGAGGAAGAGCACTGGGATCTTGATGGGAAGATAACTGTGGATAGCTGTGTAGAGAAAGGGTATTCTGTTGTCAACGTTGAAAGCAGAAACCGGGCAAAGCTTTTGTTCGACACGCTTTGCACCTTGACTGACATGGAGTATGTCGTATTTCATGCAACTATAGACACAGATGGTCTTATAGCTCATCAAGTATGTATACATCACTCTTCTCTTGTTAAAGTGTGTATGTGGGCATTGCCTGGGATGTATGGCTCATTTTTCCTGATTGCTGGATCAGGAATACTATATTCGCCACATTGATGGGTGTATGCTCGATTCGGCGGCAGAGAGGCAAAGAGTGATTCAATGCCTGCGAGCCGCCATAAATCGTCGCGTTACACAGGTATTTTTTTTCTTATGGCAAGATATTCTCGATGATAGGCTTGATCACCTGTGAGTTTGGTGCGTTTTTTTACCTTAAAAGTTATTCTTTGTTCCTGGAACAATAGTTATTGCATGAAGCACACATACTTGGATCGTATTTATCTTTTCTAGGTTTACCATTGGCATCATGGATGTTTCTTGTTTTTTTTTTCTTTTGAATAGGATGGTTGTGTCTTTTTGTCCTGGGATTGGGTTAACAACTTCATTTACATCAGTCAAGGTTGTCGCCAGTACAGGGGGAATTTGAAAGGTTGATTTGCTAAATCGAAGGCAGGCCATAAGATAGATTATAGTCTTCTAGTCATGTGGGCATATAAGCCTCCTTCATTGAAGCTATATGTTTACTGAGATGGGCCCACTTGAGTAAGCCAAGATCACAAAGGAACTTGCAATGAGTAATTATGTGCAAACTAGCATGTAGCCGCCGCCAAATCCTTCATCCGGTAGCCTCAGCGTGAATCCTTCCTCCTTTATATAATAGTATAGACATAGATATATGTGTAATGGACCAAATTATAGTCTCAGTTATTCAATTTCTTCAAAGTCTTCCCCGATTATATTTTGGAAATTGTTGCATAAATATGCATGTGATTAATTTTATGTGAACATTCTAAATCACGTGCAACCCATTCTTTCTTAATTTTTCAATTCATACTTTGCCCTTTCTATTCTAATGGCACCTAGTGGAACTTAAAGATGAAATTAGTTGCGCCATGAAGTAAAGTTCCTAAGGTTCCCGGGCCAGATCCTGAACAGCTTCACATTTTGTTGTGAAAATGGTTGTGGTGACATGTGTTGCTTTTTGTGATTGCAGGGCTTGAGACTTGAGTTGTGCACCAATGACAGAGTGGGACTTCTGTCGGACGTAACCCGGATTTTTAGGGAGCATGGGCTGTCTGTCACAAGAGCTGATGTCAACACCAAAGACAACAAGGCTATCAATGTGTTTTACGTCACTGATGCTGCAGGGAATGTTGTGGACCTGAAAGCAGTTGAAGCAGTGAGACAGTCAATAGGAAAAGCAGTTTTGCAAGTGAAAAGTCCACCTTCTGATTGCAATATTCCTTCCACAAAGGCAACCACATCATCAAAGTTGTCGATTGGCAGTTTGTTGTTGGGAATGCCTGCACAAGTTCTGTATAGTTTGGGGTTAATCAAATCGTGTTCATGAAGATATATATCGTGCAGTGGTCATCTTCACGTTCATACATATGTACTATATGATTTGTTGTTCATAGTTTGCATATTTACCTGACTTCAGAAGAGGCTATCCCTCATCTGAAAAAGCCAACATTATAGGAATGAGGGTATTGGCATTTTGGGCCATAGCCCACCTAGGCATGCATGAGGATACTGTCACTTTGTACAAAATTCATTGATTTTGCTTCTATTTAATCCAAAATGAATGCCTAGATTTGCACGTCGATGGTTTTCCTCTTTTCGGAATGCCAGCAGGAGTGAAAATTCTGGAGGCACTCACACCTTAAAATCCAGATACTTTAACATTATCGGAGGTGGGATCTCAGTTTATGTGTTTGTTCAGCCAGGTCATCTTTAAAGAATTTTGCAGGGATTCTAGGAGTAACATTATTTTTGAGACTTCTTTTGTGCCTTAGCTGGTTATGTGTGAAAGATACACCAGAGCACCTGGTGTTCAAAACATGAACAATATCTAATGAGCTCATACTGGCTTTGGAACTCACCAATGGTAGGTGCAAATACAGGTGAGCTCTTGGTTTTCGCATTTTGAAGTAGTTGCTTCTGCACCAATTTTTTGTGAAATCTCATTTGTGTCTCAGCTGCCTGCTTGTATGGGGAAAGTAAACCAACATGTGGCACTCAAGACATGAACAAGAACAAATGAGGTACACGTTGCCTTGGAACTTTTCAATGGTAGGTACATTGTCAATCATCCAATTTTCAGTGAGTCGAACGATTCAAGCTGCAGGTATTGGGGTCATTCAATGGATGGTAAAGAGGTGAGGAAATTTCACCACGTCGGAAATTCTGCCAGGTTTTCTTCAAAAAGGGTGAGATATTCGGCTTTATCTCTTTGTTGTAAATGTGAGGTTTATAAGTGGCTTTGGCTTTGTAGAGCCATTCTTTCTAGGTAACAGAACTTTTTTCTCTATACAAGAGGAAATGTGTGCCACAACTTTTTTCTCTATACAAGAGGAAATGTGTGCCACAGTTTGATGAGATGGATTCATGCACATTATAGCCACCTATTGAGGAGATTGTCAAGATTATGACCGTTATACGTTATTAATGTACTGAAACAGCACACATAGTTTTATGGGCATTTGCAAAGATTTCCAAACGCCGGAGATCAGCCGATTCACAAGAGTATGCCAAGCAATTGACTAAACTAGAGCAGGATAATTTTGTTATATATATATATATATACACACACGCACACACGCACACACACACACACACACACACTACATTACCGATCGAAATCACATAAGCTGCTCACATGGGTCATGAGGGAGGGTTAATGGTAGCGGGTAGACTGTTTCGTTGACAAAAAGTGACTTAATGGGGTATTCAAAGTGTAGCGTCCTGAGCTCAACACTCAATATGATCTCCCTTCCAGAACTCAATCCTCACTCTTTTGGAATTACATGGAAATGGCATCCCAACGCACCTTTGATGGCGAACCAAGGCACATGTCGTCTAGATCTACTGGAAAGACACAAAATAACACCATTTTCCCAACCATGTTTCCCCCAACATTCAATTCACTTCTTTCCACAATATCTTCCTACCCTATAGGCAGCTCTTGATTCAAGCTTCTCTGCCCAAGAACATTCAAGAAACTTCCATAACAAACAACTGTTCAGTTGAGGAGCTCAAAGTTATGATGATTAAAGACCTACATACAAAACGTTTTAGCAATTTTCAACAATTAAAAACACTCGCTATGAGAAAATGTCAAGACAAAACCTAGGAAAATGGCCAATGCACATTTAATCAATGGAAGAGTCTTCATTGCAATGCCAAAAAACTTTTTGTTGATACCTGATGAAACTGGGTTTCACAAGGCTTACACCAGTCAGTCAATATTTCTTGAAATTTCACTTAGACAAATGCCATGAAATAGAGTAATAATCCTTCAGCAACAAGAATACTGTGGTTAGGTAGGCCCAATCAACCACCTTGTTATTTCCATGCTTCATTTAGGGTTGGTATTTGCAATGGTAGGTTTCGTAGCTTGATGTCAATTGCATGCCTTCCATACCATTGTGACAGTGGTGCTTAGAATGGAAGGCACTAGCGGTGCATACCTGCTCCTTGACAAACCATGGCTGAAACAAGCCAAGGCAAAGTAATCTTGCTAAAGGTCTCCTTGATGATGAAGAAAGATACATGGCCACCACTTTGAAAAGTTGGCCGGGCTTTGGGTGCCCCAGTGTGACAGGGGCCTAAGTATTGGGTGTCATCAAGTTTCGACACTACTTTTTTTCTTCCTGACACACCAAAGGGTCCACAGGGGGAGGTGCTTATCCCTTCCAAATATTAGCCATGTTACATGGTCAGGCAAGGGTCGTGTACCATCGGGCAAGAGCCAAGCGTAGGCATCACCATGGCCACCTAATTGTTACATCACGTGTTGGGAACGACGGAGAAAACTCATAGTAATGAGCTATGAACCTCCTCCTTTGGCAGGGAGGAGGACTCGAGTGTCCAAGGGAAAGACCCCTAGCAATGTGAACACCAGGTGTCCCCCTAAAGTGTGACCCAATGGGGGATTTGAACCCACAACCAATAGGTTGAGAGCCCAAAGCCTTACTGTTAGACCAACTCTTTGGGGACAGTTTCGACACTACTTGCATGGCAACAAGTTTGTTTTTCTTGTTGATCACATGGTGGCAAAACAGACTCCATGGAAAATCTGTTAAATGGATAGTGATACTAGCTTCAATCAAGTTCATTTGGCTTTACTATACGTGGTGGAAAAAGAGACCCTTCATGGAAAATTTGTACGATGGATAGTGACACTAACTTCAAGTTCACAATGGTTCATACTCTCGGCAAATAGTATGCACTTGCATACTATCTTTCTCAGCTTGACGCCAGAGATTTGCCAAAGGATATGCAGGGAGAATTTGTTAAAGATGAGTTGTTGGATACTAGATGGTTTGTAATCACTCTACAACCAACCGGTTGGTAAGAAGAACTATTGATGTTTGCGCAGTTTGGAATGTTTTTTGTATGGTTTAATCACGAATAGCGAAAGAAAATGGCTGTGGAAAGTCGATACTTCAAGGTTATAGTTAGACAACTATATCAAAGATGAGCTGATGATGTGCTACAATTGTGTGTACCGAAGCATGAACAAGAAGCAATACTCGGGGGAAGCTCATGAAGGCAAGAGAGACAACAGCCTGGAAAATTCTAGCAACCAGTTTGTCGTGGCCAGCGATGATGCACTACATGCAAAAAATTATGATATTTCCCAACGTCTTGGACAACTGCTTTCAGAACCTTCAAATCCTCTGCACATCCTAGTGGAAGTGTTTGTCCCTTCAACAATATCATAACCTTGTTTGGTTGTTCGATTGAGCTAGTGAGTCATTAGATCTTGAACAAAGATAATCCAAAAATTAGTACATGTTGGAATTAGGCTTGCAAGGATGCACACATAACTTGGAGAAGATTAACACTAGTTTGGTACCAAAACAGGACACTCAAGTGTCATTTTTTCACAAATTTAAGTTAAATGCTACTTTCATTAGACGGCATATTTATGAAAACCCTCTTGACATGATTAAATATGTTAGTTAGAGGGTCTTTTAAAAATGTACCCTTGCATTTTAGAAGCTACCATGATCTTTAACTATACTCATCAAGTACTCTCGTAAGACTGTGCTTGATGCTTTGAAGAAATCGACTGTATAAGCTCAAGAAGAAATAAAGCGACGTTGTAGAAAATTTTACGTGACTATTTCACAATTGTGCTATTGATAATTGAAAGTTGCATTTGCGAAAAAAATTACTTCCGAGTTGAAAAATACGTACTTTCTTGGTTTTAATATATAAAGTTGTTTTTAGTTGTCAAACTACACTAGAATAGTCCCAATTCCATGAGGGGACCTTTGGAAGACCAAAATTATGCTCTTTTTCAGCACATGCTCAAGTATGAAATTATGTCTATAACTTGCGTGTGACATGGAAACTAGTCTTTGAAAGGTACTCTATTGTTTTGTAGCACTAAGTACTAACACTTGACTTTTATAAACATAAAAAAAGCCATCTCTACAAAAATATATAAGAATTTTATGATTTTTTTGGCAAAACAGTTTGAAATTTTACTAAAATTTATAGTTTAAAACTTATCATAATTCTCTCCATAGGGATTGTATCTTGGCATGGAAAAAAATCCAAGGTTTTCTTTCCCCTATAACCAACCTATGGTAGAAGCAAGGTGTAAAAAATTTCTTTCTAGCTTGATAAATAAATTGCCAAAACTTGGTAGGAAAACAAGACACTTTAGTGTCTTAGGACACTTGAATGTCCAATTATAGGGCTAGTGTTAAGAAGCTCAAGGCACACAACAGAGAATGTATTGCTTAGCGCACAAATAGTAAGATAAGTTAGCCCTAGAGTAATGGGCGTATATACAACGCACGAGGAGAAAAAATCTCCTAATGAGAAAAAAAGTACCCTGGTGTTCCTAGGGAGTGATGCGGTGAACGAGAGCTGGCACATAGTGTATAGGAAAGTGCCATGCTTTAATAAAGACATGATCAATCCACAAAAGGAAGAAAGCCCAAAGATTTGTGAAAGGCTTCGAAGTTGAAGAGGGATTTAATATTTATGTGATCATGTGAATTAATTGTGATTACAATGTTTATTATCACATTCACATAATCACAATTAACGTGATTACAAAAAAGCCGAATAAAAGGTGACGTGAAAACCCACCAAAATTTCGTCGAGGTATATGTTTTTCTCAACGGACCCATCAATACTCTATAAGAATGCTAAATCGAGCCCACTAAGAAATTAAAAAACCCTAGTAGGTGTATTGAATTGGACAATTTTTATAGGTTGAAAGGAAGTTACGTGAATATTTAACGTGATCACTCAACGTTATTAACGTTATCACGTATTTGTGATCACGTTAATGAAATCCCTAGTTCTCACTTCTCACGAGGCAATGCCTTTGTGAATAGATCTACAAATTTGTACTTTGTTGACAAATAAGCCAATCTAATCTCTCCTGTTGAGGGTCTCTCTGTGACATAGTGATAATGCACATTAATGTACTTTGTGCGAGCAAGAAAGACTCCGTTCCTTGCAATTGCCAACGCACTCTTGACTGTTGACTGTCAGTGTAGATGATGTTGACATTATCTTGTCCAATACCCAAATCAACCATAAGGCATATGAGCCATACATTCTCAACCGTAGTTGCGAAGAATGCCTTGTCCTCAACTTCACAACTAGAAGTGGACTCATTAGTTTACTTTTTGCTCAACCATGATATGCATGAAGTGCTAAGCATGAATTACTTGTGAAAACTCATGTGTCATAACAACCAACCCAATCTAACTCCAAAAAAGCATGCAAATTTGGCAGCAATGATTTTTCCTTGGGATAAAACAACCCAAGATGTAAAGTGCCAACGACCCAACAACCTGCGAATACTTAGACCCTAGGCTATGCATAAATATGTCGATGTGTGAGACTAAAAATTGAATATCTAGCCTTGTATTGCACACATAAATAAGACATCTAGAGTGACATCAACAAGATCTCCAACATCATGAAGAATTAATTTCAAACATGTTTTCATTGAAGCAGCAATATATTTGCAGTCCTCAAGTCAATGCCTTTTTGCTGTGCATAATGTTTTGCAACAAGTCTAGTCTTGTAGCGAACCATCTCACCATCCGTCTTACATTTCAACTTATAAACCCACTTTGTATCAATGGCCTTTTTTTCAAGAGGCAAATCGTATAAAATCATTGTGTCATTCTATAGAAGTGCATCATATTTTGATTGCATGGTAGCTATCCAGTTTTTTGAATTCTATACTTTATCAAAAGAAATAGGTTCCTCGCTGAAGCATAACAATCTGACACATGATGCATGGTGAGTTCCTGAACGAGTGCGGTTAGACATATGTGCATCCAATTTACTATCACACAAAGTATGCACCGGCCATTTTGGCAAAACTCTAGCCTCTTCATTCTGATCCCTTTCCACATCAAGTACATCTGCATCAATAATAGGCTAATCCGTAACATTTTTAAAAGCCTCCATAGGCTACTAACATATGCCTAATAACTTACATTCAAGTTTTCACCATTAAAACGAGGCAACAAAGTGTGATAAATATCTTATGAGCTTACATTACTGTCTCTGGTATATGATAACAAAGGTTGAACATAATATTTCACAAATATATCTAACCAAGGTATGTTTTGTTTGCGGATGTTATAATCTGTAACCTTTGCTTTCACAATTGTAACCAACAAAAATGTATTTGAGAGCCTTATCATCCAATTTTTTGCGTTGTGTTTGTGGCACTAAAGCATAAGTTAAACAACAAAAAATACACACGTGATAAATAGATGGCTTCTCATCATGCCATCCTTCATAAGGAGTCATAGACTGCAAGGCTTTGACAAGACACCTGTTAAGTACATAAGTAGCACACGTGGCAACCTCAAGCCAAAAAAAATGTGGTAAAGCTTGACTCTTGACCATACATTGTTAGGCCAAAGGCCAGAGGCCAGGGGCTAGTCTGAACCAAGCTCGGGGGTTGCCTATATAAGGGGCAGGGGTTGCAAGGAGAGATATGTTTTAGGCACTCTGGTCTCACAGTGGTATCAGAGCTAAGTTTAGCAAAGATAGGTCATGGAGCTATTTTTGGAAAAGGCTTGCATGAACTCTCTCTCTCTCTCTCTCTCTCTCTCTCTCTCTCTCTCTCTCTCTCTCTCTCTCTCTCTCTCTCTCTCTCTCTCTCTCTCTCTCTAATGGAACTGTCGCGTGGGCATGGCCGCTTAAGGAGGGAGGAGAAGGCGGGAGGACCACCATAACAAAATGGCATGTGCTTGAGCTTGTCATGTTCGCGCTACGGAGGGGTTTACTTTTTGATTCTTTATCTCTCCCTCTCTCAAGATCTGTAGTGAGTGTTGTGACGTTTCTCTCCTACTGTGCTCTCGAACATTGTCACCATTACTTGGAGATTGTGTTTTTGTACGTGGGCACTTAAGGATCCCTTGTGGGCTTCAAACAGTCTCCTAAGGGAGTGTGCCCATGACACACTCCCTCACCTCCTCTCTTCTAGTAAGAGCAGTGCAAGCCAACAAGGTTAAAGATGAAGGTAGCGAGCGGAGTTCGAGGATCTTCTTCTTATCAACAAGTTACAACTAGAAAAGAGGAATCAACAAAGTGTTGCACCTAACAAAGCCTATCATACCTAGCAAAATCTTTTTTGTTGGGTAAAGGCCATGTGACCGGCTGCCCATATGAACCTAACAGTGCTAACCTATTAACTCTCACATACACTAACCCTTCATTTTTCAATATACCGAATGATAAAGAGAAAGGATGAATCATATGATTCAGAAGTGAGTCACAACCACTCTTTCTATGGTGAATGTGACTCAAGGTTTTTGGGCAGAAGCAATACTCACAATGATACACATGATCAAGAGGCCACCTAGCACACCATTGGATTACAAGATTCCAGAGGAGTTTTGGTCTTGCAAGAAGACACATTATGATCACTTGCATGTCTTTGGATGCGAGGCATATGTAAATGTCCCAAAGAGCTTTAGAAAAAGCTAGACCCAAAGTCACACAAGTGTATTTTCCTGGTTCTGGTGTAGATGGAGAGATGGGCTCTTGCCTATGGCACCCAGAATCACGCAAAGTAATTCACTGTTCACATATGTTCTTCAATGAATCAAAGATGCATGAGAAACCTATCAAAGAGGGTGAATACAGAAAGGTCACATTTGAGGACATTGCCTCAGAATCTGTGACAACTCAAAAGCCTAGTGATGTACCTTTTTCCACTAGCAATGCTCCAATTAACAGGCCAGAGAGTAGTAGTCAGGATTTGAGACGATATACTAGATTCTCACAACCTTTTGAGCGGTTTCATCCAGGGTTAGATTACATTATGCTGACAGATTGTGATGAGCCATCTTGTTATGAAGAAGCCATGCAAATGGATGACAAGATCAATTGGAAGCACACCATGCAATCTGAGTATAACTCGATTGTGAACAATGAGACATGGGACTTGGTTGAATTGCTAGAAGGCCAGTACGCCTTACCTTGCATTTGGGTTTACAAGAACAAGTTTACATCTGATGATATGAAAAGAGACATTCTTGAGTTATCTCAAGAATCCTATATCCACAAAGTCTTGAAGCGTTTCAATATGCAGGGGGGGAAGACACTGAGTACCCCATTACCGACATATTTGAAACTCAACAAGGAAGATTCTCCCAAGTCAGATGCTGATAGAGTAGAAATGGAAAGTGTGCCATAGTCTTTGACTATAGGCAGTCTATGGTAGCTACGAGGCCAACATTGGATTTGCAGTGGCAGTGGTTAGTCAATATATGGCTATTCCTGACAAGCAGCATTGGATATCGGTGAAACACATCCTCAAATACTTGAAGGGTACAACAAGCATGTGTTTACGCTTCGGCAACAATGATGCATCTATTGTTGGTTACACGGATGCAAATTATGTGGGTTGCAGATAGAGACAATAAGAGATCTATGTCTGGCTACATTTCATATTTGCAAGAGAAGCCATTTCTTGTAGATCATCTCTCCAAGATTTTCTTCTACTACAGAGGCTGAGTATGTTGCAACATCAGATGCCAACAAAGAAGCTATATGGTTGGCACGTTTACTGGGAGATCTACACATTCAGTAGGTTCTAGTTTTGCATAGTGATAGTCAGAGTGCCATTGCTTTGGCAAGAAATCCCGTGTTTCATTCTAAGTCAAAACACATTGAGGTGAGGTATCATCTCATTCGGGATGTTTTGACACATAAGCGCTTGGAGCTTGTCAAGGTCCACACTGATGACAACCCAAGAGATGCTCTTACAAAGAGCTTAACTACGGTGCGGTTTTTGAGATAATGGATGTAGGTTGAGAAGTTTTGTACAAGGGTGAAGGTGTCGTGCTTCATGGTTGTAGATACTAGATATAGTCGCCACTTACAACCACATTGGCGTTTAATTGGGAGATTGTTGGGTAAAGACTATGTGACTGGCCGCCCATGTGAACCTAACCTATTAACTATCACATACACTAACCCTTCATTTTTCTATATACACAATAATAAAACAACACACAAGCGATGCCTACTTGCAGCTGTGTGTTTTCCTACATCATAATCTCAGCATCACTTGCAATAACCCTTAGTAAACAATTTGAAGGGTCAAATTAGTAGTCTAACATAATTTCATGAAGTGGACCCATGTGCAAATTTTATGTCAGTGTCATTTTTTGCATAATAGATCCCTTACAGTCTTCTACGGTTTGTGCTATATAGCACATATTGTTCCCACTCTGTTTCTCCACTTTTCGGACAATTTTCACATTAGGTTCAACATTCACCATGGCTGACAACAACACATATGTGTTCAAGATGTTTGCTGTTGAGGACAGACTGGATGGGAATGATTACCCTATGTGAGCTTATATGATGCAACATGTCCTTGTGTCAAAGGGAGTTTGGAACATTGTGCGCAGGGCATTGATGTACATCCTAGTTTTGAGGATGTAGGCGATGTTGAGGATGTTGCAGGTTTTGGTGGTAGGATTGTTGCTGCTTGAGCTGTTATGCCTATTGCTGAGAAAGCTTGTTGGGATGTAAAAGATGCGTAGCCTCATGCATTGATTGTGTTGTCTATGAAATGCACTATTACTCCCCACATTCGCTCAACAAAATTTGCAAACCAGGCTTGGGATATTCTCGTTGGTCTTTATGCAAGTCGCAATGAGGTAAAAATTGCATTGCTGCTTAAAGACCTGGAGTCAAAGATTATGCATGAGGAAGATGATATGGACACTTTTCTCGTTGGTGTCAAGGACATCAATGAGAAACTTATTTCTGCAGGTGAAGTCATTTCAGGCAGTTCCCTTGTGCAGACTATTCTTGATGCCTTGCCAGATTCTTACAAGACTTTTGCTAGTACTTGGAGACTTATGACCCAAGGAAATCGTGAATTTGTCAAGTTTGATGCATTATGCACATTGCTATTGCAAGAGTCACTTTCCAGAGAAAAAAAGGACTAGACAGCATGCAGTTGAACATGCCTTTATTGGTGCTTAAAGAAATGATGGTAAAAACTATGTAGCCACTTCTTGTGGTTCTTCTACAAGTGGTAAATCACCTGTTCCTAATGCTTCTAATGGTAGCAATTTGTCTAGGAATTATGGTGAAATGGGCAAAAAGAAGTGCAGTGCCATTATTGTAAATCTAATGATCACTTGATCAAGAAATATCCTCAGTTGAAGGCCAAAGAGGCTAAGAAGACTCAAGGTTTGTTACACTACTAATGCTGGTTCCACTACAAATGCAACTATTGTTGAGTCTTCTGTGAAAGGAGATTGTGATGCTGATGTTGATGCAGAATGGGATTTTAGTGCAGAGTATACCTATAATCCTACTATCTATGATGCATGCTATCGAGCAATATCCTAATTTGAAGGCCAAAGAGGCTAAGAAGACTCGAGGTTTGTTACACTACTAATGCTGGTTCCACTACAAATGTAACTATTGTTGAGTCTTATGTGAAAGGAGATTGTGATGCTGATGTTGATGCAGAATGGGATTTTAGTGCAAAGCGTACCTATAATCCTACTGTCTATGATGCATGCTATCGAGCCATGGCGTCTTTCAGATGCCACAGATACATCGACTGATAAAGGGGCCATTAATAAAGGGACACCAAAGCAAAGATTGGCTACACCGGGAGCAATCCTCAACATGAACAAGAATCCATATACTCAAACATGTATATCAATCATTGCGGTGCCAATTGCTTTCTTCCACTCTTCAGAGTTTTTTCATTTCTCAATGGCAACAATGAATGTAACCTCTTACATGGAATGGTGACAACGTCTAGTTTCTTGTAATCAATAAAACAAAGGTGAAGCTCAAAGTGAGGCATTCTAATACAACAAGTGAAAGAATCACGGTGGCTTTCTAAAATAATTAGAACGTGATAAAATCATTAGGTTGTGTTTAAGTAGAATTAGTGTTCAAGAAAGGAATGCCTCAGCTTAGCCTTGAGCTGGTTGAAAATGGAGACTACCTAGTTGCAAACCGTGGTAAAGGAAAGAAAAACTGGTGAAATATGTGAGAAAATAGATCAAAAATCCTACAAATTAAATTTATGCTACTATTTCCGGTTCGCTTCTTTGCTGGAAGGAAACTCTGTCGACGGCCGCTTAATAAAAGAGACTTTCTTGAATATTGGCTAGAATTAAGTTATAAAATGTAAGAAAAGTCAAGCCATGTGAGGCTGCGAAATAAAATGTGAAATTAAAAAAACTCATTAATATATATGTGTGTGTGTATCCATAGAATTTATTAGAATTATGCAAGTGAAATTTCACTTTAACATTCTAAAACAATAGAATGCAAAAATAGTCAAGACATCTCAAGATATGAAATGAAAGTGAAATAAAGATTTAAAGTAAGTCTCTATCATGCAAACAATAAAAGTCTCTCTAACCCAATACAACACTAAGAAAGCAATAAAATGAAAGGAAGTCAAGTTATGTAAGCTTTGAATGAAAGAGACCTTTCGACACAATGAAATGAAAATAAAGACTTCAATGCTTCACACGAAAGGGTAGGCTCTCTACAAGAAGCCTTATAGACAATAAGAAGTTCCAATTTTAAAATGGTAAATGGATGTTTTTATTTCATCTTTCATTTCACACCAGGCAAGTCTTGATTTTTCTTGCATTCTATTGTTTTAGAATGTTAAAGTAAAGCTTTACTTTGTATAAATCTAGTAAATTTTATAGGTACACATACATATATATCGATGAATTCTTTTTATTTCACAGAATCACATGGCTTTATTTTTCTTACATTCTATAAATTAATCCTAGTTAATCTTCCAAAAAGCCTCTTTTTATTAAGCGATCGTCAATCGAATTTCTTCCTCACAAAGAATTGAACCGAAAATATTAGTATAAATTTGCAAGATTTTTGAACTATTTTTCACATATTTTACCATTTTTCTTCCCTTTACCATGAATTTTAACTGGCTTAAGGTTAAGCTGAGGTAATCCTTTCCCGAACACTGTGATTTTTAGTTAAACTCAACCTAATGACTTTATCACTTTCTTATTTTTTTAGAAAGCCAGCGTGACCCTTTCACTTTTTTGGACTACATAGGGAGTCCTTAATAAAGCATTGGATTTTTGGTACAATTGTGGACCATTGGATAAAGCTTGAGGATTAGTGCCACATGGGAAAAATCTTTCTTTTGTAATATTCTAGGTCTTTGTGAGTGGTGTTGACATTTGTGTACCTCTCTCTTTAAGAAGGCTATTGAATATTGGATCACACACAATCATCCTACTAGTCCGCTTCAACCTTTTTGGCTTTCTAAAAGAAACCCTTAGTGTTGGGTTGGGTTAGGGAGACTTTCATAGTTTTTAGTGCATGATGGAGACTTACCTTTTATTTCACATCCAATCTCACTTTTCTTGCATTCTATTGTTTTAGAATGCTAAAGTGAAGTTTCACCTTACATAATTTTAATAAATTTCATACACACACACATATATGTTTTTTGGCATGTGGAAGACCATAGGGTTCATTGTGCAAGGTTGTTGCAAGATTCATGCCGTTGGATTCTTTGGCTGGATGAGCGCCACATGGCAAGGGTCTTTGTAAAATAACTTTGTTGTCCTTTTTGTTTCCTTACATCACCTTCTTTGAGACACAAGTGTCCCTAAGGAATTGAAAAGTCTTATGAATAGAAAGCTAAAACTTTGAAATAGAAAGCTCTTCTCCAAGGTAGCATTTACTTTCTCTTCATGCTTGAAAATGACTTTAGAGATCAAAACATTAAACAAAATACCTTTTTGTTTAAGGAGCAAGTTTCCTCCTTATACGAATACAAAATGGAAATACTAGTAGAAATTTTTAAATTTGCAAAATATTCGAACTAATTTCTAATATATTTTATCGGGTTTTTTCTCTTTTGCCATCCTTTGCAACCGGCTAATCTCGATTTTCAATCGGCTTAAGCCTAAGCTCAAACACATCTTTCTCAAACACTGAGATATTGATAAACAATTTTTTCAATTGAGGATTTAAAAATAAAATCACTTCACTAAATTGTTTAATTATTTTCTATGCTTATTTGAAAGCATTAAAACATTCTTTTGTTTTGATTTTTAATGTGTCTTTTTATTTTACTTCTTTTTTGTTATATTTTTTTTCAAAATACTAATGTGCAATGTGCACCATTTACCTTATTATTGGGGCGCTTTCATAATATATAAGCCATTTGCGAGTAGTGAGTACCGACTAGAAGAACATAAAAAAATGGCCTGAATGAGACTTACCTTAAATGTTATTTAAATTTTATTTGTTTTCTTTCACATAGCCTTATGTAGACCATAATGAACTTTCACATTGTTTTTTTAAGACTCCATAAGGCCATTGTAAAAGGGTTACATTTTGGGTGCAATTGCGAACCATTGGTTCAGAGATGTGTTGGGTTAGGATACTTTCAATGTTTTTAGTGATGATTGAGACTTACCTTAAATGTTTTTGGTTTTAAAGAATTAAATGGATATTTTTATTTCATCTTAATTCTAGTAAATTCTATACTACATACACACACACACACACACACACACACACACACACACACACACACACACACACACACACACACACACATATTAATTAGTTATATATTGTGGTGTGCACAAGAGAAGAGAGAGATGTGCTCCAAACTAGCTTGCCTCTCTACGAGTCGGCAGCCTCTTTTATAGGGAGAAGAGAGTTGGTTACATATGCCAAGAACCTACTAGTGTCCTCTCACACTAGGTGGTCGGACACACCTACAAGACCCACACACCACACCTCCCCCCTTAGGGAGAAAAAGATGGACATCTTTTTACAAGTTTGGACTGGGAAGGGACTTGATATGACTGAAGGGACTGCATCAACTCCAATGTCTCATGTGGGGGGAGGGATCTTACAAGAGCTTAGGGACTAGGGGACTGAACTCGGGGGCTAGACTCGTCATCATGCCGACATCATCAAGGCATGGAACTCATACATCTCGCTCATGCAAACATCAGGTCACTATCCCAATGTAATGGAAAAGCCAAGGAATGACTGGGGATATGACATAACGATAAGGGACGCAATGTTATTGGTGACATACATCCTTCCCAAAGGAGCTTGGTGTGATGGTAAGGGATTATTCAACAAAACTAGAGTGTGGAATGAACTAATGAGAAAAACCGACTATCACCAAACACATAAAGAAATGTTGAGCTGCGGAGCTAGAACTCTGCATCACGACTATGCAAGCGAAAAAACCGGGCACCTCTGCGACAAAACTGCAGCAATTCCCGACTCTTCGAACAAGCTGGAAAGAGGAACCTTTGAAAACCACTTGTAAACCAAGAGAACAAAATATCCCAAGAGAATGGGCTGTTGGATATTGCAAGAAACACTCACAAAAATCCAAAAGCATTAACAAATGGGCCATTGCTTTGACCGGGCTTTCTTGCATCTTTTTTCCACAATCCTTAAGGTTTTAGAAACCTTGCTCAATTTTGTGTAGATTGGGCAATGGAACAAAGTAAGAAGCTTCAGCAATAGTAACGAATCTGGCAAGTGCAACTAAAGAGCAGCACACCAAAACTGCTACAGAGGGGTGGCGCAAGAGATTCTAGTGTATTATTACCATAAATTGTAGCAGAATGTCCCATCTGTAGATTGAATCGGAGGCTTTTAGAAGTCTGTGCGCAACAGCAAATCAAGCAAGTGTAATTATAGCAATTTTCTTCAGGAATTCCTTTTAGGTGCTGCCTAATTCGTTGGAGTTGTTGTCTTCGTGAGTGTTGTAGCCGATGCAATAAGAGCAGCAGTAGCAATCGTCGCAGCAAGAGCAGCTGGGGTGTGCTCTGACACTGAAGCGCGCAACTCTGTGCAGGCATGCAAGGCTCATAGGCGGCTGGAAATAGATAGGCGAAAGCCTGTGCAGTGGCTGCAGGGGAAGGGCCCGTGTGGGGCGAAGAGTCCACAAGTCGCGAATGCTCCTGATGAAGAGAAGCGATGTTGGCAGGCTTGATAGTACGAGAGCCCTACTATGGACGAGAGCTGAAGTGACGGCAATATTGCTGCAATGGGTTGCAGCTAGGGTCTCTTGCATCGGCAATCACCAATATTGAAGGGCTCCACAGAAAAGGAATGACACGCCGGCTGAAAGAAAGGGATACATTGCTGTTGCTCAACGAAGCAGGAAGTCCCACTGAACTTCTTGATCTGCTAGACTCTAGCAGAGATGGCTTGGACGCCTACTTTGTTTCTGATGCTTAGCGAGCTGAGGGACGGCTTCACGATTGTTGCAGAATCTTGAGAGACTCTAGTAGCTGCTAATCGGGCTCTATGGGGTACGCCATCACTGAATGAAGCAAGAAGCTCCAAGATCAAGAAGACTCTAACTACCTCTGTATTTGCCCGCCGCCTCCACCAAAGACTCTAACTACCTCTTTTATAGGGAGAAGAGAGTTGGTTACATATGCCAAGAACCTACTAGTGTCCTCTCACACTAGGTGGTCGGACACACCTACAAGACCCACACAACACTATATATATATATATGTTATTGAGCAAACCATGATAAAGAGAAGAAAAACCGGTGCAATGATGTCAAAACGTAGCTCAAACCATGATAAAGAGAAAAAAAACTGGTGCAATGATGTCAAAACGTAGCTCAAAAATCCTACAAATTTCAAAAAATTTACTAGTATATTTGGTTTGCTTCTTTGCGAGGAGGACACTCGATCGCTTAATAAAAGAGACATTCTTGAATAGTGCTTCACCTTACATGATTCTACTTAAACTCAACCTAAAGATTTTATTACTTTCTTATTGTTTTAGAAAGCCATCGTGATCCGTTCACTTGTTTTTCCTGAATTTGTTGCAATGCTTCCAAGTGGTTTTTCAAACATTATTTTTTATGATTTTGAAATATATTATAGTATAAATAGTTTATAGTTATATTTTTTCAAGAAACATACTATTTTATTATGATAACAAATGTTTTAGAAAATTAATGTCTCTTTCTTGGAATATATTGTAGTCTAAATAGTTTATTGTTATATTTTTTTCAAGAAACATAATATTTTATTGTGATAACAAATGTTTTAAAAAATTAATTTCACTTTCTTGTTTTCTTTTCACAAATAAACTTTTATTATTAAATTCTTCTCGTAGCCTTATGTAGGCCATAGTGAACTTTCACCTTGTTTTTTCTTTTGCAAAGCTCACAATTGTGAGTGATTCTATTAGAATGTCACCAAGAAATATACAAATCAACCTCAAGCTCATGCCAAGCCTCGAGGGGAAGATGGTTACGTCAGAGCCTAGTTAGAAGTACCTAGTAACATACTAGTACCAAAAGCCTAATCCTTTACACATCAAGGCTCGACCGGATGGCAAGGGTCGCCCTAAACCAATCATCCAAGCTTTGCCTTTTACCTATTACATATATCATCTCCTTACTTTCTTGTACAATCTCAGAAAAGCTAGCCACAGAGAGGTCACCATCAAATACATGACAGTTCTTGACCTTCCAGATATTACTGAAGAAACAATATGTGATAATTTGAATATAGATTAGAAGTGCAAGAATTCAAAACTGTTTCCCTCCAAGGCACAAATCCTTCTTGAGAAATCCTATCTTCCATGTTCTTTGTATTCATTTGCACAACTTCCTTGCGAGGTCTCTAATTGCCGATCCTTTCATGAAAAGGTGGGTGAGGTCTTCGCTAGCCACTCTGCACCTTGAGCATCTATCGGATCTGATACCATGTACCCAAATATTGACCACTGTCGGCAAAGCCCCCCATACCTTCCACAGAAATAACTTCATAAAATGAGGCCACTATGGATTCCAAATGTTCTTCATGACCTCTACCCATCAAACTTGAGACCATTGTTTCTTCCACTATTTGTTCAAAGGGGCGAACCAATCAGCCTCATCCATTAACACTTGGTAGATGCCCTTGGTATGAGGTTTAAAGAATTGGCTACTCATGGTCCATTTCCAAGATTTCCACTCAAAAGTAGATTCCAAGGTTGGCATTAGAATATTGTCTAGGCCTTATACAACTCTATTGACAAGTAGCTTCTCACTGCCATTGAGTTGAAACTACTCCCTGAACTGGACAAAGGATTTACATCACTTTTTGTTTCCATCCCATAAGCGGATCACCCACTGGAGTCCTTTATTGTTCATCCTTGTTGCAATTTCTCTTCAATAAGGGTTTAGAATTACACTAGCATCTTTAGAAAACCAAGGGGACTAGTGCGAGATGGAGTTTTTGAAGTATCTGGTTAATTCACCCCATTCCAGTACCCATGTTGCTCTATTGCACTTTTGCACCAGCTCTCCCGTGATGCCGCCTAGTCTCAAGCTAGACTACCTCGGGGCTAATAGTTCGTCGTGCACCTCGATCCCTTTTCACTGACCACCTTTAGAGCAAATTTTTTCCTTGTTTATCATATCCTTGGTCATGATAGCCCAAGATTGGCCTTGTTTTGCAATTGAGGCCACAAACTTGGCACACAGGGCCTCAACATGAACAACAAGGTTGAGAATTCTGAGGTCACCTTGGACTACCGATCGAGCGATAACTTCCCACTTTGCCCATTGCCATCGCGATGAGACTTTGGTGTTGTTCCTCCATAAGAATTTTTTAACGATTTCAACAACTACTACATTTGGCTATTTTGAGGAGTGGGATGGTGAAGGCAATATAAAAAAGCATAAATGAATTGATCACTTTGACCCGACTTGGGAAAGGAAGCAGCACCAACTCCCACCTGTTGGAATTAGGGTTGTAGAGAAACGCACACAGCTTGGAGAAGACGAAGGAAGCTCAAGGCACACAATAGAGAGTGTGTTACTTAGTGTGCTATGGAAAGATTGATAGCCCTAGAGTGATGGGCGTATATACAATGCACGGGCGAAAAAACCTCCTAAAGAGGGAAAAAATGCCCCGGCGGTCCTAGTGTGTTCACACACATCACTACCACATGTATATGGTGACAATTCCCCCCTGGAGTGATGCGATGAACGAGAGCTGGCACATGAGTAAAGGGAAGTGCCATGCCATGAGGACATGATTAGTCCACAAAGGGGAGTAAGCCCAAAGCTTTACGGAAAGCTTTGAGATTCTCACGAGACAATGCCTTTGTGAAAAGATCTGCAGGGTTGTCCTGTGTTGGCACATAAGCCAAGTTGATCTCTCCTGCTGAGAGCCTCTCCTTGACATAGTGGTAATGCACCTCAATGTGCTTTGTGAGAGCATGAAAAATTGGGTGGGTTCCTCACAACTGCCGATGCGCTCTGACTGTCAGTGTAGATAGTGTTGGCAGTGTCCTGGCCAACACCTAAATCAGCCATAAGGCGTCTGAGCCATACACACTCAACTTGTGAAGACTGCCCTGTACTCAGCCTCACAACTTGAAGTGGCCACAGTAGGTTGCTTATTGCTCAACCATGATATACATGAACTGCCAAGCATGAAACAAAAACTACTTGTGGACACTCGCGTGTCAAAACAACCAACCCAATCCGAGTCCGAAAAAGCATGTAAATATGGCGGCAATGATCCCTCCTTGGGATAAAACAAGCCAAGATGTAAAGTGCCACTAAGGTAGCGAAAAATACTCTTGACAGCCTGGCAATGCTTAGACACTGGGCTATGCATAAATCTACTGACCTGTGAGACTACAACTGAATATCTGGCCTCGTGTTACATACATAAATGAGGCAGCCAACAACAGTTTGGTAAAGAGTGACATCAGCAGGATCGCCAGCATCATGTAGACTCAACTTCAAGTCTGTTTCCATAAGAGTGGCAATAGGTTTGCAATCCTCAAGTCCAAACTTACATAGCAATGTCTCTATGTAAATTTTTTGACACAAGGCAATACCACCATCACACTGCTTAAATTGTATGCCCAAATAATGATGCAACAACCCCAAATCTTTCATCTTGAAAGTAGCGTTCAAATTAGCCTTAAATTCAACAATATGTCTCTCATTTGGTCCAGTGATCAGTAAATCATCTACATAAAGAACCACAATGAGAAGTACATCACCCTTACGCTTTACATACAATGGCTTTCTATTGGACTACTACGAAAGCCTTGTTTGACCAAATGAGTGTCAGCTTTCTCATACCAAGCATGAGGAGATTGCTTCAACCCATACAAAGCCTTGTTACATCTGCACACTTTGTCCTCTTGCCCTTTCTTGACAAAACCATGAGGCTGCGTTACATAAACTTTCTCAAATATGTCGCCATTTAAGAAAGCAATAATAACGTCTGATTGATATACATGCCAACCAAAATGAGCTGCCAATGCACATAGAAAATTCACAGTAGTCATACGACAGGTGGGAGCAAAGGTCTCTTCATAATCTATGCCTTTTTGCTGTGCATAACCCTTTGCAACAAGTCGAGCCTTATGGCAATCGATCTCACCATCCGGCTTGCATTTCAACTTGTAAACCCACTTCGTACCAATGGCCTTTTTGCAAGGAGGCAAATCACATAAAGTCCATGTTTCATTTTCTATGAGTGCATCATATTTTGATTGCATGGTAGCCATCCAATTTTCTGAATTTTGTGCTTCATCAAAAGACAGAGGCTCCTCAACATCATGTAAGCTAGACACAACCAAAGCATAACAATCTGATTCATAAGATGCATGGCGAGAGCCTGAACGAGTACGACTAGACAAAGGTGCATCCAATTTACTATCACGCAAAGTGTGCACCAACCATTTTGGCATACCTCTAGCCTGCTCATTTTCAGGCCTTTCCTCATCAAGTACATCATGTACATCTACATCAGTAATAGGCTGATTTGTAACATTTTCAAAAACCTCCATAGGCTATACATTTGCCTC
This sequence comes from Adiantum capillus-veneris, assembly GCF_014529385.1. Taxonomy (NCBI): domain Eukaryota; kingdom Viridiplantae; phylum Streptophyta; class Polypodiopsida; order Polypodiales; family Pteridaceae; genus Adiantum; species Adiantum capillus-veneris. The sequence continues at coordinate 25,721,026 of NC_140956.1, read as the reverse complement.
ATTGGAACTTACATTCGTATTTCCACTACTGAAAAAAGGAAACAAAGTGTCATAAATGTCGTGTGATCTTACAATATTGTCTCTAGTGCATGACAACAAGGGCTGAACAGAATCTTCCACAAACACTATATCCCGTGAAACCAGAATACGTTTTTTTTTGCGGATTATACAACTTGTAACCTTTGATTTCAGCACTATAACCAACAAAAATACATATGACAGCCTTATCATCCAATTTTCTGCGCTGTGTTTGTGGCAACAAAGCATATGCCAAACAACCAAAACAGGCATGTGCTCAATAGAAGGCTTTCTATCATGCCATGCTTCATATGGAGTAATAGACTACAAAGCTTTTGTAGGACACCTGTTAAGTACATAAGTGGCACACATGATGGCCTCAAGCCAAAAAGAATGCGGCAAAGCTTGACTTTTGACCATACATCGTGCCATTTCCGTCAGTGACCTGTTTTTCCTCTCAGCAACACCATTTTGCTGAGGTGTATAAGGCATTGTACATTGGTGTTTTATCCCACGACTAGCCAGAAAAGCATTGAATTCATGAGACATATACTCCCCCCCTTGATCGGAACGGAGGGTGCCCATAGTACATTTCGAGACATTTTCACCTATAGCCAGAAATTGTTTGAAGCACATAAAAACTTCGGAGTTCGCTTTAAGCGGAAATACCCATGCATGCCCGGAGTAATCATCAATGAAAGTCACGAAGTAAAGGTAATTACCCAAGGACGAAGTTTGCATAGGCCCACAAACATCACTATGCACAAGCTGCAACCTGCATGTGGCCCGAACTGAACCATCCTTTGGAAACGTAGACCGCTGCATCTTACCCAAAATACATCCTTCACAAAAATGTTTGACAAGTGCTTCAAGAGGCGGCAAAGAATCAACCATCTCAGATTTCTGCAAACGTAGCAAACTGACAAAATTCAGATGACCAAAACGTGCATGCCAAAGTTTTTCATCTGACATAGCCCTTGAATCTACAGCTGCATTTGCAAAATTTTATCCACACATGTCATACAAAGTGAGCTTATACATCCCACAACACAAAAGCCCAGATGCAACGATTTCATCACCAAAACTGAGATCATGAACTGTACATCTGTCATCCACAAATTTGACTACAAGTCCAAGTCTAGCAAGTGCAGATACAGCTTCTTGATCCCAGGTACATAAAGTGCATCAACAAGTGTGAAAGAACTGCCATTAGCAGCAGTAAGCACAATCTTTCCAACTCCCTGAACTGGATAAGAGGCATTGTTGACACAAGTGAGTGAATTCCCATGAGGGACAGACTCTAGAGAGGTGAACAATTCACGATGTGAGGTAAAGTGCTTTGTAGCATCACTGTCGAAATACCACACATGTGAATTTGCAGCAACAACTGACAAGCATGCATCATGGACATCAGGATTGTAAGTGCACTCTACATTAAAAGCCCATTCTGCATCAACATCAGCAACATAGTCTCCTTTCACAAAAGACTCAACAATGGTTGCATTTGTAGTGGAACCAGCATTTGCAGTGGAATCACCCTCTTTCTTTTTATCCTCTTTGGCCTTCAAATTAGGACACTGATTGATCAAGTGATCATTAGCTTTACAATAATGGCAGCGCATCTTCTTTTTGCCCTTATCACCAGAATTTCCAAACGAGGTGCTGCCAGCAGAAGCATTAGGAATAGAAGTTTTGCCACTCGCAGCAGAACCATAAGAAGTGGTTGCATTGCTGTTACCACCCTTTCTTTGAGAAGCAATATAAGCCTGTTCAATTGCACGCTGTCTAGTCCCGTTTTTTCTGGAAAGTGACTCTTGCAACAGCAATGTGCATAATGCATCAAACTCGACAACTTCTGGATTTCCTTGGGTCATAAGTCTCCAAGTACTAGCAAAAGTTTGGCAAGAATCTACTAAGGCATCAAGAACAGTCTGCACAAGGGAAATGTCTGAAATGACTTCACTTGTAGAAATAAGTTGCTCATTGATATCCTTGACACCAGCAAGAAAAGTGTCCATATCATCTTCCTCATGCATAATCTTCGACTCTAGCTCTTTACATAGCAAAGCAATTTTAGCCTCATTGCGGCTTGCATAAAGACCTGCTAGAATATCCCAAGCCTGTTTTGCAGATTTTGCTGAATGGATGTGAGGAACAATGGTGCGCTTCACAGACAACGCAATCAATGCATGAGATTGCACATCCTTTACATCCCAACGAGCTTGTTCTGCCGTAGGCAAAACAACTCTAATCGCAACAATTCTTGCAGCAAGACCTACAACATCCTCAAAATTGCCTACATCCTCAGAACCAGGATGTACATCAATGCCTTGCACAATATTCCAAAAGCCCTTTGACACAAGAACGTGTTGCATCATATAAGCGCACATAGGGTAATTGTCCCCATCCAACCTGTCCTCAACAACAAACATCTTGAAGACATCTGTGTTGTTGTCAGCCATGGTAAATGATGCACCTGATGTGAAAACTGCCCAAAAATAGAAGAAATGGAGCGGGAACAACACGTGCTATATAGCACAAACCGTAGAAGACTGTAAGGCACCTGTTATGCAAAAAATGACACTGACAAAAATTTTGCACAAAATGACGAAATTTCCTGTGCAAACCTGCCTATAGTGGAAACGGAGGCCGAAATGAGCCCGAATAAAAAATATTTGTTTACCTGTGAACGCTCGCCAAACCTCACTATAATCGGAGAAAGTGAGTAGGCGTGTGCTGGAGTAGTTGGCGACTAAGCCTGGGAGGACGTAACCCGCTCTGATACCAAATGTTGAAATTAGGGTTGCAGAGAAACGCACATAGCTCAGAGAAGACGAAGGAAGTTCAAGGCATACAATAGAGAGTGTGCTACTTAGTGTGCTATGGAAAGATTGATAGCCCTAGAGTGATGGGCGTATATACAATGCGCGGGGGAAAAAACCTCCTAAAGAGGGAAAAAATGCCCCGACGGTCCTAGTGTGTTCACACACATCACTACCACATGTATATGGTGACACCACCTTCTCATTTTTCTCTGGATCTTCTCTAGAGCCCATTGGAACCTTTGCTTGTGTGTAACATCCACCCCCAAGGGGGCGCCCATATGTTGAAATATCCTTCCTTTAGACACAATCTGCCCTTACCAGACTGATGGGTCAAATCAATTGTTTTTAATCAGGGAGATCAGTCTAGACTTCTCAATACTACACTTTGACCCTGAAGCCACAACAAATGTCTGCACAATCTCTAGCACCTTCATGAGTACTTGAGGGCATGCTTTCAAAAAGAGGAGGAAGTCATCTACGAACATCTTGACCAGGAGCTGGTCATTGCCGCGCAAAGTTAAACCTTGAACTTCACCCTGTTGTTGTGCACCTCCGCTTCCATGACAAGAAAATGAGCAAAGGGATGTCAATTAGGTTTATTTGAATCCTACATGATTATTGAGCAGTAATAAGGGCTTGTTAACAAGCCAATTTTAAGCTAAAAGTATGCCAGATGAGGCTCTAAGGGCCAAAAGATGTCTTGGTAATGCTAATAGTGAGTATGATTGAAGTGGTCATAGCTAGGATTTTACTGGTCAGAGTTGTAGTACTTGAAGTGCTCTATAGGCCTGTCTTTACGGCTCGTCAATCGGAGCTACAGATAGGAAGCTATGTCAGTTTGAAGTTTGAGTTAGTAGCAGATCCGTACCAGATTAGGCAGCTGCTGATAACGGGTCAAAAATGATATGAATGCATGGAACAACAAGTCATGAAAAATGACAACAAAATCATGCAAACGACAACTCATGTCCAATTTTCCAAAAAACATGATAAAAGGGCCACATTTTGAAGATTATATGAAAAAATACCATATTATTTTATGACTTACTTCAATTTTTTTTTTAAAATACCCACTTTTAGACATTATAAAATTCACTTAATCACTGAAATTAAAAGAACTTTTAAAAAATCACTACATTTAAGGGATTCCAAAACCTTCACACTTCATTAATGATTCCAAGACAAAATAAATTACAATAATTGAAAAGGAGAAAAATTCCCCTTCTAATGTCTAGGAGAAATCTTTGACCTTTTGCTTCAACATCTCAATGGTTGTTCTGCGTAACTGACCAAATTCCTTTAAGTCAAACTCCATACACAAGGATTTCCACATCCTCTAGGTTAAGTGTGTCCACACGACGCGAACTTCCTGATTTTTTTCCCTTTTTTCTTGGTTTCACCATCTCAGGATCATATTTTCCTTGCAATGGATCTTCTGCAGTTGTTCGGTACCAATGCACTTCCGTGCCATTCAATACATCGTGCTCTTTGAAAACTTTTGTGACTTTTGCAAGCCAAAAGGGATGATTATTTTCATCGTTTGTGGCAAGAACTACAATCATTGTGCCCTCTTTTATCTCATTTACAGCTCCTTCCCACATTTCTCTCTCTTGTTGTCGATGTTTTGTGCTCTTCCTTGGGCCAACATACATCTCCCTTGTTTCTCCACGAATAAGAGATAACAAATCTGCTAAAATCTGCACATTGTTTACACCACTAGCCACAACATTACCACTCCTTTTGCAAAGACCACCATGGTGCCACGCAAATGCATGTTCAAGCTGAAACGTGTCATCCTTGAGCTCTTCAACTAGCTTCACCTGCTTTGTAAAAAAATCTGCCACCATTCTAGAGAGCTTGCTGGGAAATACACATGTGCACCATGTATTGTCTCCTTGATCTCATTTAGGCATTGTAGAGGATCAATAGGGTGGTTTTCCCTCTCAGCTTTTTGTGTCTCACTTGTTGTAAAGAGAAACATGTACTTTGCTCGTTGAATTTCACAATTAGGAACAAACAATAAGAACTTCAAGCCCTCCGCTGGCAACCAACCTTTAGAGTTTGAGTATTTTTTACACCATATGAGAGTCTGTTCCTCTACCTGCTTGATTCTAAATTGATGTTGAAAACTATGATCATTGAGGTGTGCAAAATGATGGCATGTTAGTGGCGGCACCAATCGAAAAAGACCTAAAATCATATGTTTCTTCCACAATTTTAATGGAGGGCTTGGGAACATAGGCATCTTCCGGCAAGACACAGATTTGTGGAAGGTCAAATGTGCTTTTCTTTGCCAACTTGATCGAGAACCTTGATCGAGAACCTGCTAAATATTTGGTCAATTTGGTCATGTGTGTGTCCCACTAGTAAAAACCCAAGCTTCACTTTTTTGAATATCTTCCTTTGCACCATATATTCAAGTATGCAAGGAGAACTTGGTTTTTATTTTCTCTACTAGTGTTATCAAGTTGTAAGTAGAGGACAAGTGGTAGTTCTTCTTGCCATTCTTCAATGATGTTCTGAATGATGGTGATTGTCAAATTAGGATCATTATGAATATTTGGAAAATTAATAAAGATCCTTGATGACATGACATCATTGAAAACTAAGGCTCCAACAACATGGAGCTGGATGAAGTTTTCCTCTTTGAGATTCTTTGGAGGACGCATAAAATGTGGCAACATTGTTTTCTTTTGATCCATGCCATCGATGACTAGGCCTAGATATTTCTCTAAACACTTTTTCCTGTGCTTTGCTAGCTTTGGGACTCTGTACTTTGTTGCTCCTTGTGAAATTTCAATGCTTGTAGAATGGGCACTGTAAAAGAGTTTGAAGAGTGTTAGATTTTTTAAAATTTTGAGAGAAGTAATTTAATTTAACTAGCCAAACTAAAATAACTTACATTTCTCCTCCGTAGTCTTTGCTGTGTCTCACTTTGCTTTTAACTTTGCACATATCTGGCAAACACCCATCCTGCTCTTCTTGGAAATTTTAACATGATAAAATTCTTGTCTCAAAATTCGCCAGAAAGATGGTAGCGGAAGTGTGAAGTTTTGAGTTAGGTAGCACTTCTCCAATAAAGGTGATGAAATTTCCCAACCATTGTTTGAGGAAACAATATTGGGGGGTTTCATGTGTGCTAAATGCTAAAGAAACACTTTCTTGGCTCACATTCGATATGATTTTTTGAATTCTTAAATTTCTTATGCCAAATACCTTTAGGAAACTCGCTCTGCAAACAGCAACATCCAATACAACATATTTTGTTGAGGAGGTGGAGCAATGTATACATGACCTCAAGAATACATTCTGTGGACCCCTCTTTAAGTTGAAAAAATTGCTACGCTCTTGTTGGATTTTCTGAAACCCTAAGCTTCTCAAACAGTTTTTGGCACAACAAAACTCTCTAGATGTTGCTCGAACTTCTCGCCTTGAAAGAAGTTGTTGTTTTCTCTGACCTCTTACCCCTTGAGTCCGTCGTTGCTCATGATATGTGTTGTTAATTGCTTCATTCCCATGAAGATGTTGTAGTTCTTCTTCCACCACATCAAAAGAAACTCTTCTTGAGCACTGTTTAGAAATTGGAGTTCCCTCACTAGCAAGAAAAGTTTTGTTTATAGAAGGTGTTAGTGACATAGAAGGACAAAAAGGTTCTACATTACTAGGACTACTTAGAAGCTCCATTTGGTAGAGTGTGACAAACAAAATGAAGCAACTTGCATGATTATAGCTCTAAAGGGAGACTTAATAGGGGATTTTTAATAAAATTTATTTGTAAAAATAATAAAAATATATTATATTAAAAAGTAAGAGGCTTTAAAAGGGGACGAAGGTCTCATTTTTCACATGCAGAAGTTGTATTCCAAGCTCTAGAGCACTCATCGCACTCGCTTGCAATTGTGCTTCTTTTTAACAATTCCTTTTTCAAGGTAAGCAAGAATTTTTGGATTATTCAATATTTGGAGCATTAATTCAAAGCTTTTAGTATTTTTAAGTTTTTAAAATTCTTGAATTTTATGTATTTACGCTTTTAGGTTAAATTGTAGAAAATTTGAAAAACAACTAGGTCACTTAAAATTTTTTAGTGCTAAAACAAACTGTGTTTTTTAATAAGTATTTTTTCAAAAAGTGAAGCACAATATAATGACTAAAATCTAAAGTGGAACAAAAATTTGGATTCCAGAATCCTATTGTTTATTTTCATAAAATAACAAACTTTTAGAATATTTCAATTAAAAAAACTAAATTGTACAAAAAGATATGTCTTACTGGTTCAATTTTTTCAAGAAAGACAAGAGTAGTATAGCTTCTAGAATTGAAGCCTATGATAAAGTTGGATTCTAGAATCCAACTTTTAAGGCCAATATTGCACGTGTAATGCAACTTGTCAATCAAAATGGATTCTGGAATCCAACTTTGTGCAATCTTTGGTGTTATGATTGCAAATTTTTAGAAACGTGGATTTTAGAATCCAATTTTGTTAAAAGGTGGATTCCGAAAGCCAATGTTGTGAAAAACTAGATTCCAGAATCCGGTTTTATGAACGAAGTGGATTTTGGAATCCAAATTTTTGTAAAACTGGATTCCAGAATCCGTTTTTACAGAAATTGTGGATTCTAGAATCCATTTTTACGTAGATTGTGGATTCCAAAATCCATTTTTACGGAGACTGTGGATTCCAAAATCCGTTTTTACCTAGACTTTGGTCTCCAGAATTCGTTTTTACAAAAATTGTAAATTCCAGAATCCGATTAAAAAAAAAAAAAGGATTACGGATTCCAAAAACTACAACGTTTAAGGCAAAGAACGTACACAGACACACCCCTCTAGCAAACGTGACAAGACAAGAGAAGCAGTAGCGTCTGGAGCCACAAACATGAAAAAAGGTACGCAATTGGTTTTTTTCAGTAAAAGCCATGCAGAGATGATGAAAAAGAGAGCGCTTTGGTGGTGCGGAGATGGCAAAAACAACAACAGGACAACAACGAGTGCATGCTGTCTCAAATTTTTTTCAGAACGAACATGCACATGTCAGATCCATCAGGCCATCAAAACACTGTCGGCCTCAACACACGCTGCAACTGAGCCGATACGCGGCTTTGCGGCTGCCATAGATACTTTGAAGTTCCAAACGATCGTTTTTTAAAACTTTCCACTAAGTTCTAGATAGCATATAACACTCTCCTGTATAGGGAGATACCACAATCCTAAACTCTTATCTTGTTGCATCTCATGGATTCTAAATTACATTTCACTCTTGATATGACTACAAAAGGCTCTTTATAAACCCAGATTCTACACCTTTTATTTCATTGTTTGGCATCATAACGCATTCTTATACTTTATTTTGTCTATATGCTAATCTTTCTTTGTCATGATTGTGTCTTTTTTGAAGGTCATGACATCTCACTCGCAACAATTTCAAGCAAGTAAAAGGCTTAAAGTAACTTCAAAGTGGCAAACTTCCGGTCACCTCAACTCGGTTCAAGCTCAGGGGGGCACCCAGGTACACTGATGTCTTCTTAGCAATTTCTTGCACCACGAAGCCCATGCCTTCAAGCAACACGGCTTTTTAGAAGTCCTCTTCGTTCTTCTCGTCGGGAACTTCTTGATGCAGAGCAATTTCCTCGTTAGCCGTCAATTGAGCTCACTAGAGAGCATCACCAGAAGGAGCCAAAGGACAAGAGTATAGAACCCACACCTACGGGAAAAGCAATAACCCTTCAAAGATCAAAAGAAACAAATATTTGGGGTAATGTTCCTGCAAAACCCAAATATGAGCATGCTTGGGCGTCCTGGGGATCAAAAGCAATTGATTGATTCAACAACTCCTTTTTTAATTGTTACAAAACATAAAGGACCTTCAAGTGATGTCAATAATTTTACTCTTGCTGGGCGCATTGATAAAGTACAAGAGCGTGCAAAGGAAAAAACAGGATATATTTTCTTGTTCAGCGTAATGACTCAAGTCTCCTTGCTGTTCTTGTTCTATTGAAAGACTTTGAGATCACTGAAGTGAATCTTGTAAGCCCAAGAGATTTGATGATTGATGCCATGAAAACATGAGGCTTGGTAAGAATTTAATTTTTATTGTTCCTTTTTTATCTTTTGTGTTTTAGCTTGAAATATTCAAGGAACTTCATTGTTTATAATTGTAGACATTTGGGAGAGCCTATACTGAAGTGATCGAGAGCTTTTTTGGCTCAAAGAAGACATCTTCAAGAGACTACATGGAGGAAGAAGGAGAGGAGGAAGCAGATTCAAGTTCTTCTAGTGATGAAGATGCATCACTGTTGAGGGGCCCCCCTCAACAGTGAGGGGCCCCCCTCAACAGTGATGCAAACCCCTGCTACAAGCAAGAAACAAAGCAAAAAGTCGGGTAAACCAAAAGAGTCTAAGTTTCTTCCTGAATCAGAGATTGTTCCATCTGGTCCTGGGTGCCCCTTTACCTGATACAAGAGATTCAAGCTCTTTAAATGTTATGAGAGAAAGGGTTAAACAAAATCACATGGTAGATCCTTTGCCCATATTTTTGCCCATAAGTGTAATTGAACGTCCACCTGTGGATCCTTACACAGGAAAACGACCCTTAGAGGTTTGTGCAATTATTGAGCAGCATGTTCATACCTAAAGTTCAAAATGAAAAACAAGCCAAATGCCATTGTGTTACCTTTGCTTGTTTTGGTGGATAGACAACAATGTCCTACAAAAAATTCTTGGGTAAGGGCCAATGGTGAGTCCTATACATATTGGGTTCTTGGGGCACTCACTCATTGATTGCAAAGCAAGAGCTTACTGCAGAGTATGAGGATGTGGACACATACAAAATGGCCATGTGTTGGGTGTATGCTGGCTTAACAGATGAGGAGGCAAAGGTTCTTGCCCTTGACCATAACATTGACTCGGACTTTCGTTTGGAGATGTCTTTCATTTAAAAGATAAGATTCTTTCATGATGAGTGGATTGATACCATAAAGCGTGGTGGAAAAGTCGATGACAATTTTCGAGTAGCACTTTGTGAAAAGTGTGGCCTTGAAGTGAAAAAGAAAGGTCATCGTGGAGCAAGTCAAAAGCCTAATACTAAACAGTATGACAACTATTTTCAACATGCCTTTTGAGATAGAGAAGTTTGGGACTTACAAGAGGAGATCTTCAAGATACATGAGCAGGGAAAGCTAAAGGGGCAAAACCTAAGCAAGTCCCATGCATCTTTCAAAGGAAAAGGTGTCTCAAAAGAGGATTCACCAAAGCCCATCCCCAAAGAAATGAAAATAACACCATGGAGACAATTGCAAGGAATACGTGAAAAATCATTGATTATTGCTGCACTCTCATGTGTGAAGGGTGGAAGCATCTCTCTACAGCAAATGGGAGAAGAATTTGAAAGGTTTGTAATTATAAAGATTTGAAATATTCATTGATGTTTTTCTTTCGATCATGAATAATATTTCTCTTTGTCTATCATCAGGTAAAAGACCATGTTGCACATGCAAAGAATAATCATTGAAAAATTGAATTGCTCTAATGGGGACGAGGTGGTGCAGTACCATCCAGACTCAAGCAAACCCCATGTGTTGGAGAAGTACATGTTGCTATTTTCTAACACGGTGAGTTGTTCCCCTTGGTCATAATTTCTTGTTATTTAAACTATGTCTAAAATACCTTGGTATTCGGTCAAAAATGACTTTAATATCTTCTAGTATTGCTTTTGATTATTTTGGAATCCTCTGATAGCCTTCTTACCTTACATTTATGTGGCTTTGGATTCCAAAATTCTAAGGTGACCCTTTAGTTTTTAAAATCTTAAATCAATGTCCCATTTGCTAGTTTTGGGTTTGGATTCTAGAATGCCAAGAAAACCATTTGGTTTCTGAAATTAACTTGTAATTTATTTCATGGGGTTTAAAGCTTATTCTTTGAGGATTCTAGAATTCAGTTACAAATTATAAAATCAACTCTAGTTAGACATCAAATTTATCTTTTTTTTAAATTAAGTCTTTTCCTTTTCTCTTATATCTTTCTTGTGTATTCTAAAACAAAGATCCACGGGTTGCCATCAAGCAGATCCCTCTCGACTTTGAACGGTTCTTGTCACGGTGTCGTCTTGAGAGGCGAAGGAGACAACAACCCCAAAGCTTTGAAATCACTCCTGGTATCTCACTTTATATTCCGGATAATGTATATGAGTCTCCATCTCATTGGTGTGTTCATGAAGGCAGGGTTGAAGAAATGAGCACATTTGTTACCCCAAAGTCTTACACACTAGCCATTGCAAATGCTCCTTATGGTTTTAGTGCCCCAAACTTTGTCAATGATGATGTAAAGTATGGAGTATCTGCCTATAAAAAAGTTATAGAGGCTTTTGGAAAAATAACTACTTGTGACTCTTGGTCACTAGTATTTTTTCATGCCCATGATCAAATTACTGCTGCGCAAAAAGCTTTCACTGACTCAAACATGACCTGTCAAATGCTAACATGGTAAGTGAAACCTTTGAAGTTTTATACTAGTAGTAAGGTGTTATTTTTTGCTTTCTTCTTACATCTAAGCTATTTTTCTGCAGGATAAAGCCAAACATACATGGGTATAAGCTTGATCGCCTTTCTTGGGCTTGTGAGTTATGCTACCATTGGATTTTACTCATCTCTCGGTGTGTAGAGTAAAGGATCATATAAATTTGCGATGAAACCAAATCGCACAAATGTTTTTGAACGACCAGGAGTCTGCAAATAGTTCAAACATACCGGTGCAGATGTACAAGGAGTCATAAATCCATATCAAAAGCCTCAACTTTTGATGATGGATTTGATTGATTCACTCTCAATGAGAGGAGCATGGGTAATGGACCTCTTTACGGGGCACAAACACTACAACTGTTAGTGCATTGAAGAGAGGCCAAAATGTGGTTGCTGTGGAATGTGATCCACTTCAAGTTAAATTTATTGAGCAACGAGTCACAGCTCTTAAGGAGTTACCAGATGAGTTCCAAGAGGTGGAAATGAAAATCATGGCATCTGATCCTCGCTTCTTTGATGCATCTGAAGAACCACAACCTCCAATTGGTAGTGAGAAAGTTGGGGAGATAGTTGATCTTGTGGATTTTGAACCAAATAACGTAGAGGTTGAGAAGCAAGCTAGTGACACTCCTCTTCAAATAACTTCAATGGGAGTGGAGACAAGGAATGAGGAGGAAGAAGATCTTCCCATTCAAGCATAGTTTTTATGACTTTAAACTCATCGAACTATGTTTATGTTCAAAAACTTGACATTTTGATGTGAAGATACTTATTTTGATTTGTGCTTTTTATTGTTTGCTTAAATTCTCAATGTTTTCAAGTTTATATGGCATGTGATGGAGTTTCGTTGTAAGAATAAAGCTTTTTTGAGCTTGCTTGGAGAAAATCCATGCATGCAAGCCCAATATCTTCACATTTATCTTGAATGTTCTTCGTATATCTATTGCTTATGTAGTTATGAAAGCACCATGTCTATGAAATTTGATATGTAGAGTGACAATGTTGGTTAAGGACTACATGAAGATCAAAAATATTGTTTTTATGGCCAATTTTAGAAACTAGAGAATTGTAGGTTGTGCCTATGTTGTCTTTTTATTAAAATAATTAGCTTTTTTAAAAGATCAAGAATCCATCAAGTAGTGCTATATATAGTAATATGACAAGCTAGCTTTTTTATTAAAAGAAAAAAAATCTTTTCTGTAATGCATTTTTCTACTTAAAAAGTGCTCTTTTTTATGTTGTTTTGGATGCAATGACAACTCACGACTCGTGCTACTTTTTTATGACTCGCTGTTATGGGCCTAAATTTCTCACTTTGAGGAGCATGTGGGTCTTTCCAGTTCGTCAATCGGGGTTCCGATTGTCAAGGTATGACCAGTTTAAGTTTCATCGGGGGCCAATTCCGTACCACTTTGGTCGCCTCGATCAGTTCTTCATTTGGGAAGTTTTGAGCTTCAGCCAGGTTCTGGAAAATGATATCTTATTCAGAATTTTATCACTTGTAGTGCATTGACAGTTGGTACTTCAGTAGATTTGTATTCCATGGCCGGCTAACGAAGACACAACAAATGTGTAAAGCAATGCCTTGGCCAATATGCATGTTAAATGTGGTGTTGGAAAAGAGGTCCGATTGAATAAAGAAGTCATGCTTGGTGGTGCTTTGGAATGCGGACCAATGACGGCTATTGGAGAACAATGCTGAGCTACTGCTGCGCTGCCTTGGTTAATATGTAGCATTGCCTTGTTGCCTTGATTAATATGTAAGGCAAAGTGGTGGGGTAGTGGCCGCCCAAGAGGAGTTGGCCGCCCAAAAGCTCAAGATTAAAAGGCATGGACACCCTAAAACTAATGAGGGTGTGAACCATGGAAAAGAAAGAGAAGGAGGGGGCGAGCTGCAGCGAGCAGGAGAGAAACGGGGGGGAAGGCAAGCTTGCACAGGGTAGTAGAGGGCGTTGATGAAGATGCCTATGATGCGAAAATTGTCCAGCTTGCCATGGCACTTTGATTCGGCCCCACCTTCACAGATTTTTGCCACTCCACCATGCCACGTCAGCAAGGGGCTGTGCCCATTAGCGATATTGCTAATGGGTTGGCCGAGAATAGTAAAAACAGTTCCCCATGCAAACTCACAAGCCGCTTGTATAAAAAAGAGGGAGGAGGCTCTCTTTTCGGCTTCTTCCTCTCACTCGTAAAAGCCAAACCTCTTAGCTAATCCAAATCCTAAACCTGTTAAGCCACTCTAATTGCTTTCATAGCCATTTGAACTCTAAGCTTCCATAGCCGCTTCTAACAAAGAACTCCATAACCTATACTAAGTCTTGTAAGCCCATTCGGATCCAAAAACTAAACCTCCATAATCCATCCTAAACCTATACTAAGCCTCATTAGCCATTCGAATCCGAAAGCAAACCTTTCATAACCCATGATAATCCTAAGCTAAAGCTTGTTAACCATCATAATCCTAAGCTAAACCTCCCTAGCGATTTGAATCTCATTCAAGCCCAATAATCCTAAGCCGATTCATCATAATCCTAAGCCGATCTATCAGAATACCAATCCAAAGCTTGATAGTCATTGTAATCCTAAGCCGCTCCTAAGCTAAACTCCATAAGCCATTCTAATCCTATGCTAAGCCAACTCTAAGTCAAACCTAAACTCCATAACCAACTTTCATGCAACAAACTCCCATAGCCATAGCCGAAGAGAAGATCAGGCTCTCTTTCTCGACCTTGAAGCAACAGAGGACGAACGAAGGAGAGAAAAATCATCAAGATAACCTTGGTAGGCCAATTAAGGCAGGTGAAGCCGATGTAAGGAGCTTAAAACTCCACAATTAACATTTAAATTAAGCAGTGGTAATGTTCATTGTCCATTTTGGGTATTCAAGTTTTGGTGGTCCAAGCTGTCTATTTCAAGTGTCTGTTGCAACTCTTTTCCTCGCACCTCTCACAACCAGAGGCCCTGTGCCTTCCCGGCTCACCTTTCGAACACAAATCCCCCGACACCGTGCAGCAATAGCTTCGAGCATCATTATTAGAGGATGTGATCGAATGGCAAAGAGAAGAGGGGCCAGGGGGCATCCTTGCTTGATAGATCTCCTAGCTTCAAAGGAGCCCACAATTCTATCATTGAACAAGAGCTCAGATTGATTGCCTACATTCAGAGTGTGTATAAGTCGACAAATACGAGGCCCAAAGTCCAATGCTTTCATGACATCTTCAATGAAGGACCGCATAATCCTATCATACGCCTTGTCCATGTCTAGTTGAAGCAAAATGCACTCTTGCTTTGTGAAGGTTGCGTACTCAATGCGAACCATTGCTACTGATATATTGGCATATATTGACCTTCCTTTAATAAGCACGTGTTGATGAGGGGAGATGTCTCTATCCAAGAGGGGGGCAATCCTAAGAGCGACTGCCTTGGCAATGATTTTGTATGCCAGAGTTATGGGACTCCAGTACTTAAGTTTCAAGCAGCAAATCTGTTTTGGGATAGGCTTGGTAAGCCCTCTTTTCACACAAGGATCCAATGACCCCTTGACAAAAGCTTGGTCATCCATACACGTGATTGGGACCTTGAGGTCATCCCAGAACTCCTTGAAGAATTCAGTGGTCAGACCATCCCAGCCAGGGGACTTCTCCTTGCCAAGAGTTTGCAACGCAAGAGAGAACTCATCTTCAAAAAAGGCCATTTCAAGATGATTGGCTTCAGGTTGGGGAATTTTCCTATTGACACTCTCAAGCAAGGTCGCCCTAGCTTCATCCACTTCTTGAGAGCGCTTCTTTGGTTGGCCAATGATTTGGCTTAGATGATCAAGCATCATCCTAGCCATTTCATCTTGGTCTTGCGTAGCATTCCCATTCTCATCTGTAAGCAAGTGGATGGAGCCCTGGCTTTTCTTGATTTTCAAGACCCTAAAGAAGTGTGCTTGATTAGCGGTCTCTGTCTAAAGAAAGGTCTCCCTGGATATCAATCTTTCCTTCTTGACCTCCTTGAGCTGCTCCTTGGCCAGGTTGGCTTTAGCTTCCTGCCACCTTTGGTGTTCTTCTTCGGAGCCAACCCAATAGCTTTTTTGGAAGTTGGACAAGCAACCTCCTCTTTGAGCTGCTTCCAATGCTCTTCTCGGGCCATTTTTATCCGAGGGACCGAGGTTTTGATCGCTTCTTGTATATCCAAGCAAAGAGGTCCCAAGCTTTAAGTTTTTCTAGATTAATAATTTTTATTGAGTTTACTCAAAGATTTCTTGGTAAGCCTTTTGAACAGAGGGTCTTTGAACAGATGTGCCCCAGGGAGACAAGCAGCTTCTTACTCCCTCTGCGGGCTTGGACCTCCCCTTTGGCTTTCTTGAGTTTCATGTGTAAAGGTAGATGGTCTGGCAGGCTCTTCGTTGTCAGCACCTACATCTCGAGTAGTGACGGGATCCATTCAGTTTGGTGAGAGCAGTAGCACGTGTGATGTTGGGAAGCCGTGTGGGCATAATGTAGGCTTGTGTATGTGAAGCCCGATGTGCTGTACCAAGGACCCACCTCGCATAGGTCCATCATAGCCCAATCTTAAGAGGAAATAATAAAATATTGAATGTATGTCTAACTCTCTTCTTCTTTAAGGCTTGTTTTACAAAGCCAACAAGGTGAAAGGTCATGTTTGCATTCTAAAACAAGGTCGTCTACAGAAGACGAAAGCACTGCTTTTGATTGAATAAAATTTCTTTACACCATCCCCCGTATAAGAAAAGTTTTTCTTTTTATTGAGTAGATTTATTTACACCATTCATAGAATAAAAAGAGGAAAAGTTTTGCTTGTTTATTGAAATTTTTATTTTGATATTTTTGTTGTAAGCATTGCTTCTAATTTTTTTTGAGAACTTGTTCCTTTGTTTCTACTGGATAAAACCTTAAGATACATTAGTAATCTAGGACAGAAGAAGAAGAAGAAGAAGAGAGTTTTAACGTCATAGGAAACTATCCCAAGAGACTTTAAAGATCTAGCCGACGAGGAGTTGAACTCAAGACCTGTTATTCAAGAGGGAAATGGCATAACCAATCTACCACACTTGGGTGATAGAAAGGTTATACCATTTTACTCTTTTTATTAGCATGCGCACACACACACACATAGTCATCTTATTCATTTTGTTTGAATTTTGGCCAAAGTGTAATAAGAGAGATGCCAATGTATGTCCATCTCAAGGCAAAAGAAGAACGGTTGTAGCGTTAAAGTCAATTAGGATCATAATGTCATGATGTTCTACCAAATTATTATGAAGCGAAAACTGAAGCAAGATTGTGGGAATAAAATGAACACACACAGATGAGACAGACATAAATTAAGACATAAATCAAGCAAAACTAACCTAGGCATTAATGCTTAAATGTTGGATCTCAAGGTGCTTATTATTTCCTGATGCAAACCCACTCGAACTAATGTGCAAGTCCTTTGCTTCCAAACATTTTACCTCTACTTCAGTGATTAGCACCATGTTGCATATTCTTTCACCAAAACGGGGTGCACCAAACACGTGTAGATGCTTGCTTGAAAAGGAAAGGAACACCTATCTTACCTTTCGGATATGCAGCTATGAAGGCCTCTAAGTATGCGCGCGTCTGGATCTTTTGCAATTCTGTGGGTGGCAGGTCGATTACGGTCACTCCCTCCCATGGCCTGCTAATTCTCAGCTGCTACGCCTTGACGTGAAGGAAGAGGAGGATCATAAAATGACAACGAACTCTCGTCCAAGTAATCTTGCGTAACCTCTGAGCCAAAGCCTGCCTCAAGAAGGCCAGTATGTGCATGCTCAACTAGCCCACGATTGGCCATGTCTGGGCACGCTTTATATTTTAACATGGTTTGGATACTCGCCCTTCGCATACATTCGGTTGAATGATGCAAAAGTCTCTTCACAAAGCCCAAGTTGAGTGTATCCTGTGATCAAGGTTGTCCATAAGATGACATCCTTCTTGCGCACACTCTTGCATGCATTTTGCATGCTTGTAGATCTCATGTAACTCTGAATGAGGGCACTATTGACCTGGAGAGGGATGTCAATACCGAGCTCACTGACATGCAAATGCAGTTGCTTAGTCTTGTCAAGGTCTGCAAGGTTAACGCATACCTTAAGCAATGTAGTGATGTCCTCAATTTTTGGCTTCCAACCATCTTTTGGACATTTCTCTGCGTAAAGATGAAGCTGTCTCTTGGCAATCACGCATAAGCACCATTGTCATGGTGGTTTCTTGTTCCAAGAGACTATTCCTGCACTGATATCGAGGAGAACATTTGGAAGGTATAGGAGAGCGACTTGATAGTTGACAAGCAAGTCAAAGCCTATTGCATCCTTGTGCAAAATAAACTAGGTGTGGCTTACAACAATGGATTGCAGCTTGACAAGGCAGCTGATGTCTTTGAATTGAATCCCAACACCACCATGGTGGCACGGACACATTTTTGGACAAGGCTTTATCAACAACTGGATCCCATGATCAAGAGGGTAGTTGTAGAGGCGCATTCTCTGGTTGAGAGTTGTGTGTGAGAAGAACGCATATGCCATGTCCGACAAAAGCGTCCAAAAGGGAAGACATCAAAGTTGTTCCATCAAATTCTCTTCATAGAATAGCATTAGCACATTGCAGAAGTCAATTATAAGACTAACCTGTGGTTGCTTGCCACCAACAATGAGACCACAATCTGAGAGGTTTGAACGTCACAGTTGATGCACTTAGTGCAAGGCTAAACCAGCTGATGCTATGAACAACATGCCAGAGCTGTGCATAGTAGAAGGGAGTTGTCAATGGAGCTCATCGCTCCCATTTGTTGCAATGCTTGCTGCCCAAAATTCAGTTTGCAAGATAGGATTCGCAGAGAACGAGGAAAAGCAAAACAATCAAATCAATGGACATTTCATGAATCACTTGAGAGAGAGAGAGAGAGAGAGAGAGAGAGAGAGAGAGAGAGCGCTGCACCTCATCAGCAAGACTGATACAGGGGGTCGACACGATGACCAACAGGTACGTGACACGTTAAAGCACTTCCTGAACCAAAGAAAACATTTGTATGCGTGTCGTCCACCTAAAAGTAACACCCTCCCACGGCACATCTTCATTGGCCAAAACCCCTATGGCCATGCTAGCAAAATTCACCCGTCTTACGGCAGTGTCAACAAATGCATGATTAAATTGCTAGGCTATGAGTAAAAAATGTAATCAATTTTGACTTCTTTTTATTTGCAAAACTTGCAGAATGTAAGAATTATGTAAAAACCAAAAAAATTACATAGCAAGCCATGGTATCAACACCCATCCCAAGATCACTCCATCATCACAAATCCCATACATCGGTTGATAAAGCGAGCCACCCTAAAGCAAAAAGAAACGCTCACATGGGAGCCACCCAAACAAAAGTACATCTAAAGACCTAGGAATGCCACCAAGGAAGATGACCTGCCACAACAAACACCTTGCCACCAAGCCTTAGAAAATATAACCATAACGAAGCCGTAGAACCAAAGCAGAAGCTACCTCAACTGCCATCGACAAGCATGCATCTATCACCTGCAAGCCTGCCGCCAAGGAGAACTGCTACAGAATAGAGTAGGCATTTGAATGAAGGGTGGAGTCCAAAAAGTCTCCATCATTGACCTAAAAGGGGCCACTAGCAAAAACACAACCTTGAACCCAATATGTCATTGCCGCAGACCAACTAAAAAAATCCCACAACACCAAAACTGCAAAGACAACAATGTTAATCCATCCACAAGAGACCATCAGATTTGAAAGGTTGGTTGACAACCAGACCACCACTTCTAACAGGATAGAGGGAGCGTCTTTTCTTCCAGAAGAAGAAGGGAAGCCGCCAAGACCTTGTGCCAAAAATAAACTTTCCCAGACAACCAAACACCATCGAGGAGGGAGAAAACAGTCGGGAGCCCCACCCGAAGAGCTCCCCTGTTCACTGACCAAGCTGACCCCACCCAATAGTGACAAAGCCTCCTAGAGACTACATGCTTGGTAAAAGGATGGGATGAGTTCAAGCTTATGGAAGGTGCTCTAGATCTCCCAAAGTTAGCCATGTTGTTCAAAAAAGAGATGGAACAAATGGTAAAATTTATGCCTATATTGATTTTAGAATTCAAGCAAGAGAAGCCAAGCATATATGATGAAATCAATTTTACTTACATTTTCTAGCAATTTTATGTTCATAACTAAATGTTTGGAGTTTACATTTTCAATCGGATCTTGTACAGGTTGCTATTAATCAGGATTTGTTGATGTTGCATTATAAACCTTGAAGAAGAAGTTTGGCTAATTGCAAAATAAAATATCTCAAGCAATGTTTTTAGCAAACAAAATATGGTGAGAACCTTTTCTAATGGGAGTGGCACCAATAAGAGGCAAGAAAATATTGTACATCGCATTGTGGGTCACTCGCCAAACGTATAACTGCTTTTGTACGAATCAAAATTTGCATTTTGAACTCTGTATTTTTTATTTCAAATTTTGTGATGTGTGACAACCGTGGGGTTGCAATGGGAGACATGGCTCAAGAGGGCACACAGTCAAAGGCCTCTCTATAGCTTAGGATATCCACAACACCCCTATCCTCTCAGAAACACCTTCAAAAACCATATTTCACACTAGCGAACCATCGTCTACACATTTCTCAATGCTTAAACATTCCACAAGACCACCACACAACGCACACTTATTGCCATAGTCTGTCTCCACGCTTGCACACGCACATAGCCACTCAGTCTCACTCTCACACACAATGCATTTCATATACTTCAAATTTGGAAGGGTACCTTATTCGGTCCCCTTAGCCCCTACACAAATTTTAAGGGGCTGTCACATCAAGCATCTTTGTGGTAGCACCCCAAAATTGGTGTGGGAGCTTCGCCACGTTAGCCGATCATTGTAAAACATTCAACCCAAAAGAATGAACAAAAGTTGAGCTTAAAAACTGACATAAGATCTATTCCATCAATTTTGATAATATATTCATGTTGAATGATGCACCAAATACAAATCCAAAAAGACCATGTACAAAACAAGGTTTGCTTATAGCAAAAATTACTTCCCCCCTAATGTGATGTGCAAGTTGTATACCCTTAAGGCAAAATAGTTACCCGCTTTGCATGGATCACACATAGGTTGACATCTTAATATCCCCTTGGTTGCCTCTTGAATGGCTTAAAGTGCTCTTGAATGGCTTAAAGTGCCACCTCTTATATTACTTCCCCCCTAATGTGATGTGCAAGTTGTATACCCTTAAGGCATAATAGTTACAAGCTTTGCATGTATCACACATAGGTTGACATCTTAACATCCCCTTGGCTGCCTCTTGAATGGCTTAAAGTGCCATCTCTTGGATGCGAGCATTGGGTTTGTAACTTTGCATCACTTCTTTTACCATGAGAGCAAACAGGGCTTTGCAAATAATCAATTCGGTCATTTGTTGGTAGCGTCTTGATGAGACGCCCTTGTAATGCATCATTTTTGTTGAGGAGCACGTTGAGGGACATTGTGGTTGGACACATGAGGCCGACATCTAGGTTTTTAAATGTTTACCTTGCACCTTGACTTCATTTGAGGTGGCTCCACGATATCTTCTTCCTTCACATGCACCTTATTGTTCATTGTTGGGGTGGACTCTTCTCATCTTCTTCTTTGTCTTGCACATATCTATTAGAGGAAGGTGCCCCCTTTTCATGTGACAATGTCTTGCCACTAGTAATTACGCACTAATTTGCACGGGTCAAGGGTTACTGGCATGGAAGAGAATAAAGGAGGATACAACAAGTCATAGAGTTTGAGAGAGGTTGCAGAGCCAGAGATGGTCGCAGAATAGATATCAAAGAGCGAGAGAGTCCAAGGCCGATGCTGTGCAGATGGAGAGGAAGAAAGTTTGTTTTTTGCAAGCTTACTTCAACGAGCTTTTATTGGTAAATGGGTTATTTGTGCGAGCTTTTCTCCACTCAAAAGACACAATAAAATATTTCATTATATCACAATCACATCTTAGTCCACAAAGGTTGATCCTTTCCATATGATACCCCTCATTATACATATACATAGGAGTGAACCAACTACAATCTAACATAGGTACTTCACTTTGAGTCCTAAAGCTAAAATGAAAATTTGATATTTAAAACAAGGAAATTTTGCATTGCAAATCAACTAATTCTATTTCTTCTATCTATTAAGCTCTACATCTACTTGAAAAATGGGAGCCCCAACATTGCCTTTCATACAAGATGGCCTATCACACTAACAAGAGCATTGTACCATTGCTCTTTTGTGTGTCTCTCTAATTAAACTCCATTGTAACCCACTTTCTTAGAGACTCACCCATATACTCTAATATTGAATTTTTGCCAGCCAATCCAAATACTCGAAACATAAATATTTCATGTGACAGTAGGAGTTACGCTTGTGCACACCAATCTATAAACTACCACATATTTTGTCAATGAAGATTAACACTTATATTGTTAAAAAAATGAAATTACTTGTACTTACTCATTCTAAGATTGCATAGCCAATAGCAAACCTCCTTCTTGCGTCTTGTCAATCACCAAAAATTGACACCTTACATGCACATGGCACAAGGGGATGTGTGTGACCAAGCTAGAAATAAATGAATACAAAAAATGCTATCACATTTCTCTCTCTATAATACAAAAAAACATTTCTAATATTACAAAAAGTGTTTTACCTTCACGCACGCATGACATGCATGCTTTCACATGATGATTACCATCCCAAACTAGAAATTTCTTACATTTGAGATCCTCCCACATTGTTTCTTTGATTTTCGTCTCAATTATCTCATGTTGGAGAACCTAATTCGCCCCCCACTCTTGAAAATTTATTGCCTCACATTGAAGTAGATGGAGCTTCTAGGGTGGCTAAGAGAGACCAATAAAGGGGTAGATGCATCAACATAACCATGTTTATCAAACGACGAAAAACCTTAGCTTGGCTAGAGACTGTGTGGATTGCTTCATTAGGAATCGATCTACACAAAGGGATCAATGGAGGAAAGAAATTACATTTCACAAAGAATTTTTAAAAGACATCACCCAAAAATCCCAAATCAAGTGATTCTCCAATAAGTTATCCATGCACAATCTCCACATGATTATCTCGCCTCTCTGATTGTGATTGGCTAACATTTTGTGTAGTGGAGATAATAGTGGAGATACCACTATTGGAGATAACATTTTGTGTGGAGATAATAGTGGAGATACCACTAACATTTTGTGTAGTGGAGATAATAGTTGGGGCACTGAGTGATATTATGGTAGTAGTTTGTCGCTCCCCATCTTGATCATTGCTACCCACACCTAAACTGTGCTTCCTCATGCAAAGTTTGATACACATTGACGGGAGCAAAGCGAACCCCGAACCCCGACGGCCTCTAAAACACCGGGGACCGAATGGCGCGCCTCGAGCCTGTCATGGTAAAACAAACAGGGGGCACCACCTAGCTTCAGCGGCTAGGACACAAACAACACACCACCATAACAAAGTTTTCATCCAAGAGAGATGGATGCTTGGGAGTAATGATGAAGAGGAAAGGGAATGAGATCAAGTGAGAGAGAGAGAGAGAGAGAGAGAGAGAGAGAGAGAGAGAGAGAAGAGAGTGAGGGAGGGGGTATAGCGGCTTAGTACTTAGGCACCACAAAAGGATGGCGAATCCGCACACCCTTCACACATACACAAGCTCACTCCAAAACACAAGACTAGGTGGCGATTCCGCACACCTCACATGGGCAAAACATTGCAAGAAAACATACTTACAAAACCTCAAGCTTTATTTAGAGAATTAGGCGATGAAATGGGGAGCATAGGGTAGGGGAATGAGAAGGGAGAGAGTGGTAGAGCACATGGCGGATAGGTGGGAGTTGATGGCGAAGACTCGCACGAGGATTAAGGCCATCATACTTCATTTAGTTGCCCTTCATCTTCCATAGCCAAGGGTGTAGAGGTCATGCTCAAAACAAGCATGGTGATCGCGGTGATGGTGATGGTGTGGGTGTGTGTGTGTGCACTAGGCACACACAGTGCATAGTGTGTTCTTTGGTGATGTTGTGTCCTTAGTGTGATGGTGACCCCTCTTTATATAGGGGAGGAAGGGGGAGAAATTCTAGAATTTAGAAATGAAGAAATCATTATCTACATAGGCCATGTGACTGTGGGCCCCACTTGTCTGGATGTGTGTATATGTGCCAGAACAGCAGTCTCATGAGAGAGAGACTAAGAGAGAGAGATGGGTTGATGAAAAAAAGTGAGAGGTGACATGGAGAATAAAGTAATTACAAGAGGGGAGAGAGGGGAGTGTGTTCAGAGGTGAATCTGTGTGCAGATGTGTGTGAACACAAGAAAAATCAGGTAACCACCGGGTGGGGATGGGTCTGTGGGCACCTTTTTCAGTGAAACTGAGTGTGTGTGAGTGTGGGGGAGGTTATTTAGCTACAAGACAAGAGACATGGCGCCCTTTAGAGAGAGAGGGGGGTATTTGGGTCATGGGATATGATAGGAGAGAGAAAGAGGGGGTGGGGTATACTATTTTGGAAGATAGGGTAAGTTGCATGTGAGTTAGGGTGCATTATTGGTGAGTTATAATGCATTATTGGTGAGAGGTGGGGTAGCTTGAGGGGAGAGAGAAAGGAGAAAGGACAAGGGGAAGAGAGAGGGGGTTGACCTTTTGAGTGGAGGAGAGGAAAAGGGACACCCGGCGGGGCAACAGTGAAGAAAAAGGAGGCAAGGTGGGGATGGGCTACCCCGCAGGCATGAGGTGGCCTATTTTACCTTTCTTATATATTTACATAATCATACTTTATTTTTTTCTTACTTTTTCCAATGCTTTTTTATCACTCCCTCCCTAAGAGGGGGTTTTCATGGGGTGGGGACAAGAGAAGAGGGGTATGGGAGCTTGGCTTGTGAAAAGCCCCCATTATTAGCCCTCCCCTTTTGGCTAGAGGCATTCATGTCTCTAGCTCATTTGTTTGATCATTATCGTCGGAGGTGGTGGCTGATGGTGTGTTCTCATCTGGAATGTCAATTGGTGGAGCCTGATCAAATCGAAGAAAATAAGGTTTAAGTCGCCAACCATTTACCCTGGTTTTATGAAGTTTTCCATCAGCCTCCATAAGCTGGTAGCTTCCATTGGCATACTTTTTCCTGATGATGAAAGGGCCTTCCCATCGGAGTAGGAGTTTCTTATCCTTGCGCGTGTCGAAGCGATTGTCGTAGCGGAGCACCAACATTCCTTTGTTCAATTCTTTTTTCCGGAGATGCTCGTTAAAGCTAAGCCGTCTATGCTCCGCTTGTGCTGCATAATAATTTATTGCTTCTTCTCTGTCTAGCTGCAGTCTTTCCAAGTTGATGATGTGATCTCTCAAATGCATGTTGGGCTGTTGAAGCTGGCTTGCCATTACTCTGAGACTTTGTAGTTGCACTTCAATGGGCAAGATTGCTTCCTTACCAAATACTAGATGATACGGTGTGAATCCCAAGGATGTACGAAATGAAGTTCTGTAGGCCCATAAAGCTGGTAGTAGATACTTATCCCAGTCTCCAGGATGATTGTTTACCTGCTTGGTAATAATTTTAGAAACCATTCCATTTACCTTTTCAACTAGGCCATTACATTGAGGGTAATATGGTGAAGAGTGCCTCCTTGTAATGCCCAGTTTCTGCATTAATTCTCCTACCAAGTCTGCTCTGAAACCAGGCCCTCTATCAGAGATGATCTCTAAAGGTGTGCCAAACCTACAGCATATGTGCTCGTAGATAAATTTAGCTACCTCTACCACTATGATTCTAGTGGTGGCTGTAGCCTCTGCCCATCTAGTCATGTAGTCGACCCTCATGATAATGTAGAATTTTCCTGAGTTGGCCCTAGGTAATGGCCCAATGGCATCGATACCCCATTTTTCAAATGGGCCATATGAGAGAATAGGTGTCTGTGGTTCAGACATAAGTGACCTAGTGCCGGCCTTTTGACACAACTTACACGTTTTGCACCAATGGTGTACATCACGGTTGAGGCTAGGCCATATGAAGCCTGCCTGCAAGATTTTCCTACTTGTTATGTCTAGGGCAAAGTGACCACCACAAACCCCGTCGTGACAGCTAGCAATTACTCCCGTGATCTCGTGAGAGAGAGGGACCTTCCTGAGTATTTGGTCCTTACCCTTACACTACAAACCATCATTGATGAGTCGATACCTTGTGGCCTTCCGCGTCAGCCATTGCTTCTGTACCTTTGTTAAATCTGATGGGCATTCCCCTGTTTCCAAAAAATGCATGATGTCAGGCAAGGCATCACTGCCTTGAAATAGAGGGAGCTTTAGTTTTATTGCTCCAACCACCACTTCCTGTAGTCTTTCACTTGCTAGGGCATCTGCTTCTTGGTTTTGAGCCCTTGGGATATGGTGTATTTGAACTTCTTCAAACTTACCCAACAAGGTTTTTACACCACTTAAGTGAGTCCTTAAACTAGGATTCTTGCATGTCCATGCTCCATTTACTTGCCTTACCGGAAGTAGAGCATCCCCAAATACATTAAGGCATTGTACACCTTGCGAGACGCACCATTGTAGACCCTTGGTTAGTGCTGCATACTCAGCTTCATTGTTAGAATGTGAATCTAACAATTGGCCCAACGAAAATACCTTTGTCCCTTTGTCATCAAAGACCACTATGCCTGTAGCTGCTTTGTCGGACGCTCGCTTGTAGGCTCCATCAAAGTAGAGAGAGTATGCTCCTTCTACCATCGGTGGTACTGGAGGTAATCGGACTTCTCCTTCCTTAGATTGTTTCTCCTTCCTTTCAAAGACTTGGTAGGTCATGAGTCCCCCCAAACTTGCCCTTGTCGTGCTTTCTACCTGTACCGTGTAGTCAAACGCTTGCAGACGAACTAGCCATTTAGTAATTCTAGCAGACACATCCATGTGTTGTACAACATAGGGAAATATTTCATCCGTGGTTAGAATCACAAATTGCTTAGGCAGCAAATATGACCTAAACTTTGTAGTTGCAAATCTAAGAGCTAGGACTAAGTGTTCCACATGGGTGAAACCTTTCTCTCCTTCTGTCATCATTCAACTAGAGAAGTAGATTGGCCTCATGAAAGATGTCGTCGTATCCTTTTGGAGTAGCACAACCCCCAATGAGTCATCACCAACACTTGAGGTGACATAGAATTTTTCATCCCACTTAGGTGGTGAGATAGTTGGCAGAGTGGCTAAGACCTCCTTTACCTTGTTGTAGTGATGTTCGCTTTCCTCGTCCCAAGTGAAAGTTGATCTTTGAGTGAGTTGTTGCAGTGGTAGAACAAGTTGTGATAGTAGATGTATGAATCTACTTAAGTACCTCACCTTCTGTAGAAAAGAGACCAGTTGGCGTGTGGTCGCTGGTGAAGGTAGGGCTATGAGTGCGGACACCTTACTTGGGTCGGCGTTGATACCTTTTGCTGAAATTTCATGGCCTAGTAGAATGACTTTACTCTCCCCAATGTGGAATTTATCCACATTTAATTGCCCACCTAGGCTCTGCAACCTGGCCAAACCTTCAGTTACCTTTTCTAAATGTGAAATACGGGAGCTATATATACAAAAATCATCAATGAACACTCTTATGGATGTTCCAAAGAACGGTTGAAAAACATATGTGACATATCTTTGGAATGTGGCAGGTGCATTTGTGAGACCAAATGGCATAACCCTGTATGCAAAACAACCCCATGGCGTGATAAAAGTGGTTTTTAGCTGATCTTCCAAGGCTATGCGTATTTGAAAGTATCCAGAATAACCATCACAGACGGTATAGCATTCAAAACCCGCTACTTCATTCAGAATTTCATCCAAGAAAGGGAGAGGAAAGTGGTCTCTCTTTGTAGCTGCATTTAGTGGTTTGTAGTCAACACAGACCCTCCACTTACCATTCTTTTTAGGCGTCACCACTACGGGTGCCACCCATTCTGAGTTTTCTACAGGATAGATGAATCCCGCCTCCAGCAGTTTCCTTACCTCGGCCAAGAGTGCCTTTTCTTGTATGACCCCCAATCGTCGTAGCTTTTGCACAACTGGTTTTACCCCTTCCTTCAGCTTAATATGATGTTCCACCACTGTAATGCCTGTGATTCTTTCATAGTTGTCAATGAACAGGTTAGGAAATCCCATCAACATTTGCAAAAAACTATCTTTCTCCTCAAGTGTTAATTCCGTAGACAACATACCCTTCAACCTACTTCCTCCTAGGCCAGGTGATTTGCTCTCCTCTTCATTGGGTTGCCCTTTTGGTGATGGATCACCAGTTGTGCTTACCCTTTGTGGATCCTTCATAATGATACCCATCACATCAATGGAACTGTCACTTTCGTCGGTGGATGTGGTCTCCTCCTCAGAACTGGAAGATTCGCTAGTGGTTTCATCTGCCGATGTTTCCAGATTCATTTGCTTCTGCTTGCCAATCCTCATGTCGTAGTAGATTGTCTCCCCTTTCTTACCGGTCATGCGTAGAAGGCCAGTACCCCAGTCCTGTTTTGCCTTCATGGCCATCAACCCTGGCCTTCCCAAAATTAGTGGATAGCCCTCCCCCTTAGTAGGCATTACAAAAACATCTACCTCTACCTCAGTGTTGAAAGCTTTGATTTTCACGGCACTTACCACACCCACACATTTTACTTTTGCGTTGTTTGCCATCTTTGCCTTGCATGGAGAAGGCCTGTCAACCTCGAGCCCTAATCGAAGCATCATAGCTTCGCTCATTACACAGATTTGTGCACCTCCATCAATGTAGGTGTTTCCAACCCTCTTTCCTTTTATGTTTACGTCGACAATTGGAAGGATGTCATCCATGTTGCATTCCGAAATTGCTCCGGCTACCTTTGTTTTGGAGCGTCTTGTACTTACCAATTTAGACCATTGGCGCCTTACTTTTGGTGCAAGATGTAGCAGCTGTGGCCATGTAATCTTCGGTCCTTGCTCTGCCACATCCAATGTTAGATCATAGGGCTTAGAACTTTCCCCTATCTGGAAGTCGGTGATGCCCAATTTCCGTCGTGGCCTGGATGGCCTCTTGCTAGTTTCTCCTCTCATGCTTCTCTCATCATCTGATTGTGTAGCTTTCTCCCTCCTAGCTCTTTTCACAGTCATGGCTTCAAGTGGTTCTAAAAAGGTTACCTTCTCCTTACCCTTGTCCCTCTCCTTTGCTCTGGGTGGATCCACTACTATGGCTTTTCCTTTCTCTTTTAGCCTTATGATGTTTACAGGGCGATCAGGTGGTGGGGCTGGTGGAAGAGGTGGGATGGATGCTTGTAGTGGTGTCTGGGGTGGACGTAGAATTTGTGTTGGTGGGGGTGGTGCTCGGGGTGGGGGTGTTCTTTCTCTAGGGGGTGACAATTGGTTCCTCCTACCTCCTCTATTATAGTTTTGTCGTGGTTTGGGACAGTAGTACATATCGTGACGTCTTCTCCGCAGTTGTAGCAATGATACTCCCTGTTTTGTCGTCGTGCTGTTCCAGGGTCTTGATCTCTTTCTTGACTCCTCCCTTGTTGTATTAAGTGGACAAACAAATTCTGCAGTTGGTCAGTAATATGGGCCAACATATCTTGTTGGTCATCTCTTACCCCAAGAGCCGGTGGTGGTGGTGGAATGGTGGTTGTCGTAGTTGCTGGTCGACGCGATGTTCCTGATTCTGTTGACTCGGTTTCTTTGGCTTTCATTCGCAGCTTCTTGTCTTTAAGGCGAGTAATCTTAACGGCTAACTCGTACGTAGCTGGGAATCTACCTTTCACCTTCTCCTTGAGAAGCGGCCATAAGCCATGCGTGAACCGATCGTTTTTTAGGAAATCGGGTGTAGCTTCCCCCCTAGCCAGTGACTCAACCCACCGTTCCCACAAATCCACAAATTTGGACTCATAGGTGGCATATTCTAAAAGACCCTCCTGCTTCAAGTCTCTCAACTTGTCCCACAACTTTTCTAAAGTGGTACCTCCCCCAAAGCGCCTCTTAAAAGCGGTTTTTAAGGGTTCCCAGTCATCCTTGGTTGCTTGTGGAAGTGCATTGTACCATGATCTAGCTTCTAGCTTCATGAGATGCTTAAAGATTCTAACCCGGGATTCATCCGTATCTTTGTTGCTCACTACACATGCTACATCAAAGTCATCTAGGAAGTCTGTTACCAAATCCTCCCCCTTCTTTCCTTTAAATGTTGGAAATGCTACACTTGCCATGATTACTGAGAGAGAGCTAGAAAGACACACTGCTTAACTTGCAAAAGTTTTTTTCTTCTTTACAAGGAGGCGTGTATACCCTCTTATACTAGGACATAGATTAAAACTTCAAACGGTACATTGCCTTGTACCAAAGGTAAGACAAATGGTTGATCTGATGCCAGAACCTCCAAAAACCGCTCCCCACCCGGCATGGTGTCAATGACGTGCTGGTAGTGAGCCTTCAAATCCAGTATTACCTTGATTGAGCGTACACGTGTTGGTATGTGTGATCTGTCTTGAGGTAGGTTGTACTGATTCATGTGAAGCTTAGAGGTGCTTAGTCACTATCCAAGCTTGTGGGAGAGGGTGGTGTTCTTTCCTGAAACAAACTCAGTAGATCCCTAGTTTCTCTAGTGAGAGTGTGAGCCAATGCTTCCGTTATCTGTGCTGCAGCATCAGGTGCGACTTGAAAACTGACTGTGATAATTACCTCGGTGACTTGAGTTACCCGATTCTCAAAGTAGAATAGTGTTGATTCTCTATTGTGTAGAGCTCCTTCCATTTTGTTGTTGTGGGTTGGTTGTAGGTTGCGGACATGGTTTCGACCTTCTCCTTCTTCTTCTTGGCACTTGGCCTATGTATATCCACAGGGTTTGGCGTGTTGGTTGACTCTCCCACTGCAAATCGATTACCGTTACGCCTGGCACTCGAGCTTCGATGGAGATGCGGAGTTCGTCTAGTTGTGCTTGGAGCTCTTCTTTTTCTGTCGTCCAATTAGCAAATCCTGCTAGCCATTCATCCATTCACAATAGTTTAGGGGTTTCAGTCTTGTAAACTGAAGGGTTTCATGAAAAGATCCTCCATGGGGGCACCAAATGACGGGAGCAAAGCGAACCCCGAACCCCGACGGCCTCTAAAACACCGGGGACCGAATGGCGTGCCTTGAGCCTGTCATGGTAAATCAAACAGGGGGCACCACCTAGCTTCAGCGGCTGGGACGCAAACAACACACCACCATAACAAAGTTTTCATCCAAGAGAGATGGATGCTTGGGAGTAATGATGAAGAGGAAAGGGAATGAGATAGAGAGAGAGAGAGACAGAGAGAGAGAGAGAGAGAGAGAGAGAGAGAGAGAGTGAGAGAGTGAGGGAGGGGGTATAGCGGCTTAGTACTTAGGCACCACAAAAGGATGGCGAATCCGCACACCCTTCACACATACACAAGCTCACTCCAAAACACAAGACTAGGTGGCGATTCCGCACACCTCACATGGGCAAAACATTGCAAGAAAATATACTCACAAAACCTCAAGCTTTATTTAGAGAATTAGGCGATGAAATGGGGAGCATAGGGTAGGGGAATGAGAAGGGAGAGAGTGGTAGAGCACATGGCGGATAGGTGGGAGTTGATGGCGAAGACTCGCACGAGGATTATGGCCATCATACTTCATTTAGTTGCCCTTCATCTTCCATAGCCAAGGGTGTAGAGGTCATGCTCAAAACAAGCATGGTGATTGCGGTGATGGTGATGGTGATGGTGTGGGTGTGTGTGTGTGCACTAGGCACACACAGTGCATAGTGTGTTCTTTGGTGATGTTGTGTCCTTAGTGTGATGGTGACCCCTCTTTATATAGGGGAGAAGGGGGGAGAAATTCTAGAATTTAGAAATGAAGAAATCATTATCTACATAGGCCATGTGACTGTGGGCCCCACTTGTCTGGATGTGTGTATATGTGCCAGAACAGCAGTCTCATGAGAGAGAGACTAAGAGAGAGAGATGGGTTGATGAAAAAAAGTGAGAGGTGACATGGAGAATAAATTAATTACAAGAGGGGAGAGAGGGGAGTGTGTTCAGAGGTGAATCTGTGTGCAGATGTGTGTGAACACAAGAAAAATCAGGTAACCACCGGGTGGGGATGGGTCTGTGGGCACCTTTTTCAGTGAAACTGAGTGTGTGTGAGTGTGGGGGAGGTTATTTAGCTACAAGACAAGAGACATGGCACCCTTTAGAGAGAGAGAGGGGGGTATTTGGGTCATGGGATATGATAGGAGAGAGAAAGAGGGGGTGGGGTATACTATTTTGAAAGATAGGGTAAGTTGCATGTGAGTTAGGGTGCATTATTGGTGAGTTATAATGCATTATTGGTGAGAGGTGGGGTAGCTTGAGGGGAGAGACAAAGGAGAAAGGACAAGGGGAAGAGAGAGGGGGTTGACCTTTTGAGTGGAGGAGAGGAAAAGGGACACCCGGCGGGGCAACAATGAAGAAAAAGGAGGCAAGGTGAGGATGGGCTACCCCGCAGGCATGAGGTGGCCTATTTTACCTTTCTTTTATATTTACATAATCATACTTTATTTTTTTCTTACTTTTTCCAATGCTTTTTTATCACTCCCTCCCTAAGAGGGGGTTTTCATGGGGTGGGGACGAGAGAAGAGGGGTATGGGAGCTTGGCTTGTGAAAAGCCCCCATCAACATGTCTAGATCTGAGTGAGTAATCCTTTTTGCTACAAGAAATGTCCAAATTCATTCTTTTGGACAATATATAAATTGAAGTTCAATCTATAAAATAAATAACATGCTTAAAACCAACCTTTATTTCCATTCACCACCTTTCGTCCTCATTTCTTGGGAGCCATACCTTGTTTACAAAGCTTGTCAAAAAGGAGATAATTTATATTATTAAACTTGAGTGGTTTGTGCAAAACAATCCTAGAGGCCAAGCATATGATTACTCCAAAAAATTAAAGATAAAGGCAAACACAAACAGGTAAGAGCCAAGCTTGGATCAAATACAATAAGTTTGGATGAAGTTTTTTTTGTGCAAAACTTACAATTGCGAGTGGATAGTATTAAGAACATCAAAAATATACACCAACCTCGAGCTCAGACCAAGCCTTGAAGGTCAAAGGATTACAAGTTTTCTTCTTGACAGAAAAACCACAACTACTCCTAGGCTTTACTTATTACAAGATGTCATCATGACATGTATTGTTCTAGACCAGTCCTTTGAGGCTTGTTTGCCTCCGATTGTGTGGATCGTCACTCTGCTCTCTTGTATGATTTCACAAAAGCTTGCCACAGCCAGATCCCCCTCAAACACGCGGCGGTTCCTTGCTTGCCAAATATGAGTTGGCATATTTGGCATATTTGGAGCCATATTTGAAATGGGAAGGTTGGTTGGAAGTTGAATTTACCCGATTATTTGAGTGCAGACAAGAAGAGCAGGACTTCCCAACCTGTTACTACCAAAGAACATATCAGTTTTGAAGAACTTAATTTGCGATGTCCTTTGAATCCACTTGCATATTTTTCCAGCCATGCCACTGATTTCCTGACATCCCATGAAAAGGTGGGCTAGGTCTTCACTAGCTATTCAGCACCCCGAGCAACGATCGGACCCAATCCCTCTTTTTGTATATTTATGCCCGGTCGACAAACCACCCCACATCACTTCCACAAAGATATCTTCATATATTGACTCCACCTTGGATTCCAGATGTTCTCCATGACCCCCTCCCACCGTTTTCCGTCTAGTGCCTCTTCCATAATTTGTTGAGGGGGCTACATCAATTAGGCTCGTGCATTAATTCATGGTAAATGCCTTTAGAATGTGGTTTCCAAAAGAGGCTACTCCCGGGCCATGTCCAAGCGTCCCATTCAAAGTTGGATTCACAAATTGGCATCACCACCTTATCAAGCTCTTTCATCACCTTGTAGACTAGCAAGATCTCAAAGCCATTCAGTTGAAATTGGATGGCTAAAGAGTCAGCAGTTTTCCAGCACTTCCTGTTGCCATCCCATAATTGCTCTAGTCGAACGAGCCCCTTTTATGGCTTCCTCTCACTAATCCGCATGCCTACCAACTCATGCTCTTTGGTAAGCTTCCGTCACACTCACTTGTTACTAACCCTACCTCTAGTTTTGTACATAACCTAACCACTCGTCCCCTCTCTTTCAACGAAAGTAAATGCTTAGACTTAGGGCTCAAATACATCTCCCCACCCTCCAAGCCCCCACCCAAGCTCATCCTCCAAGCCCACGAAGCCTTGACTAGGAGCCTTCAACTCAAAGTGTAAATTCACCTTCCAACCCACCTTCCCATTTCAAATCCCCTAACCCCTCTTGGATGCCCCCCTCCTTGGACCCTCAGTTGGAAAACATCACACTTCAAAACCACCTCAATCTAATTTTTGCACTTTCATACTATAACGCTTCACGCTCTAAATTTCCAAATTTTGTCAAACAAGCACTTAAAACCCTTTCTAAGGACTCCTCCATAATCATTAAACCGGCTGATAAAAACCTAGGCGTCACCATCCTCTCTAGAGAGTGGTATGACCAAGAGGCCCTTAGGCAACTCAATGACCAATCCACTCATCAACCCATCACCATACCACCACACAACTACGTTGCCTCCATACTCTACTCCATCACCATCAAATACACTCTCCTCACTCTAGAAGAATCAACCTTTATTCTTGCACCAATTTCCAAACCCTTTAAACCTTGCCCTATCCAGTTCCTTCCTAAGATTCATAAACCTTCCCTTGTAGCCCGCCCCATTTGCTCCTATCGAGGATACCTGTTAGAAAATGCCTCCAAATCGCTACACTACCAACATTACCCTATCCTCCTTACACAAAAACAACACCTCAAAGACTCACTATCCCTCATCATGGATCTCCAAGAAAAACCCTTCCCTCCACACAATCTCCTTTTCACATTTGACGTGACCTCTCTCTACCCTAGCATCCCCATATCCCAAGGTCTTCTAGCCCTTAGAAGTTCTATCGTTAACCATTTTGATAATCCAAAAATGGAGTTCATCATCTCACTTTCCACCCTAATCCTTTCACACCATTATCTTTGCTTCAAAGATAAGGTGTGGAAACAAATAAAAGGCATGGCTGTGGGGTTAAACTTTGCAGTGGTTTATGCCTGCCTATTTCTCTATCACTTAGAAAACCACTCCCCTCTTATCCGCAACCCCAACCTGGCTTATTATAAAAGATTCATAGATGATGCATTTGGAATTTGGACATGCACGCTTAGCACACTCTCCAAAACACTAGACTCCTATGCCGCCCTTTTACAAAGGCATATAGTGATCACCCATGTCATCTCCACCTTCGAAGTCACTATCCTGGATGTCCATTTTCATAAAGGACATCGATTTAGCCAATGTGGCATTCTTTACTCTAACTGCCACCAAAAGCCACTAAACTCATACCAATACATACCTTAGATCTCTTGGCACCCTCTCCACCAGAAGTTGGCTTTTATTAAAGCAGAACTCAGATGCTATATCATTAGAGAGAGCACCTCGAAGGGATTCTCAAGCCTAAGAAACTTCTTCTTCCAAAGGCTCCTTTGTAGGGGATATCCTAGAGGATTTTTAATAAAAGTCTTTTGCTCAATCTCTTACCAGGAGAGACCTTCTCTTTTAAGCAAAACTCCAAAACCCAGAAACGTTCTCCCCATTATCTTTAAACTTCCTTTTTCACCAAAAACTCGAAAACTTAATCCTACCCTAACCATTGGAAAACCTCTCGAGCTAGCATGTAGCCTTTTCCCACCCTTGCACATCTCGACAAACCCACCCTTTATTGGACTTATGGCACTAATTTAAGCTCTATCCTAACTAGAGCCTTAGAACCACATTAAAGGACATCTCTTTCCCTTTATCTTTAACCCTACCCTAACACCCATTTTTGTGTTTTGTAGGAAAACGCCCATAACTCCACATACTTGGGCCACCCCTACTTGGCCATTTCCTTTTTCCCATTGTTTTTGGGCCTCCCTCGACAAGATACCTCGACATACCTTGGCTTCCTTTTCCTTCTCTTTCTTCCCCCTTTTTTTTTTTGGCTCGGCTCATTGTACTCCCTTCTTTGCATTGATCTCATGATGTAAAGAAAACCCCCCTACCACCACCTACCCTTTACCCTTTACCATTAAATTTTTTTTGCCAAAACTTGTTGATGTAAGAAAAAAACCGCCTAACCCTCTCTTGATGTTGATATCCTTACCACCTACCTATATTCCACTATAATTTTTTCTTGCCCAAACATTTGTTATGGTAAAATTATCCCACCTCTCCCCCCCCCCCCCCCCCCCCACCCTTCCCCCCCCCCCCCCCTCTCTCCCTCTCTCTCTCTCTCTCTCTCTCTCTCTCTCTCTCTCTCTATTTCACTCGCAAACCCCCATCCATCCCCATCCTCTCTATATTGCACACGCTAACCCCAACCCTCGCAGTTTAATCTCTCTCATTCACTCTAGTTGCAATACACTTGAACCTTTTAAAAACCAGACTGCCTTTAACTAAGCGGTCTCCCCCTCTCTCACTCGCTCTAGTTGCAATACACTTAAACCAGGCTGCCTTTAATTAAGCGGTAGTTTTTACCCTCGAACCTTTTAAAACCAGGTTACCTTTTACTAACCTCTCCTTCTCGTTTACACCCCTTGATAAACCTTCCTGACCCCCCCCCCCCCCCCCCCCCCCCCCCCCCCCCCCCCCTTGTTATTCCCCAACCCACCTGCGATATAAACTCCGCCTCCCTCTTTAGAACTCCTTTTAAATCCTACTACCACTTCCTACCACTGATGAGCTCCTCACGGAGCGAAACGCGTTTGGTTCCTCTCTCAACCCTTAACCTAGCCCCATCCTTAACCCCTTTACCTTATGCTTAACTTTAAGTGCTACGCACGCTTGACATATTTTTACCACCAATGCAAAATGGAGTTCTTAAAATATCTGGTTGCTTCCCCCCATTCCAAAATCTCAACTGCTCTTTTGCACTTCCTCATTAGCTCCCCTGAGAGTCCTCCAGATCTAAGATAAGACCACTTCGGGGCGAGAAGTTTGTCGTGCATCACAACCTCATTCCACTTTCCCCTTTCGATCCTAGTTTTACTGCATCAAGCATTTCCTTAGTCATGATAACCCAAGCTTGGTCCTGTTTAGCCAATGAGACCATAAATTTGGCACAAAGGGCCTCAACATGGGATACAGGGTTAAGAATGCCGAGCCCTAATTGGTCTACCGGACGAGCAACTACCTCCCATCTAGCCCACTGCCATGGCCGGGCGGTTTTTGTGTTGTTCTTTCAAAGAAACCTTTTAACTGGTTTTAAGAATTCTTTCCAGTTACACTTAGCCACCTTGAGCACGGGGCTGAGGAAAGAAATATACGGGATCATAAAAGCATTAATCACTCTAATCCGGCTTTGGAAGGGAGGAGAACAAACTCCCATCTTCTCATTTTTGAGCTTATTTTTTCAAGGACCCATTGCAATATTTGCCTGTGGGTTACGTCCACCCCTACAGGGGCTCCCAGGTGTCTAAATACACTCCCTTTTGAGATAATCTCTCCTGTCCAGATTGTAGGGTCAAAAGAGTTGTTCTCCTATAGGGAAATAAGCCTTGACTTATCTATATTGCACTTGGATCCCAAGGCCACGCCAAATGTTTGCACAATCTCCAGAGCTCTCCTAACAACTTGAGGGCACGCCCTCGGCACGCATTCAAGAATAGGAGCGAATCATCTGCAAACATTTTGGCCAGTAGCTGGTCGTTGCCCGTAATGCCAGAGCTTGAATCTCTCCCCGCGCAGCACTGGCTTCGAGCATCATAATGAGCGGATGCAACCCGGTGGCGAAAAGCAAGGGGGCCAGGGGATATCCTTGCTTTATAGACCTTTTAACCTCAAAAGAGCCCACAATTCTATCATTAAACAAGAGATCTGATTGGCTGCCAATGCCTAGTGTGTGTATGAGGCGAGAAAGGTGAGGCCCAAAGCCCAGAGCTCCCATGACTTCTTCTATATAAAACCATTAAAGATGCACTCTTGCTTGGAGAAGGATGCATACTCTATTCCTATCATTGCTGCCAAGATATTTTCATATATAGATCTTCCTTTAATGAACCTGTGTTGATGGGGAGAGATGATCCGACTCAGGCTGTTTCTGACTCTTCGGAAACAGCCTGATTGGCCATCCGTGTGACTGGGTCCTTAAGATCATCCCAAAATTCCCTGAAGAATTCAGCCGTCAGTCCATCCCAACCGGGGGACTTTTCATTGCCAAGAGCTTTTAGTGCCACTGAGCATTCCTCCTCAGACAAGGCCTTTTCCTTATGGCTGGCTTCCTCGTGGGGAACCTTCTTTTCAACACTCCCAAGTAAAGCCGCTCGAGCTTCTTCCACTTCTTGAGATTGGGTCTCTGGTTGGCCTATAATCTGGCTGAGATAATTGAGCATAAGTTCAGCCATTTCATCTTGGTTTTGAATTGTATTCCATTTCTCATCATCGAGCACTCGCACGCGGCCTCGACTCTTCCTCACTTTCAGAGCCCTAAAAAAATGTGCTTGGTTAGAAGGCTCTGGTTGAAGGAAAGTTTCCCTAGACAGCAATCTTGCCTTCTTGATTTCCTCCAACTGTTCGTTGGTCAAGTGACATTTAGCTTCAAGCCATCGCTTGTGCTCATCACGGTAGCTAGTTCGATAGCCTTCCTAGAGGCTAATTGTGCTACCTCCTTTGTGAGATGTTTGATATGTGCCTCATTGGATTTTTAAACCCGAGGACCCAAAGTTTTGATAGCTTTTTGTACACTCCAAACAAATATATTCCAAGCACTAGGTTTATTCATCCCTACATATTTCTTGAGCTTTCCCAATGCTTTCTTGGTGATGCTTCTGAAGAGAGGGTCTTTGAACATGTGTGTCCCTATAACCAGAAGCTTTTTCTCCCCTCTCAGGGATTGCCCCCCCCCCCCTTTATCTTTCTTGAGTTGTAAGTGTAATGGAATGTGATTGGAGAGGCTTTTTGTTGAGATTACCTTAATCTCTAACGTCGATGAGATCCAGTCAGCTTGACGAGAGCAGTAGCAACTGTCTAGCCGGGAGGTAGTGTGGGCATACTGAAGGCTTATGTAGGTGAATCCAAGCATGCTGTTCCATGGGCCCACTTCCACAAGTTAATCATAGACCACTTCTCACATAAGCTCAGCCATTTAGACTTTTCAGAGCCAACTAGTATAGTGGCGGAGCCGGTTCTGTCCTTGCTTTTCTTGACCATATTGAAATCTCCAACCATCAGCCACTCCCCTTCGATCGGAGTATCTCTGAGCTACATCCACAATTTAGCTCTATCCTTTGTGTTGCAAGGGCCGTAAACATTTACTATGGTGATAGGTTGATTGTCCCATCTAATTATAACACCAAGGACTCATCCGGAGGGGTGGTTTAGAACCATCTTTGGCTCCAAATCTTTGTTAGTAATGAACAAGACACCACTGAAACCGTCACTTCCTTCCCCATAAAAGATAAAGTTTTGTCCTACAGCTTGTTTTCTCTTGCTACGAGCATCCAAATGGTGCTCTTGGATGGCCCCAGCAATTGACTGCCTTCTCTTTCTTCACTTCTTCCCAGAAGAGAGTTCCCTTCTTCCGGGTTTTTAATCCCTTCACGTTCCAAGATTGAATAGAGAGAGTATCCATCATTGGGAAAGGGGGATAAATTCTTCTGCCTCCACGAACTCTTCAACAGATTTCCCATTTAGGTTGTCCTCTTCCATTGGCTCCTTTTCTACTGGAACTTGTATGGTATCCAGTTTGGAAGTGAAAAGGTCCTCTTGATTCGCCTTCCCCAAAACTTCGAATATGTTGTCATATAGGAAAGGAGGCCTTGGGAAATCCGGCGGGAGACCTTTGATTTGTCCCAAGGCCCTAGCCTGCGCTTTGAACCATTTACATGAAATATGCGATACTGGTTTCCAACCCTCATCTTTTGACCTAAGAGTTGGAGACATCATGATCTTCTGGATTACTGGGGTGGCCGTTCTTTGCTGAGTGGTGGATGAAAAGCGGTAGCTTTGGGTGGTCTTGCCCTTACCCCGGTTGCCATGATCTTGTTTCTCCACATCTTTATCTGACTTGATTTTATTTTGCCCACCCTCTGCCTTGCCAAGATTTTCAGTATGCTTCTTTGTTGAATCTACTGTATTTGTGCCACCTTGTGGGGTAGCCTGTAATTTGCTTCTCTCCATCACTTGGTCTGTAGGCTTTAGCACCTCAGCGGGATACACCCTCGTATAATGCCCAAATTTGTTGCATTTAAAGCATGCCCCGAAGAAGGTGTTAAAGTTCAGAGGAATGACCTTTAGTCCTGCCCCAACATTCACCACCAAATTCTTTGGATGTGGCTTCCGCAAATCCCACCAGATACAGACCTTGTTTGCTGCTACACCTGAGGCTCTGGCAGATGGGACAAAAAGTGGATCACCAAGCGAAGCTATGAGGTCCTTCAAGTTCTTTCTAGGCCATACGGGGAGGTTGACAAACTCCCACCCATATTGGGAAGAGTTCCTTGAATGCCTCGTTAGATTCAAACAGAGGGTCCCAAGGGAGCACGCACACGGATGCGCTATTGAAGAACAACGGGATTTTTGCCAAAACCCTCTCAACCATTGCACTGTCGTTGAACTGAACTGACACGAATCCTTTTGCTATATATTGGGTGAACATTATCAAGCTGTGCTGATTCAAAACCAGTGGACTATAGAGCCAATTTTGCTGAGCTCATTCTATTGGGAACTCTCCCAATAAACGCGAAGACCAGAGTGGAATTTGCAACCTCCGCAAGTTGTCTTTTCACAATGGCAGGGGGAACAACCATCGTAACGGCATCTTCCACCTTGACACGCTGTGGGAGCGCCTTCTGTAGTGCTTGGAAAGCTCTGTCTCCTTTGGCCACTTCAGCAGCATCCTCTTGCATCACCGAATCTTCGTGTGACCTTTTGTTCAATGATAGTGTACAAAGGATTTATGCTAGGTCTTTTTCCACTCGCGTCTTTCTTGGTTTTGGTTCCTCCTTACTCAGATTAGTAAGGGATCTTTGACCGCTATCATCGGCGCCCGGTTTTGCAAAGTCGATAACCTTCAGAGCGCCGGGCTGCTCTTTGCCTGTCACTGCTTCGGCATAGGATGGCTTAGAGGAGCTCGCCATGGCACGGTGAAAGGCCTCACCGACACCCCCCTTCTATTCAAAACTTAACCCACACAAGCAACACCTTTGCTTTGCCAAAAAGAAAACAAAATGCTCACTAGCAAAAGCGATTATTAAGTTTAGTTAAGGAAGCAAAACGCGATTATTAATTGGGCAATTATTAATTGTGAGTCGAGTGAGAGCTTATCGAATGACACGAAAATGCAAAATGAATTTGATGGAAGCTTAGGCCCCATGCTCAGGCTGAAGCTGAGGATGCGCGACTGCCATCCCCACAACCACACACCCAAGAAGGGGCAGTCTTGGAAGAGCAGGCAAGCTGATTGACAGCTAGGAAGCAGGCCCTCCGCACTAGAATTAAACCCTTGCGAGCACCGCAATCACTCACGTTAACCAGAAACCTACTCACATGGGGTCGTAATCTATCCCTCAACACAGATAACAAACCCTAGGTTACCATACCTTAGCGCACCATGAGTCTCAACCATTCCTCTCTTGAATATCGCCATTCGAAGTTTGGATGAAGTTTTAGTAAATCAAGAGAAAGAGATTGGGGAATCCATGCAGTAGAAGGTAAGGGTTTAAAGAAAGCACTATAATACCAAAGAGACATTGAATAAGAATAAGGGAGGGAGTTGTGCTTGTGGTCATGTCTATGGGTAAGGGTGAAGTTTTAAGGTTTGCTATGGGATTGGTTTATTTTCCTGGGAGCAAGAAGAGTTTTCTCAACAAACCACAAATTAGTGGCAAGGGTGGTATTGATATTGGAAAATCATATCCCATTATAGGAGGCATAGGCAGATGCCCTAATTTATAGGGCAAGGCAACCAATAGCACACATAAAGATATGAGAAAAAAGGTTTTAGGTTTCATAAAATGAATTTTATGAAAAGAGCATTAGAAGGGTGACTTGAAAACTTAATTTGGGGACATTAGAGGGCTCTATGTGGAGTGATTAAGGAGCTTATCATAAAGATGGAAATTACAATGTATTATATATTGCAAAGGGCACCAAGGAGTATTCTAAAAGAGATAGACAATTAAAGTTAGAAATGTGAAAATCTACACCAAGCATAGTGAAGAAAAAGTTATAACAATCGTATTTGGTAAGACACTGGAGCTTTAGCAAATGAGAAAATTTGCAATACGCACATTTAAGCAAAAGTTATAAAACTTGTAGTAGATAAGCCAAAGGAGCTCTAAGAAATCTACAAAGGGAAAAGTTAAGATAAGTTTGAGAGGCTTATTGAGTCTTCTTTGAAGATAGTAAAATGTTAGATCTATAAAAAGGCACCAAAAGAAACTAATAAGGCTAGCTAGGAAACCAGCTTTATTGTGCCAAGAGCTCAAAAAAATTGAGAAAACTTGAAGGGATTCCTTAGATATGTTAGTCTTGCTATTAACGGTTAACAAGATATACCCTGCAAGAAAAACTTCCATACAATACTTGACTACACATGTTGAGTTTTTACTAGCCAATGGAAAAATTAGGGACTTCAAAATAGGGCTTGTGAATGAGAGTAGGCTAGTGGGTGGCAAGGTTCTAGTAGAACTAAAGGAGGGACTCTTGGTGCATGGTAGAAGGCAAGAAGCCGGATGCAATTTTTTATATATAATTTGTATAGAGGTGATGAGGCAATTTCTCGAAGGACCACTCTTTGTTGATTGAGGGTGATGAAGACTAAGTAAGAGCAGTGTGTCAAGCATGATATAGGAGTTAAAATCCTTACTTAGTTGGGAGATTGCATGTAAGATGGTCGCTTTTGTGAGGCTTGAGGGCTTGAGAATCCATTACTGAAAGTCGTCTCACAACATTTCCCAAAATAAGGGTCACAAGCAGAGATTTCTTGCAAGTGGTGTTGAGAGGGTGTTGGGCACGATTATGCACATGATATGCTCTAGACATAGAGGAGGATGGCATTCAAGATGGAAAGGTTAATGAATGGTGACTAGAGATGATGAGGCTCGCCACTTGATACCTATCAAACTGAGAACTCAATTAACTTTTTTGATCTCTATTAGAAAACCATTCTATTTTGTGAGCACTTGGGTCATTGTTGTGCTAGCCTTGATTTGGTTGAACAAGATGACATGGTCCAAAAAGAGCAGACACAGGTAGTCATTTTCTTATGGCTTACTTCATTGGCTCAACTACGAGGGCAATAGAAAGAGAAAATCAAAAGGCACAAAGTTAGAAAATTTGATTTTCAAGTTTCAACTCACAAGAATAGGATTCATGCATGCAATTTGATGATTTAAGTAAAACAATAGGATCTAGTGATTGTTCATGTGATTGGAAAGCAACAACATCAGCACAACCATTGAGTGATAGAGAAAAGAGAGGGAATCTTATTTTATACGATAAGTTAGAGATAAAAGAAAATTGGTTGAACTCTCGAGTGGAGAAATATGAGCTACTGAAGTTCCCTTCTCAATGAGCTCTATTCAAGTGATTGGGCACAGTTAAGTATAATAACGGTTGGCTAGCAAAAGGGAAGTTTAATTTTAAAGGTCGCCAAAAGAATATCCGGCTCACAATAGGAGGTCCTCCGCGTTAACACAGAGGACATCTTGTTCAAAGTATCTTGCCCAATCTTGGCTGAGCATAATGAAATTGCTCCAATTTTTTGCAGCATTATGCACGCGCTGAGGCACTAAGCTAGCAATGAGGGGTCCTTTGCCCCTTACCCGAATAATCTCACCCACTCTCGGTCGGGCTTAATGAAAGTACACCCATTTTTGGTAAGCGGTTTTGGACTCTAAAGCACTTAGTTAGGAAGGGGGGTCCTGTGCGTTAACGCGGATGACCCCTGCCCCAAACTTGGCGGAAGTTTATTACATCCGTTTTCCCTGCCCGAAACTTGGCCGGATTTATTACATCCATTTTTGATAGCGTAGAACACTTGCCCCCAACCCAACACAACCTTGAGGGTGATACATTTGCAGCTAAACTCTGTCAGGCCGCGATAAGTGCCAAGCTTGGCTTCCGGAAAATAAATCACTAAAAGAAGCTGGCCTACTAACAGCAGCGACGGCGCAATAGTGGCTACTTCACCCCAATGGATCTCAGGCATACATGGCCGATCAGCTCAAGACCCCTGCACCTATGTTCCCACACCTCCTTAAACTATGGAAAATGACCATGGGACGATGCAGAGAGAGATGGGCATCAGCAACGGCCATGGGCCGGACAGTGGAGACAATTACTGTACCCCAATTTAGCAGTGGCATTGGAGCTGGTAGTGGGCGAGCTTCCTGTTGGAATGTTGTCCCTTGAAGTGCATTGATTGCGTGATATGCCCAACTGGGGCAGCGTAGGGAGCTATGGGCTGTTTTCGGCAGATGCAAAGAGAGGGCATCTCTCCAAATGCAATCACTTACGCGTGCATCTAGAAGGCATCTGTCATCATGCAAATG
Organism: Adiantum capillus-veneris; assembly: GCF_014529385.1. NCBI lineage: Eukaryota > Viridiplantae > Streptophyta > Polypodiopsida > Polypodiales > Pteridaceae > Adiantum > Adiantum capillus-veneris. Next base: position 25,677,027 of record NC_140956.1, on the reverse strand, counting down.
TTATGGGCAAAAGAGTTCGCGATTGTTAATCAAGGGCGGTTGACAGAAAACATCGTTGGCATTGCCTTGGTCGACATGTATGCCAAATGTGGTGTACTTTATAAAGCACAAAAGGTGCTTGAAGAGCTTCTATCCGGAATGTAGTCTCTTGGATATACCCAACAGAGGCAGGGCGGGGAAGCTCTAGATTGTTTTCAGCACATGCAAAGAGAGTGCAGCTCTCCAAATGCAATCACGTATGCTTGTATTTTGAAGGCATGTGGCATTATGCAAGATGCTGATACGGGCAAAAGAATTCATGATGATATTGTGAGCCAGGGGCTGTTGAAAAAAAACGACGTACATGGCACTACCTTGGTTCACATGTATGCCAAACCTGGTGTACTTCATGAAGCACTCTTTGTCGAGAGAGCGTATAGATTGTGTTGTTGGAGAAACATGTTGTACTCGGAGGTGCTTTGGTTGATATGTATGCCAAATTAAATATGGCACCCCCACGAATAGTTTTGGTTTAGCTTCTTGCAGTGCACTGATTGCATTATATGTCCAGCAGCATGGCCGCGACAAAGAAGGTCAGGATTGTTTTCACAAGATGTGAAACGAAAAGGGTTCCTCTTGATGGAATACTTATGCATGAACCTTGAATGCCTATGGCATTATACGAGACATTGTCATGGGCGATAGTATTCATGATGAGGTTGCCGGTCAAAGGTTGTTGGAGAAACATAATGTGGTTGGGAATGTTTTGGTCATTATGTATGCTGAATGTGGTGCCCTCACAAAAGCTTGAAAAGTTTTAGATGAGCTCCCTGGACGGGTTATTGTCTCTTGGGGTACGCTGATTGTAGGATATGCCCAACATGTTTGTGGCAAGGAAGCTCTTGACCGTTTTCACCAAATGTGAAGCAAAAGGGCCCCTTTGCAAATGGTTGTGGCAAGGAAACTCTCAACTTTTTTCAACATATGCGAAGCAAAAAGGGCCCCTTTGCAAATGGAATCACCTATGCATACACCTTATAGGCCTATGGCATTTTGTATCTATTTTTGTCATATGCAAATTGAAAAGGGTGCCTCTCCAAATACAATCACCTATGCATTGCAAGCCATCACCTTGGGAAAGTTTAGTCATAATAAGGTTGCTAATCAAGGGCTCTCGGTGAAACATTTTGTGCTTGGAGGTGCTTTGATTTGCATGTATACCGAATCTAGCACTCACGTGGGAAGAGACGACTTTATTGAAGAGGAGAAGAAATTCAGCTCCTTTAGGGAGGAGAGAGAGAGAAAAACCAGTCTGGAATCATGCCACGTAAAGCAAACCTTGAAGAAATGACTATAGAGAGTTTGGAAAAATTCCGAAAAGGATTCGATGCAAAGGAAGGACATAGGGTTCCTGCTAATGTCTTTCTCAGTCTGGATAAGGTTATGGCATACACGTGACCATTTTTACAAGGAATGCTAGCCCAAACCTAGTAGGGATCTGCTTTCTGATGCTGGTAGCCACTCGGGATACCCAACATGGCCTACGATGAAACAATAGGTTTTTAGAGAAAGGATCGTCTTTGAGAGTATAGCTGCATACACATGGTAAGAGCGCTGACACTATAGGATGCATCTTTATAATAAGCACCATCTCGAAGAGCTTCTTGATGGCAGAAACGTCATTCACCTATGCATTCTTCTTACAGAAGAGTTTCTTGTGAGCATGCTGTAAAGCATTCAACCTTTCCAAGGTAGCTAGGTTGAGCTTCTGTATTGTGTTTGGCAGTCACCACTCTCGCATAACAAAAAAGGAGAGAGAGTAGGCTGCAGTAAGCTATCATGCTGTAACTGAGGGTAAGACCAAATATTACTGCATGAAGCTCCTCACACTACATACTCCTACATGGGCGCTGTGAGGGGGGGTGTTTGAGGCAAACCGGTTGAGGCTATTTCATGGCCATAGGGATGTAGGAAACTATCCCAAGAGACCTTAGAGAGAGAGAGAGAGAGAGAGAGAGAGAGAGAGAGATGGCTACTATATAGAGATCGAGTTGACGGCTATAGACGGTCAAGTATGGGTGATTTTTGATGCGCATGCTGCAAATAAGGCATTGCATAATACTGACAAGAAAATAAAATAAGGTGGATACGAAGTCTCAACATCTTTGGGTTGCAGTGGTTGAGAGATCACAACCGCCATGCAGTGGAGGTGGAGATTGAGGTGGTTGGACTAGCTACAAATAATTGTGGGCGCCGTTGTCAGGTTGGTGAGTTGAGTGCGCTACGTGCTGCATGAACACGACTGCAACTTGCAAAGTTGAAGGCTAGTTTTCATCTTGAAGGCTTGTGATCTTACGCAAGATGTTGACATGGTTGAGAATAATCATGATAGCATTGCTCATCACTCACTATTAGAGAAAGATGTGCTTGACAATGCTTTGGTCGATATGTATGCCAAATGTGGTGTGGTCATAAAAGGATAAGAAGTTCTTCATGGGTTGCTTCTCTAAAATGTCATCACTTGGATGTGATGATTACAAGATATACCCATTGTGGCTATTGCAAGGAAACTCTAACTTAAAGCTATTTTGATGTATGCAAAGAGAAGGCCTTTCTCCAACCTATGCTTGCACCTTGAAACCTTTGATCTTAGGGACTCTTGGGGAAATATGTTGTGCTTGGTTGTGCTTTGATCCATATGTATGCGAGATGGGGTGCTCAACAGACATCATGGAGGATAGGGAGTGCACATGCCTATTTCATTGGAAACAGGGCTTGTTTAAACATACTAAACAATGTGAGTCGACAACAACATATTAACTTATGTGAAAAGTGGCGACTAACAACAAATAAAGAGGAATCATCATTAAAACGTAAAGAAATCCATGAATGGTGGCGCAAGGGACATGTAGAGGAGGGAAACATATAATTGTTGGATACATGAATAAGTTGGTGGGAAGCACGGAATGGACATTGGGAAATCTTGATGTCAAGGGTGAGTATTTCTATCCATCAAATTTTTGTTTGAAAACATTGTGTTGAATGCTTAAATTTTTTGTGTTTTGTAATATGAATTTCTTTGTGTGTAGGTTCTTTTAAGCTCAGAGGAGGTAGCTCATATTTCACGTACAAACTTGTCTAAAAGTGTGTATTTGAGTTGACTTTATGAAGAAGGACACATGAAAAAATTAGCACATCCTTTTGATGGGTTTGTGTAGACCATCACTTATAGTTTTGCCTTCTTGATTTATAGAATTTTTTATAGTGGTATGATGTTTATAGTTTTATCTCAATAGAGGAGAAGCTAGCAAAAAAGTTTTATTCCTCAAAAAAGCTTGCCAAAGAAAGCTCTCAAGAAAATCAAACCCTCTCTCTCTCTCTCTCTCAAGCTGTGAAGTCCATAGGTAGCGAAAGTTCAATGCACCATTTAAATTGCTCAATTAAGCAAGGAAGGATGACAGACGTGGGCTCTCTCTCTCTCTCTCTCTCTCTCTCTCTCTCAAGCTACAAAATCCACAGCTAGCGAAACTAATTGTGGCTCCATCGTGCTCAGGGAATCCCTAGCAGGAGGAATCAATGATTCCATATCCACCATCCCTTGACGTCACCGGGCTCGTTGAAGTTGAACCTTGGGCTGCGAAAGTCATCTAGGGCTCAGGCACTTGAGAGGTGCAAGCGATGATACCGTAACTCCATTATGGATGCACCCGCTTGGACTCCCACGCATCGGCTTTGGTTTCTTGCACTAGGTCGAACTCCCCGCATGAGGTAGCACCGCTTGGAGTGCCTGTAGATAGTGGCTCCAACAACAACTACACCTGCTTCTCAAGGTAACCAAAGGAATGCGCAGAGATTGCATGGCGAACGGACTGCCAAGTGGATGAAGTTGAGCGTTACCAGCTAGAGAGGAATGTCACTCATGATAGTTGCTCTTGCTAGCACAACATCGCTACCCGCAGTGATCCAACACCACGTCACTTAGGCTTCACATGTACACTGATGATGCATGCTTGTCTTTACCAGCTCTGTCACATCTCGCTCTGCCACAGATCAGAGACCACCCCGCCCCCTATTTGTGCACCGGTTACAGAACGGAGAGAGAGAGAGAGAGAGAGAGAGAGAGAGAGAATATAAGGATCACTAGAGATCCTAAAGTGTAAGAGCGCTTTCGCACGTAGGACCTATCTTTGTTTTGCTAAGATCACCACTTCTCAAGTTCAAAAGCTGCGACACTCTCAGTGTTCGTTGTATCTCTCCAAACGCTGCCTTGCAAAGCAAACCCTGCCAAAAACGGCCGAGTAGCTCAAATAAAGCTTTGTTTTGAGCTTCAAAGCTCATAAGACGACGAGCTGCGTAGGATGTTGTAGCCTTTTCAACGCACATAGGACAAAATAGCTGAGGCGTCTCCAACCTTGCTTGCTCAAGCGTGCGAACCCTACCTAAACTCTCAAGAGTTAGCATCCCATTGAGGTTGAGAGAGAGAGAGAGAGAGAGAGAGAGAGAGGATTCAAGCAATTTTCGGGGAACAGAGAGCTACTGCTCTCACAGCAGAACATTCTTGTCTGCACCCCAAAATTTATCTCTAGGCTTTGCATCATCGCCATAGAATTCAACACTAGGCTCTGCATCATCGTCCATGGGATTCTTCATCAAAGAAAATTACCGTAGTGAATTCCTTGGAACATGGAAGATGAGAGAGAGAGAGAGAGAGAGAGAGAGAGAGAGAGAGAGAGAGAGCAATCATAGCAATGATGTATTTGTAAATTGTCAACTTGGGCTCCAAACATAGAGAGCCAACAAAAAATTTGCAAAGAATCGATCTGCAACCTATATTCATGATGACTAGAACGCCTTTCAAGAAACTCATCATCTCAAAAGGAGTTTTTTTTCGAAAACAAATTTCAATATCTATATTTATTCAAGATCAAATTTTCAATCAAAGCTTTTAGAGCTTCTCTCTCCTATGGGTGATTATCCAGTATCATCTCTCGCTCTCAAGACATGTCCATCATTAGATTTACGCACTTCATTTAAATGAGTACCCATTATCTTATTTCAACCAATCAACATTTTTTGCCTATCAAAAAATGCTTAAAAATACAATTCAACCTTTTTTCTATTTTAGTCAGCAAAAAGAGAAGGCATCTTTATAGCCTTTGCCCTTTGGGCTGGCAAAAAGCTTGGTGTTGTAATGATGAAACAAAGGGAGAAAGAGGGAAGGAGCCAAGATTATGGAGAGAGCTAATAGAGAGAGCTTGTTTTAATGTTTTGGAGCGAGCTTCATCACAAGATTTAGTGAGTGCTTTAATATCTAGAAGAAGCTCCCTTTGAATCTTGCTCCATACCTCAACTCGAAGATACCCCTCATCTCGTTTTTACCTGTCGGGATAGCAGGACAAGCCTGGCTAGAGTATAGATGCATGGAACACTTTGCATTATCAAACCTCTAGAAGCTAAAGATCTTTTGTTGCGGAACTATGAAGGCTTGGATGTCACCCTCTGGAGCATTTAGAGAGAAATCATTTTATGGTTTATCTAGTTGAACAGAAATTCTACTGTCTACAACTCCCTCCTCAACACCCCTATGCTCTCCACCAAAGCATCTGACGTGTTCTGCAAAGAAACAACAAAAGCTCCTTGTAGTCTTTAAGATGGCAACGATGGCGAGCTAAGATTCCCAAAATTTATTATGGGATTAAGCTCAGGATGAAAGGGATGTTGTATATGATTTAACCTTTGACTTTTGGGACTACCCTCCCCCTACATGAGGGTGCATTGTATTTTTCTTTACCTCAATAATTATATTCTTTTATTTAAAAAAAAACAAGTGATAAAATCACAAGGCCTGCCATAAAATGGAACGACTAAGTAAAATACATAATTAGGGGCAAAGAAAGCTTGTATCTTCATTTATGTGGGCGGCTTTGCATTTAAATATAAAATTAAGAGATTCTTTTGGCAAGCTCTTAGCTCTCATCTAGTGTGTGTTATGGAAATAATTGTTCCTATTAACATTCATTAAGTCCTTGAATGCCCAATGTATATCTTCTTAGCAACATCCATCAAGTCTCGAAATTCCCATTGCCCAATCTAGCCTTCACTTAGATATTTCATTGCAATAAAAACTTTGAAGTTAATGCCCTAAATACAAAGCCAATTTGGACAGGTTTGCTATGCAACAAGAGATTGCCATTGGTTTGTGATTTTGTAGGAACTAAATTTGTGTAACTATAGAATTTTTAACCTTGTCTTGCAAGTGAGAAATCTCTTAATAGATGCATGAGCTCCCATCTTTCCACTTGGGATAGAACCCTCTCGTGGTTTTCATTAACACTAAGGTTGTTGATGGACCCCGACTAGATTATGCTTCCAGTCATGACTCTACACATGGGGGGCTATGTGCATTTATGCATGCAAAATCATTATAGGTAAACTCTCGGCTTCGTCCGAATTATTATGCTTGCCACTCCCATCATCCTTGTGTAGGGCTTGTTGTGATGCCATTCAAGGTCAATGGTCTTGAGGGTAGGCATACTCTTAAAAGGTTGGTATACATTGCAGAGAACATAAGGACTACCATTATGGTACTTGCAATTTCCTCTATTGCAGTGTGACCACCTTGTTCAATGGACAAAGGGCAAGGATATCAAAAAAGACACAGAAGGTAGTACCAACTGGAAAAAATAAGGCGAATCACTTCACAAAACCCCTCTTTGCCCAATTAGACAACATTCTCTCTCTCTCTCTCTCTCTCTCTCTCTCTCTCTCTCTCTCTCTCTCTCTCTCTCTCAATTAAATAGCCACATAACAAATAGTTGCTTCACTAGCACCGAAGATTCGGAAAAAGGGCGCAAGTTCACTTTATCCAAATCAAAATATGACTGCCTCAAATTTTAGCAAGAAGTTTTAGAAATTGCCAATTTGAGGATTTTTATCTGAAAAGTTCAAGTTTTTGTAAAGCTTTCCTTCTCAAATATCTCATAAAGGGATCAAAAGGATCAAAATCCGGCTTCATAAAGTTATTTTGGGAAAATCATCAAAATACCCCTCTAATTTGTGGATATTTCCAAACAACCCCTCAAATTGCCAAAATAGCCTTGTTTCTTCAAGATTTTCTAATCTACATTCCTTTTTGACAATTGAGGTCCATTTGAGTGCTTAGCATGTAATTTGTCACAATTACCTCACAAAAAAGGGCAATTATGTTAAGCATTAATGAAGTAAATTGTTTCCAAAGCCTACATAACCAACCCAAATTCTAGTTTTAGAATCTTGTATTGATAGACAATCCATCTTCTTACGAAAAGCTACAAATTATTTCATCTTTGAAGAAATGTAATCTCGAAACCAAGGGTATTTTGGGAATTTTGAAAAATTTGAAGGGCATTTTGGGAACTTATGACAACACATCGAAAATGTGGAAATTCTAAAATTTTGAGGGGTATTTTGGTAATTTTCCCAATTATTTATCAAAGCATTGGTGAATTCTTATAAGAGACACGAAATAGCTGTCTATTCCCCGATGTGCATTGAAGGTCTCTACCCTATATTCATAGTGTACTAGTACTTAATTGGTGGTAGCTACATGCTTGCCGAGGTTGATCTGCAACTTCATTACGTAGTATTTGTATCAAGGGAGATCAGGTCTCCAAGTTTCTTGTCACAAAGATTTGGGTGAATTAAAGTCCTCATTGCGCATGCTGTTTTATCAGAAACTCTCATGTACTGCCAACCGTGATGTGCTACCACCCCGAGTTTTTTGACAAAGAACACGGGAAGAGCCGCATGTAGAGTTGGAACCTCGATGTGGATTGCCTTTAACCTCTGTCTTCACCTGAATGTGTTGATGCTTATTTAGCTTGGGCTAGTTATTAGAACCCGTGCCATCACATATGAATACGAGAGGCATAAATTAATAGTTCTCCACAGAATGAGCGTTCGAGCTGCTACTGTGTCTCCATGCTCTTGGCCAATAGTAGGCTGAAAAACGAACATGTTCCTCACTCTGCAAAAGCAATGGGACTTCCGAGCTCTGAGAGGAGAGTTTTAACGAGAGAGAGAGAGAGAGAGAGAGAGAGAGAGAGAGAGAGAGAGAGAGAGAGAGAGAGGCCAGAGTGCATCAATACTTTTCAAATTTATTTGCTGTCTTTGGAAAGCGTATTTTTTCTCTCATTTAGCAAATGAAACTGTATTTTTTTAAAACTAAGTTTTTCTTTTTCACTAGCAAAAAGTGGAGGCATTAATATGGCACCACCCCTTTGGGGCCAAAAATATGATGAAAAAGCACTTACTAAGGACCATTTGCTTTCCTCATAATGCTACATCCTTATTTTAGAGCAGCTTCACTTCCAACAAAGAGCAACTTGGTTTGAAAATCGTTCCCATAAAATCTGAATGCACTAAACGTTTTATCATCAATAAAATATCATAAAAAATTGCCTTGCTCAGTCTAGTGTGAGTCTACTGTGCAAGCACACTCTTTTATATGATGCTTGGAACCAAGTCAAGACTTAGCTATGACCATCATTGCAAGATCTCCCTGCTGCGCTTAGAGAGCCACAAAGAATATATTTTTCAAAACAAAATCATAAGACCATACTACTATTTCGTATGTAACTAAATACAAAGATAATTTGCACAGAGCCACACCAAAAACGCAAGATAACAGAGCATCCAACCAAGGGCTGCAACAATATATGATCATATAATAATTTTTAACAGCAAATTCTCGATTAAGAGAATGAAAAATGTCAAGGTTACATACTTTCACCATTAAGAACAGGCCAACAACAGTGTAACAAGGCATGCAGTGACACCTATGCATTTGTGCAGTCACCTAAACCAAGAAGGGGCGAGAAGGAGAGATAGAGAGAAAGAGGGAGATGTTGCCACGCATAGCCACCCTTGCACCGCTCCGAGTCCAGCACCTTGCATGCCCATTGCTTCCTGCTGCAACTAGTTCCCTCCATTCACCTTCATTGAATTTGCAACACAGGTGCTACTCAATGTGGACTTTGCAAAGAGCAACAACTCATGCCAGCAAAACATTAGAAACATGTACTTAGGGGGCGATTAAAGATGGATTTCAATTAATACAGCACGTGAGAACATCAAGGCCAGATATGCCCTCCATGTTGCTCACCTATGATATGAACAGATGGACACACCACAAGATCCGAGTAACATTCATACATTGATTGCTCATTGCTGAATCCAGTTCCAGCTACTAGAATTATGAATCGGAGAGATGGATGGAGTTGGAGTGCCAAACCCTGCATGAAAGCAAATGGAACTAAGTTCTACTCTCTCTCTCTCTCTCACACACACACACACACACACACACACACACACACACACACACACACACACACACACACACACACACACACACACACACACACACACACACACACACACACACACACACACACACACACACACACTGCCGACAAGTAATAACATCTTCACCTCCACAAGCTGCCCTGCATAGTATACACACATACACGCACCTTCTGCTCAAGGCCCGCAAATGCCGTTGCGAGGACTCCACCCTACACAAATAGAAGATGTTGTATTAGATGCGCACAACGTGAGACAACTTGTCACCTCCATCACACCACCCGGATCATGCCCTAATGTTACCAAAAAGTAAATGATCTTTGTAGAGAAGAAAATTAAACCTGGGAAAACCCCATCAACCCATGAAAGGGGCCATGCTCTAGCATATAGTTGGAGATGGTCTCGTTGCATTCCTCCAAATTGGAGAACTCACTGTAGTCTTGGAGAAGGACACCATAAGCTCATTATAACAAATGATAGCAATAAGCTCCCCCAAACAATTGATGTCTCTGCAAAACATAATCTTGGGCTCTGGCTAGCTTGTAATTTTTTGTGGGAGCAAGTTGATGAGCCTGGCTAACATACCTTGTTAAACTGAAACCATTTGACATAGGGTCCATGGAAAATAGCCTCCACCTCGGACTTGCCAGAAGCCGCATAAGGTCCGTCGAGAAAGGTCTAAAGCTCAAAAGCAACGCATTAGCTTCACAAATTTTGCAAATATAGCAAGCTCCAAGAAGTGCATGTTCCCACAATTAGGGAGCAGCATATAATGCTCATATCCAACTGAATCACACCCATCAACGTCCGTATGTGTTGTGATGACAAAGCCATATTAATCTAAAGGGAAGAATCATCGGTAGACCTCACATTGCCATGGCAAAGCAAGGAGCACCATGACAAGGTGGAAATTAGGTGTCCAGTACCCTGCATGCCCATTGCTTCCTGCTGCAACTAGTTCCCTCCATTCACCTTCATTGGATTTGTAACACAGGTGCTACTCAGTGTGGATGTTGCAGAGAATAACAACTCACGCCAACAAAACATTGGAAACATGTAGTTAGGGAGCGATCAAAAGATGGCTTTCAATTAATACAACACGCGAGAACATCAAGGCCAGATCTGCCGTCCACAGACTGCAATAATGCAACACATCAAGATGCACCGAGGTTGTGGCTTTGAGCAAGTCAAGAAAATCACCTAACAACACCAATGAGTTGTAACCTGACGACCGCATGACGCCGTTCTGTAGCAGAGCTAGACCTGCCAGCACTGTGGCTTGCATCACATTGAGATATCTTAGAAAACAACACCAATGAGTCGCCCCTAGGCCCTGCTTCATGCCAACGGTGTCGCTCGTAGGCCGTTCCTTCTACAACAGTCGAGACTCCTCAGCAAATCCACCAGCAATGCAAGCCGCACTTGCAGAACACCAAAAGCCATCAGCATTGCAAGCCGAAAACAAAATAACGAAAAACCATTAAAAGAAACCCTTCCCCACCATAGTGATGGCGAGCTGCCAACCACAACACCTGGCAGCTTGCAAGCGTAGTTGCACAAGAGAGAGCCACCCGAAACAGAAAAAGCCATGGGAAAGCCATGGAGAGCCAAAAGCTGTGCAAAGAGCACCATTAGAAACGGCCCTATCCGGAGAGGCGAGGAGGGGTAACAGAAGGGTTGAGGGGAGTGAAGCCATGGAAACACAGGACGCGGCCGACTGAACTCCAAAAGACCTAGTGTTAAAAAATACCCTCTTAACCCTACCTACGAAATTTCCACATCCAATCAGAACACATGACGCACACACGATAGTGAACTTTCTCTCACTTTACCACCACTCAGAGAGAAAATTAGTTTCCTTGAATTTTCACAATTTACAAAAAAATACATCCTCATTTTTCGTTTTTTATTTTAAAAAAAAACGTTCATTCTTTCGGCCCAAAATCGTTTCTTTGGTCAGTGAGCATTCACTTCCTATTTCAAAATTCGAGACATCCATCATTACATTTACACACTAGTCATTTAAATGAGTGCCCACTATCTTATTTCAACCAATCAATATTATTGGTCTATCAAAAAATGCTTGAAAATATATCTGAACATTTTTTCTATTTTAGTCAGCAAAAAGATAATGCATCTCTATAGCCTTTGCCCCTTGGGCAGGCAAAAAAAACCTTCAATGCTTCACATGACAAGACGGATCTAATTAGCATAGGACATAATAAAGTATCAAATGTATGTTTAACTTTCTTCTTCTTTCAAGCTTGTTTTAAAAAGGCAACAATGAAATTGACTTCCATCACTTCACTTGCATCAGAACCAGCCTAATAAGCTTGATAATTAAGCAGCAATTAGACATGTGCTAGCTTGGGACAATGGCATAGTAGCACATGACAAGAACGTCGAGCTTGCAAGAGCACATAGCAAGGATCATCTATATGTATTCTATAACGATAGACCGAGTACCCTTTACACGTGTCACATCTGCGAGCTGAAGGCTAAATGCCAAAAGTGAGAGAAGCTCACGTGCACGAGATCAAGAGGGAGAGAGAGAGAGAGAGAGAGAGAGAGAGAGAGAGAGAGAGAGAGAGAGAGGCCATCGGTCGTACTCGTACAAATAAGGCATGCCGCAATTAAACTTACCTCAGATCTCACATTATGATACTAATCATGGCCATTTTTTTATTGCCTCTAGCTCAAAAAAATAATTCCTATGAGCCATGCCCTTGCAAAAATTCAAGCCCACCTCCGCGATGGAGAGAGAGAGAGAGAACTCATGTAGGCTTCTTGAACTTTAAAAATAGACGGCCCTTTGGAGCATCTTTGCCTCCTTCGTCAACATAGGCATGATAAAGAGAACTCTGCCTTACCAATAGCAATCCGTCCATGGAGAATAACCTAATGATCATTAGCAGTCGATGTGCTCTCTTTCATGCCCTACATGGGGAGAAGCCGTGCTTCTTGTGCAGAGGACCGGGCATGGCCATTGAAAGATCTTCTGTGGATTTGGATGAGCGTGGGTTCGTATCTTGTTGCATGGCCTTGTGTCAGCCCTTCCTGCAGTCGATGGGCTCTCTTTCATGCCCTACATGGGGAGAAGCCGTGCTTCTTGTGCAGAGGACCATGCCTGGCCATTGAATGATCTTCTATGGATTTAGATGAGCATGGGCTCGTATCTTGTTGCATGGCCTTATTGAGATTGTGGTTAGAGCCATACAAAGGGCCATTTCTTGTCAAAGCATGCTCATCCACAACGGTGAAAACTGAAGATGCAAAAAATGGGCTCAATCATACTCTTTATTGTGTCATCCATTATTCCAATTCTCCCTCTAAAGCATCGAACTTGAACCAAATGTTGGCATTGGAGACATCTCCAAGCATGCATGTTTGGCTTCTCGGGGTCCCTCAGGAACAGGTAATTGTGCTAGCGTAGAGGTGATGTTCGGAAATGACGTGCCAGGTGGGGTGGCCTCTACACCACACATAGCCTGAATTCGCCAAGCATCATATCAAGAGAGGGATTATCCTACGATTGTAAGGGGCACCACCTATCATAAGTGAGGCAAGGACGCCAACATAGATGACCTAGGGTGGTAGGAGAGAGATGCCATCTAGATAATCAACATAAAATGATGAGATAGCAACGTCCAAATAGAGAATGCCTAGTCAACAGTCAAGAGTGTGTGCACGAGAGAGGTATATGACAAAGCTCAGAATGGAGCATGATTGACTGGTGATGCCACACTTTATGAAGCACAAGCAGAGTGATATACAAGGGAAGAATAATCCCTTGGATATGGGGAGAACAAAGCTAAGGAGAAGAGAGAGTGGACTCAAAGATCATGATAGAATTGCACACTTTATTGATGATGATGATACTTACAAATGGTGGTCTTGGCTGTTACCAACCTTGCTCCTAACACTGGGGATACATGATGGAATACGAGCGCCACATGGTGCATGGCAAAATGTTAGAGTTAGCGGTGTTAGCACGTTAGTGAGAGGTTAGTTGAGGGGAACATCAAGACGAGGAGCCACCGACGACATCGATCACTGGCATCAAGAGTAGCCCAGGGTAGCATGGTGTCAGTGCATTCAATCCTAGCATGGTCATGTTTGCGTTGCGGAGTGATAATGAGTGCCTTATGTGCATGGGGTGTCCATGACTAGTAAGTCTACCATGGTGTGGGTGGAGATTGGTGGTGGTGGTGGTGGTGTTGCCAATGCTAGAACGCCCATGCTTGCAACAAGCACGACACCATGAGTTCCCTACCTTGTGAGGTGCATTATGTGCTTAGTGGTGTATGGAATGTAGAGTGCATGGAGCCTGGGTGGTGCCTCCAGTGTGTTATGTGCCCCCCTTATGCTTAGTGGAGGCCTCTTTATATAGGCCAGAGAGGTGGTTCTTACCTAACGGTCCTTGCAAATACCCACTGGTCACTGCAGAGAGTCCAGATGCCTCTCTAGTGAGAGAGCTTGTGAGGGTAGAGATAGAAAGAGGGGAGGTAAGAGTGGGGTGGGGAGTTTTTATTAAAAAAAATTCACTAGCTGTTGGCTAGGTTATTAGAGAAGAGTGGATATCGGGGCATTTACAATGGGTCTTGTTGATGGTTCGGGTGGCTGGTGTGAGGTTAATGCTACCAAACTACTGTTTTGCTGATGTAGAGATGCTACACGTTCGTTACTTTTGGGGCCGGCCGGGGCATGCCTTCGGCGTCTTTGTTTGAACTATGGTCGCTTCTGCGTGCTTTTGGTCATCTTCTTCGTCGATGTCAAGTTCATTTGTTTTTTCTTCTCATGCGTGCGTATGGAATGAATGTGTTTGTTTGAATGTGTGCGTGCGAGTGTAAGCGTGTGTGTGAGTGTATAAGTGGGTGCATTTATATGCGTGTACGTGTTGTTGTGTATGCACAAAGCATGTGGGTGTGTGTATGGAAAGAGAGCAAGATTTTTTTTAAAACTGAAAGAGAGAGAGAGAGAGATGGAGAGAGCGAGAGAGAGTGTGTGTCTGTATCGGTGTATATGGAAGTGTGTGTGTGTGTGTGTGTGTATGTGTGTGTATACACGAGTGTCTATGTGGGAACAAGAGAGAGAGGTATTATTTTTTTATATATTTATTACATGCTGGCTCGGCTACTACACAGAGAATCAGAGAGGGAGAGAGAGAGCGTGAGTGGGACAGGGAGGCTGAGGGAATGAGAGGGAGGGAGAGGGTGAGAGCGTGGTTATGGGGAGTGTCTGTATGTGTGTGTGTGTGGCGAGTGCTGAGAGAGAGAGAGAGAGAGAGAGAGAGAGAGAGAGAGAGAGAGAGAGAGAGAGAGAGAGAGAGAGAGAGAGAGAGAGAGAGAGAGAGAGAGAGAGAGAGAGAGAGAGCTACTCTGTGCCCTGGCTCGGCCAACTCAAGAAAGGGGAGGGAGAGTCAACGGGAGGGAGAGAGAGAGCGTGGGAGAGCGGGTGAAGGGGAAGGGAGAGGGTGAGAGAGAGAGTGTGTGTGTGTGTAAATAGTGAAAGAGAGAGAGGATTTCTGCACTACGCCCTATCTCGGGGGATTCACCATGGAAAACTTACCACACCACGTAAATGTAGGGGAGGGTTTTTTTTCCAAGTCACATAAGCGTATAAGTTAGGGGTAGGCCCCAACAATTTATTTCCCAAGCTTAGAAATAAGGGAGGGGGTATCATATCTATGGGGTGGGTGGGGGGAGGGGACTGACCTAGGTTGATTTACTTGTAATGATTGGTCACACCAGTGTGCACTAGAACTCAGATGAATTTTGGGGAAGTGTTTTTATCAAGCCACACATCAAATTTTGTATCAAGCCTGCCATAGGTAAGGGCTGATTTGGAGGAGGTCAAGGGTTGATTTACGCCAGCTTTGAATGGGTCACAATTAGCCAGAGTGCAGGCTGATCGGACACATAGTTTGAAAGCCAAACTAAGATACATTGAGAGTACATATAGTTATCAAGAGAAGAGGCTCCTTATACGTTGTGAGCCACTATGCTACACACTCTTTAACTAGTTTTACTCAGTTAGATCATGTGAGACCTATAGTTTATATGTAAGATAGGGGTATGCTAGTTTTCTTCATTGATTGTTGAATAAGCGTAGGAAGGGGGGTCATATTTCCTAATATGAGTCGTATGTAGAGGTTTTATCAAAGTTGTCCGCTCTTAGGTGGCATCCCATTTTGTATATAGAGTGAATCCCCCGCACGCCCTATGGGCTGACCTGCTGGCTACCGACACAGGGAAGGAGAGGGCGAGAGCGGGAGTCCACCGGGGTGAGAGAGAGAGAGAGAGAGAGAGAGAGAGAGAGAGAGAGAGAGAGAGAGAGAGAGAGAGAGAGAGAGAGAGAGAGAGAGAGAGAGATTCCTGGTACCTATCCCATGCATGGTGGGCCCCCCCGGGTTGACGAAGGAGAGAGAGGGATAGCTTGCACCTTGCATGGGCTGTCGAGGGAGAGAGATAGAGATAGAGAGGTTGGTTGCATAAGCAATGAAGGAGAGAGAGAGAGAGAGAGAGAGAGAGAGAGAGAGAGAGAGAGAGAGAGAGAGAGAGAGAGAGAGAGAGAGAGAGAGAGAGAGAGAGAGGGTGGATAATGGAGGAGGGGGGAAGGTGAAGTGGCCCCTGTGGCGCATGTACGAGCAAGGGGGGGGGGGGAGGGGGAAGGTGGTTGGTGGAAAGAAGATTAAAAAGCGTTTTCTTTTGGGTTTTTTCTTGATTTGAAGCTCCCCTCTTTGGGTTGGGTTCCTGCGACCCGATTTTGAAAACCCGCCGTGATTAGCCCTCCCCTAAAGGTTAGGGCATTTATGCCCCTAACTCATTCGTTTGATCGTAGTCATCGGAGGTAGAAGTTGATGGCGTATCCTCATCTGGAATGTTGATAGGTGGAGATTGATCAAATCGTAGCAAATAGGGTTTAAGCCTCCATTCATTGACTCTCGTCTTATGCAACTTACCATCCGCTTCCATGAGTTGGTAACTCCCATTGGCATATTTCTTCTTGATGATGAAAGGACCTTCCGATCAGAGTAGGAAAGTCTTCTTATCTTTGTGTGTGTCAGAGCAATTGTCATAGCGGAGCACCAACATGCCCTTCTTTAAATCTTTGCACCGAAGATGTTGATTGGAACTAAGCCCTCTGTGTTCTGCATATGCCGCATAATGATTGATTGCTTCTTCTCTATCCAGTTGTAGTCACTCCAAGTCAATGATGTGGTATTTCAAATGCATGTTGGGTCGTTGAAACTGGCTTGCCATTATCCTGAGACTTGCTAGTTGCACCTCAATAGGTAAGATTGCCTCCTTACCAAATACCAAATGATATGGGGTGAACCCCAAAGATGTTCGGAATGTGGTTCGGTAGGCCCACAAAGCTGGGAGTAGATACTTATCTCAATCCCCACGATGATTGTTAATTTGGTTGGTGATAATTTTACAAATCATTCCATTCACTTTTTCACATAGGCCATTACATTGAGGGTAATATGGTGTGGAGTGCCTCCTTGTAATGTCTAATTTTTGCATTAGCTGTCCTACCAAGTCTGCTATGAAACCTGGCCCTCTATCAGAGATGACTTCTAATGATGTGCCAAATCTGCAACAGTTCGTCTATGTGCTCAGAGACAAACTTAGCTACCTCCATAGGTGTGATCCTAATTGTGGTTGTAGCTTCCATCCACCTAGTCATATAGTCGACACCCATGATGATATAGAACTTCCCTGAGTTGGCCTTAGGCAATGGTCCTATGGCATCTATACCCCATATTTCAAATGGACCGTATGAAAGGATAGGTGTCTTTGGTTCAGGCATGAGTGACTTGGTGCCGGACCCTTGACACAACTTACATGTCTTACACCAATATTGTACATCATGATTGAGGCTAGGCCATACAAAACCAACCTACAAGATTTTTCTACTTGTTATATCTAGGGCAAATTGACTGCCACAAACACCATCATGCCATTTGGCAATTACCTCCGTAATTTCATTAGAGAGAGGGACTTTCCTGAGTACTTGGTCCTTACCCTTGCAATACAAACCGTCATTGGTAAGTTAATACCTTGTGTCCTTCCTGGTAAGCCATTGCTTCTACCCTTTTGTTAGGTCCGGTGGACATTCCCCATTCCAAGAAAAGCATTATGTTGCGTTAGGCATCACTACCTTGAAATAGAGGGAGCTTTAGCTTTATAGCCCCAACCATCATTTCCTGCAGTCTTTCGCTTTCTAAGGCGTCGGATTCGTGGTTTTGAGCCCTTAGGATGTGGTGTAGTTGAACTACTTGAAACTTACCCAGCAAAGTTTTTACACAGCTTAAGTGAGTCCTTAAACTAGGATTCTTATGTGTCCGTGCTCCATTTACTTGCCTTACCAAAAGTAGAGCATCCCCAAATACATTAAGGCGCTTTACCCCTTGTGAGACGCACCATTGTAACCCCTTGGTTAGTGCTACATACTCAGCTTCATGTTAGAATGTGAATCTAACAAATGGCCAAGCGAAAATACCTTGACTCCGTTGTCATCAAAGAGCTTGCTTTGTCGGATGCTCGCTTGTAGGCTCCATAACCCCCAAGGAGTCATCACCCACGCTTGAGGTGACATAGAACTTTTCCTCCCACTAAGGTGGTGAGATAGTTGGTAGGGTGGCTAAGACCTCCTTTACCTTGTTGTAGTGATGTTCGCTCTCCTTGTCCCATGTGAAAGTCGATCATAGTGTGCGTTGTTCTAGTGGTAGAACAGGCTGTGATAGTAGATGTATGAATCCTCTCAAGTATCTCACCTTTTGTAGAAAAGAGACTAGTTTATGTGCGATTTTTGGTGAAGGTAGTGCAATGAGTGCTGACACCTTACTTGGATCGACATTGATACATTTAGCTAAAATTTCATGGCCTAAAAGAATGACTCTACTTTCCCCAATGTGGCACTTATCTATCTTTAATTGCCCTCATAGGCTTTGCAGCCTTGCTAAACCCCAGTCACCTTTTCTAAGTGTGAGATGTGAGGGCTATATATATAAAAGTCATCAATGAACAGTCTTACGGCTGTTCCAAAGAACAGTTGAAAGACATATGTGACATATCTTTGGAATTTGGCAGGGTGCATTTTTGAGACCAAATGACATAACTCTATAAGCAAAGCAACCCCATGGTGTAATGAAAGTGGTATTTAGTTGATCTTCAAAGGCTATGCGTATTTGAAAATAGCCGGAATACCCATCACACACTATGTATCATTCAAAACCAGCTACTTCATTCATAATTTCATCCAAAAAAGGGAGGGGGAAATGGTCCCTCTTTGTGGCTTCATTTAGTGGTTTGTAGTCGACGCAGACCCTCCACTTGCCATTCTTCTTAGGCGTCACCACTATGGGTGACACCCACTCTGAGTTTTCCACAGGATAAATGAACCCTGCTTTCAGTAGCTTCCTTGTCTTGACAAGGAGTGCCTTTTCCTGTATGACCCCAGCCGTCATAGTTTCTGCACGACTGGCTTTACCCCTTTCTTCAGCGTAATATGATGCTCCACCGTTGTAATATTTGTGATTCTTTCATAGTTGTCAATGAAAAGCTCAGGGAATCCCATCAACATTTGCAAAAATTTATCCTTCTCTTCCCTTGTTAATTCCATAGACATCATACTCTTCAACCTACCTTCTCCTAGGAAGAGTAAGGCATACTTGAGCTTGACAGGGTTCCTTAAAGAGAGCTTAATGGTCAAGCTGTGTGCATCATTAACTGGAGCACTTGAGTCTGGCGGGGTTCACTAAACCAGTTATCCATATTTGAATGCTTTGAAGATACGACAGACGTGGTTCAAAGATTTTTGATGGGCAGTCAGAACATTGATGAGATGATGTAAACCTTACTTTATTTTTTATATTTTTACCAATTATGTGAGTCTGATAATGGGTAAGGAGCTTAAGGTACTTGTAGCAAATGCAGATTAAAGTGCAGTTTGCACAGACCGAAGGCTATGTAGGTTCAGAGGGGGTGGATGTCATGCAGCTCCGCTCCCATGCTAAGAAATATACCAAGAAGATCCAAATCAAGCTTATTGAAAGCCTACTTGATTAATGGTCAGTGATGAGGGCTTGTTAACAGGCCAAGTTTAATGATTAATGTATGCCAGATGCGGCTTAAAAGGGCCAACAGATGCCTCAATGATGCCAAAAATGAGTATACTTGCACTGACCACAGATGAGAGTTTATGATCTAGAGCTGTAGAGATTAAAGTGCTCTACCAGCCTGTCTTTACGGCTCGTCGATTGGAGCTACGATAAAGAAGTTATGGCAGTTTAAAGTTCAAGTCGATTGTAGATCCGTACCGGATTAGGCAACTGCAGTTGAGGTGACAGAAATGAAATGAATGCGCGGGCCTAAAGTGCTCACTTTGTGGAGCGCGTCGGTCCTTTCAGATCAGTGATCGGAGTTGTGGTTGCCAAGATATCGCCAGTTTAAGTTTCCCTGGGGGACGGTTCCGTGCCAGGTCAGTCGCCTCGGTCGGAGTGCCATTTGGAAATTTACAGCCTTAGCAGAGTTTGTATGCGTTGTATGTAGCTTGAGAAGTCTACAGGAATTTACAGCTTGTCTGATAGAGTCCGGGTTGGTGAGATAATAAGGTGTCAGGAGTTTTTTGGAGCAAGGGATTGCGCATATGTACATACACATGTATGGTGCATCAAATAAAGGATTGCCCATTTTCCAGAGCCAGGTGGTTATGTGGGGCCCATATGTGTACAGGTAGGACACCATGTACATAGTGCATCGATTTTCACTATTATCAGTACTAGTGTGTTTTTTTCTACAATAATGAGGAGTTGGTAGCGCGTAAAACTTCTCGAGGAAGCTATCCGCGGGCCGACGACATGAGGTAAGCAGATGCGTCAGATGGCATCTAGTGGTGTAAGGAGGTCGAACGGGGTCAATATTTGCATGTGGATGAATACGGACACAACGTGGATGTTTTCTTGTGATAATTATGCAGAAAGGTCATCATGAGGACCATATTTTGGGGCCACTTCACGTGGTGGCGGGATGCATTATTGAAAAAAGTCGAGTGCTAGGTGTGCGTATGGATGCAGCAGGGTGACAACTATGCAGTGCGAGGTCAGTTTTTGGCCTCTTCGGGGTCCGTTTGAGATCATCTAAAAGGCCAAGAGTGACCAAGTAATAAAGCTAAGTGTGGGAACTGAAAAAACAGAGAGAAGACCAGAAAAAAACGTGGAGAAGAGAGGAGGAACAGCCGCAACTGTGTTTTTGGGGTTTTTGGAGCCTGTTTTGGCCGTAAACTGCTCATCCGAGGTCGGATTTGAGCACTTTGACATTGTAGATTGGGGTTTTGGGCCGTTCCAGACGCGATGGAACTGTCCATTTTGTCAAATTCCTCCCTCTTTTTCTGCTGTTTTGGTTGTGTAAGTTTCTCCTATGAGCGAAGTTTCTGCTCTAGTTTGTGATTGTATCTGGCTTATTTTACCTATATTGTGTGAGCTATTTGCCCCATTGGTGTTGGCCCAAGCTCTATTGTATCTAAACATCAGAAATTCTCCTCTTTTGAGCTGAGTTTTTTTTTTTTTTTGTGTGTGTGTGTCTTTGTGTGGAGTGGGCAAGTGGATAGTCTCTGTCCTCTCACTCCATCGGTGTGTGTCCTGTCTCAGCCAGGTGTGTTGTGTAAGCCGAGTGGTGCCCCATAGTGTGTGTGCGTATCTTCCCATGAGTGTGTATCGGGTCGTTATAGAGGCGTTCTGTGTGTTTTCATCTCGCCCACATTCTTTTGGTGCTCCTACTGAGGATCTTCTTCGAGTACCTTCTACTGCGAGCTTCAAGCTTCGAGATTCGGGCTTACAGGTTGCAGGTTGCAGGTTACAGGTTACAGGGACAGGTACAGGTACAGGTGATTCACACAGGTGCAGGTACGTAGCTGGAGTATAGTGATATACTAGCAGTGATGTCACTTGCAGTTGTTGTGGGTATGCATCACTTGGCGCCTGTTTGAGCGCATTGTCTGTTGGATTGTACGTTACTTGTGGAAACTACCAATTGTACGTCTTTGTGGAGCCATACTTGGTTTTATTTGGCAGTCCCACCCATTTCTGAGACTTGGTCTGGAAGATAGTTATTTCTGAGACTTGACTATACGAGATTTGCATAAGCCTTCGTGTGAGGGTCGATAACGTGAGGTTTTATTGAGCTGGGGGATTCTCAAATGTGGAGATCCTTTCGGTGATACAGGTAGCTGGAGCACCCTTTTCGTGACCTCGCCATAGGCTATGTATTAGTGATTTCTATTTGATGCTCGGGTTCTATTGTTGGCAGTTTATGCACACATATACAATCTATATTTTGGGTTCTTACTGCTCTACTTCTGGGGAAACTCTGCCAAAATTTTTCCAAGTTATGATGGCTAGTCTTTTGGTCTTTTAAGGCATTTATGATGTTATGCTGCTGAAATTTTAGCAAAATCAGAGGATAAGACAGGTGTGCTTTCTTGGGAGCTTCATGGCTGGCCTTAATGGATGATCAAAATGGACCTCAATTCACTCCTTTTCATTTAACTCAAAGAATCCAGATAAATGTTCATGTGTCCAGGAAGATTTTTTTCCAGCAGCGCATAGTCTTTATGTTCGGGCCAAGAAGATTAAGAGAGATCCTGGAATGTCCTTTGCCTGTTGTAATTCCGATGATAAACTATGAAAACTCATTTGATGTGCATGTGTTTGTCCTTATCTAAAGTTGAGCTCCATTAAAGTTTTTGGGAATTGAGTCAGTTAAAAGTTTTGGGTTCTTGCACGTGTGTTCGAAGGGGTTCTCAAAGCATTGAAACTTGGGTAGCCATGGATTTGTCTTATCCGGAGTTTCATGGAAGAAGTGATGAAGATGTGGAAGATTTTTTGGAAAAGATGGAGGTTGCCTGCATTAGCAACCAGATTCATGACCCTGCACAGATGCTACGTCTTCTCCAAATCTGTTTGAAGAGTGATGCACGAGTTTGGTCCAAAGCATTTGAAGAGGAGTTGCGTGTGGCTGATCCACCTGTAAGATTGAGTTGGGACAATCTAAGGCATGGATTGGAAGTGGATTTTGTGAAGATATAAGATCCTGACAAAGTGTGGCAAGAAGTACAGACTTTAGTACAAAAGGAAGGTGAGCCAGTAGATGCGTACATACGTAAGTTCCCATTGGCATGGGAGAGGATGTGCAAGGCTTTAGCACCACAGGTACCCCCGCCTGACATGATGAAGAAGGACAAGTTCTTGGCTGGTCTTTGGGAGAATATATGTTGGAAAGTGGAGCTAAAGAAGCCTAGGACATATGAAGATGCACTAGAGGTGGCAAAGAACAAAGAGTGGAAGTTGAGGAAAATGAGCCAGTTAGGGGTGGAGTCTTTGCCCATGAGGTATGAATTTCAGCCTATGGATTCTTCGCAAGGTCGTATGCCAGGGGTTCATCATGAACCATTGGTTTTTGTTACTCCTCAGGTTATGCAAGCAATGGTCACTACAATAGTGCAAGATGATGGGCTAAGGCAAGTGGTAGATTTAATGAAGAATCTAAGCCTAAACATGCTAGATCAAGTGGGAAATAATCGAGGTCGAGGGAGGTTGCAAATCAGTCAGGAGGTGAAGAAAGGCCTATGAATGGTGTTGGACAAAGCAATGGTAGGTTTTGGAGGCAGACGCCCACATGTTATAATTGCGGAGAGTTGGGCCACATCAGCCCGCAATGTGATAAGCCACCAAGGATGGGGGGAGACATGTATCCATTTCCAAGACAGGTGCTAACTAAGTCAAATGATTATGGCATTGAAATTAAGGGAGATGAAGGAACCAGTGGATTAACCCAAGAGGAAAAGGGAAAGACAAAAGTGCTAAGTGTTGTCACCTTGGAGAAGGCATCAAAGCTAGAGGATACATTAGTGATTCCTATTGGGAAGAGGATAACAGAGGAAAATGAAAGAAGAAGTGCCCCAGGTCCTAGTAAGAAGAAGGGAAAGAGCCATGAAGGCGAGAATGTCAAGGCCAAGAGGAAAAGAAGGGCTCGTCGCAAGTTTCATGTTTCTGATTTTCCACTGGGGGATGGGCAATTAAGCTATGACTTGAAGGAGGATCTGACAACAAGCAGGAAAGCCGATGTTACTTTTGGGCAGATTATAGAGATGGTGACTAAGCTAAAGCGACAGTGGAAGAGGATGGTTAACCCAATGGAGAAAGAGCCAGAGAGAGGTTCAGTGAAGGTGTTGGCGATAGACGAGCTACCAGACATTTGTCCAATAGTAGATGTGTAGCACAAAAGAAAAAATTTGGGACAAGGTTATGTGGATGGTGGAGCCCAAATATGCGTCATAACACACTCATGCATTTAGAAGATGGGTCTTACAGTGTCTGGGGTGTCAGGTTTCCGGATCAGATTGGCAAACCATCAGAATGTAAAATGTTTGGGTGTTGTAAAGAGCTTAGAAGTGGAAGCATATGATGCAAAGGCAGTGGTTGATTGTCATGTGATGCCAACGGGGCTGGGAGCATATCCTATTATACTGGGCAACAGACCATGGTTACGTGCAGTGGGAGCTGTTCAAGATTGGAGACGTGGTACGACTAGCCTCTATGGAAAGACGTGCCAAGAAGCTATATAATATGGACACAAGGAAACTATTGTAGGAGCTTTATGAAGATGAGGATGAGTCTAGTGATGAAGACTATTCCACGGTGACAGATGAGGACAGTGATAGCACTACTAGCAGTGATGAGGATGTTGATGTTGCATTTGTTTTGATGGACAAAGAAATCCAGGAGTCTGGTTTAGTTGTATTTGCAAATGAGGTTGAAGATGAAAGTGAAGGGCCTTATGAAGTGATTGAAGGGATGATGCAAACCAAGGTTGAGTTGTCAAAGAAGTAGGAAATGATGACACAAATGATCAGTGGACACCTCTCAGCTATGGAGAAGGAGATATATTTGCACATGCTAGCTAGTTTTCCTGATTTGTTCATTACTTCATATGAAGAGATCAGAGGGTTCAAGGGCCAAGAGATGCATATAGAGCTTAAAGAAGGTGCTAAGCTAGTGCGGCAAAGGCTAAGAAGGATGGGTCAAGATCAAATGGAAGCCTTGCGAGAAGAGGTGGACAAGTTATTGAAGGCAAGGTTCATAGTCCCTGTGGAGACCACAGAATGGGTGAGTCCAGTAGTAGTCAGTCCAAAGAAGGATGGGAAGTGGAGGATTTGTGTAGATTTTAAACCCTTAAATGCAGCCACTAAGAAGAACCCTTAAATGCAGCCACTAAGAAGAACCCATATCCTCTTCCATTCATTGATCAGATCTTGGATTCAGTGGAAGGTTATGAGAGGTACAGTGTGTGTGATGGTTTTTCAGGCTATTTCCAACTGAAGATTGCTCTTAAAGACCGCACAAAGACAACTTTTATTACACCATGGGGCTACTATTGCTACACGGTATTGCCATTTGGGTTGTCAAATGGACCATCTTTCTATCAAGAGAGAGCAAATTGGGTATTGGAACCTTTCATTGGTAGTTGTGTTAAAGCTTTTATGGATGACTTCTGTGTATACAGCAGTAGGGCTGAGCATCATGAGAAGCTGCAAATGGTATTGGCTCGATATGATGAATGTGGAGGACAACTAAATCCCAAGAAATTTCATCTAGCACTACCAAGGGTGAAGTTATTGGGCCATATAGTGTCAGAAAATGGCATTGAGGCTGATCCAGATAAGGTTAAGTCTATTATTCTTCTTCCATCACCTACGAGTACGAAGCAATTGGAAACCTTTATACACAAAGTGAAGTACATGGCACGGTTTATTCCATTGTCTTCACAGCTTCTTTATCCGTTACAGCAAGTGGCAAAGCATGATCCATTGCAATGGGATGACAAGTGTGAAGAAGTGTTTCAAGAGGTGAAAGAGGTGTTAGGGGGGTTGTCAGCCATGCAGGCTCCTGATTGGGAGAAAGTGTTTTATGTAAATCCATGAGTAGGGGATGATGCCATTGGATCCATGCTATTGCAAAAGGGGAAGGGCAGCCATTATATGAGGACAGTGTATTGTGCAAGCCGAGTGAAGTTGGTAGTGGAGAGAAAGTTCTCGGAAGTAGAGCTAGTGATGGCCAGTGTAATATTTGCTTGTCAATGATTTCGTCATTACTTGCTACCACGACCTTTTGTTTTCTTGACGAGTTATGCCTTTTTGCCACAGTTAATTAATGGCACTAACATGTCAAATGTGGTGAAGAAATGGGTAATTGAGATGCAAGAGTTTGAGTTCTCTTTTCTAGTGGAAGACAGTACAAGGGCTACCCTAGCTGATTTGTTGACCTACAAGGAGAATCCCCTTATTTTTAAGGAAGAGGTGGTGAGAAAGGTAGTTGAAGAAGTGCCACAGATCAACAATGCACATGTTTTGTTCTTTGATGGCTCATACAAAAAGAGCCATGATGCAGCTTCAGGGGGTATAGCACTTTATGATCCAGAGGGAAAGCTAGTATGCAAGAGAGGGTTCAAATTGGATGCTCATAGTAACAATGAGGCTGAATATGCTACATTGGAAGCTGGATTACACATTTGTTTGAAGCATGGGGTTAGAAGGTTGAGCATAAAGGGTGATGCCTTGTTAGTTGTGAAGCAAGTGCTGGGTGTGTGGAAGATCAAGAACACCTCATTGAAGGAAATGTGCTTCAGAATTAAAGGCCTGTTAAAAAATTTTGAGGCGTGGAGCATTAGACACATTGAACGTGCTCTAAATGGAGAGGCACATGAAGCACCTCAAAGCATGATTGGGGAGCTATTTGTGTTGAGGACCACTTTACCTCTTTATCATGGCCGGGAAAGTTTGGCTCAAGAAGAGGAGTTTTTGCTAGCAGGAATCATTCCAAAGGAGATTCAGAAGTCTAAGAAGTATGGTTTTGTGCGTAGAGCATACAGATACAAATTGATTGGTGATGTCTTATACAAGAAAGGGGCTGATCTTGTGTTGAGACGTGTACCTTGGAGGGAGGAGCTTTACAGAGTGTTGGAAGAGAATCATGAAGGCGCATGTGGCGGCCATTTTGCTCTAAAGATCACCTTGCATAAGATCTTGCAAGAGGGCTATGTATAGCCCAGTTTGCACAAGGATGTTCACCATTGGTGTAGGTCTTGCAATAGGTGTCAAGCATTTGGGAAGAGAGTGTTGAAGCCAGAGCTACGAAAAACCATTATGGCGTTTGATGTGTTTGAAAAGTGGGGGATTGTTGCAATAGGCCCATTACCTATCACAAGCAGGGGCAAAAGCTATATTTTGACTGTAGTGGACTATCTCTCTAGATGGGCAGAGGCTATAGCAGTAAAACAAATCGCTGCAAAGGATGTGACAAAGTTTGTGCACGATGAAATATATTGCAAGTTTGGGGTGCCATTGGAGCTACTTTCGGATAAGGGGCCAGGATTTAGAGCTAAACTGCTAGACTTTTTATGCGCGAAGATGAAGATTAGGCACCAACATACCACTCCTTATTATCCGTAGTGTAATGGCTTAAATGAAAGATTCAATGGTGAGTTGGTACAGATTCTTTCGAAAGTGACAGAGCACCAAGGAAAGAATTGGGATTTGGAATTGCCTAGTGCATTATGGGCTTACCGTACTTCGATGAACATAGGTACAGGGTTTACTCCATTTCATTTGGTGTATGGAAAGGAAGCATTATTGCCCGTGGAGGTAGAGTTGCCTGCGGTCAAGATGTTAGAGAAGTTGCTTGAGCCGCCTAGTGATGCATTCAAAGAGAGGCTCTTGCAGTTACACGAGGTTCAGTTGGATAGGATGAGCGCATTGGAGCATTATGGACAAATGCAGGATAAGGCTTTGGCAAAGGTCAAAAGTAAGGGTATCAAGAAGCATGTCTTGGTTTTGCGCTACAACAGTAAGCTGGAAAACACCTTCCAAAAGAAGTTTCAAATTAAGTGGGAAGGCCCTTTCAAGGTAGTGGAGTGTTTTCCAAATGGTACATATCAGTTGGCTAACCTGGATGGGGTTCTACATAAGTCAAGGGTAAATGGATTGCGTCTTAAATTGTATCATGCCAGGTTAATGATGGTGGAGCAAGATGAGCTGTCTGTGGATCAAGCAGCGTTGGTGAAGGATGAGGAGACTTGTGACCCTGCGAGTCTCATATCGCTTTTTGCTGTTGCTGATCATGAATGATCTAGCAGGCTAGGGGATGGGCAAATTATGTCAGGAGTTTTTTGGAGCAAGGGATTGCGCATATGTACATACACATGTATGGTGCATCAAATAAAGGATTGCCCATTTTCCAGATCCAGGTGGTTATGTGGAGCCCACATGTGTACAGGTAGGACACCATGTACATAGTGCATCGATTTTCACTATTATCAGTACCAGTGTGTTTTTTCTACAATAATGAGGAGTTGGTAGCGTGTAAAACTTCTCGAGGAAGCTATCCGCGGGCCGACGACATGAGGTAAGCAGGTGCGTCAGATGGCATCTAGTGGCGTCAGGAGGTCGAACGGGGTCAATATTTGCATGTGGATGAATACGGACATAACGTGGATGTTTTCTTGTGATAATTATGCAGAAAGGTCATCATGAGGACCATATTTTGGGGCCACTTCACGTGGTGGCGGGATGCATTATTGAAAAAAGTCGAGTGCCAGGTGTGCGTATGGATGCAGCAGGGTGACAACTATGCACTGCGAGGTCAGTTTTTGGCCTGTTCGGGGTCCGTTTGAGGTCATCTAAAAGGCCAAGGGTGCCCAAGTAATAAAGCTAAGTGTGGGAACTGAAAAAAAAGAGAGAAGATCAGAAAAAAACGTGGAGAAGAGAGGAGAAACAGCCGCAACTGTGTTTTTGGGGTTTTTGGAGCCTGTTTTGGCCGTAAACTGCTCATCCGAGGTCGGATTTGAGCACTTTGACATTGTAGATTGGGGTTTTGGGCCGTTCCAGACGCGATGGAGCTGTCCATTTTGTCAAATTACTCCCTCTTTTTCTGCTGTTTTGGCTGTGTAAGTTTCTTGTATGAGCGAAGTTTCTGCTCTAGTTTGTGATTATATATGGCTTATTTTACCCATATTGTGTGAGCTATTTGCCCCATTGGTGTTGGCCCAAGCTCTATTGTATCTAAACATCATAAATTCTCCTCTTTTGAGCTGAATTTTTGTGTGTGTGTGTCTTTGTGTGGAGTGGGCAAGTGGATAGTCTCTGTCCTCTCACTCCATCGGTGTGTGTCCTGTCTTGGCCAGGTGTGTTGTGTAAGCCAGTGGTGCCCCCTAGTGTGTGTGTGTATCTTCCCAAGAGTGTGTGTCGGGTCGTTATAGA
This sequence comes from Adiantum capillus-veneris, assembly GCF_014529385.1. NCBI lineage: Eukaryota > Viridiplantae > Streptophyta > Polypodiopsida > Polypodiales > Pteridaceae > Adiantum > Adiantum capillus-veneris. The sequence goes on along the minus strand of NC_140956.1, from coordinate 25,648,389 downwards.
GGCGTTCTGTGTGCTTCCATCCTGCCCACAATGGCTTGAGGCCGGTGTCAGTTGCCGACACTGTCGAGCTGGATGATTTTTTAGCACTATTGAAGACTTTTACGCGCATCAAAAGTCACGATGATATTGTTAGTCAAGGACTCCTAGAGAAAGAACTTGTGCTTAGAAATGTATTGGACAGTATGAATACTGATTGTGGTGTCCTTCGGAGGCACATACAGCTATCGGTGCGCTTTCACTCAAAAGATTTGGAGGATGCCAAACGTGGCAGTGTGAAGGCAGTGGAGCGAGGAAGAGCATGCTCAAGTTGGTGCCCTTTGAGGGCCACCCACCCAAGGAGACTATGGTGACCAAGGGCCCAAGCAATGGCCGTGCAAGGGCAACCAAGTGAGAGGCCGCCCACTAAGGGCCTCGCACTTAATCAATTAAGGGTTGATAGTGTGGAAGGGGAACAAAGGGAAAAGGGAAAGAAAGCGTGCAACTAAGGGCCTCGCACTTAATCAATTAAGGGTTGATAGTGTGGAAGGGGAACAAAGGGAAAAGGGAAAGAAAGCGTGCAACAACCAGGGGTGACGAGCAGAAGGAAGAAGGGAAAGAATCGCTTGCGCTGGGCCATATAGTGCTCGGGCGAGCTAGTGTACGAAGCGCAAAACTCTCCTCAGCCTATGGCGAACCAGTTCGGCACTGTTGGCGTCAACTTTCGCGTTCGTCTGAGGTTCGAGATTCCACATCATCAAACTCCTTCCCACGCCACGTCAATCACGGCGCCGTGACTGCGTGGTGGAGCTATAATAGGAGGGGTAGGGCATCAACGAACAGGGCAAGGAAGTATTCGAGGGAAGCAATCGAGGGCTATCAACGAATGGCATAGCAGGCAAGCAGTGAGGAAAAGAACGAGGCAAGCAAGGAGGACGAGCTTGGCCGAAGCAAGCAATGGAATAAGCTTGAGGAAGCTCGAGGGCACAAAGCCAAGGAGAAGGGAAGATCGAGGGGAAAAAGGACTCTCGCCCACTCTTTCTTGCTCTCATAATCGGCAAGGTAAACGAGGTAAAGCTTCTCTCTCTCGCTCTCTCTCGTTCTTGTGTCGGTGATACAAAGAAAGGCTCTCTCCCGCTCTCTCTCGGTCTCTCTCATATCTCTCTCCACCCTTGAGATGCTTGAGGGAGATGAAGCAAAGGGGATTCAGGTGCTCGTAGAAGTAGAAGAGGGAAGCTTTCTCTCTTCTCTCGCTCTCAAGCTTGAACAAGGGTAGGACAAAGACTATTTCTCTCTCTCTCTGTGGATTAGAGAAACAAAGCAAAGGCTCGAGAAAGGGTAGAGTTAAGCAAGGAGTCAAGGCAGAAGAAAAAGGGTTAGAGCTCAGCAAAGCAGGAAGTTACAGGATAATTGACAGTAACTGATGCTTAATGATTAAGGCAGTGAGCAGAGTCGAAGCTTGCAGAATCCGTGAGGTATTTGAAGCAGATGAAGTGACATAAGAAGATTTCCATCACCAACATCAGAAGTTGATTAAGAATTTTGTTAAGTTCGGTGTCGTTAACGGCCCGGTTAATACTGTAAAGCAGGAGCTTAAACTCCTGGTTAGCAGATGATCCAAGTGACGGCACTGTTAACAGCCCGCCTTGGCTAAGGATAAATTGTACTCAAACTAATATTCGATTAATTGATGATTGCGGTGATTGGCACAACTTTCATTGTCTCTTGTTCTCTCTCTTTCACACCTCCCACAGCCAGAGGCCCGGCGCCTGCCCGGCTCACGTAGCGAACACATATCCCCTGACAATGGCCTTTTGCTAGTCTCTCCCTTCATTCTTCTCTCATCATCAGCTTGTGCAGCTCCCTCCTAGATCTGTTTACAGTCATGGTTGCAAATGGTTCTACAAAGGTTACCTTCTCCTTACCCTTGCCTTTCTCCTTCACTCTAGGTGGATCCACTACTACAACCTTTCCTTTGTCCTCTAAGCTTATGATGCTTACAGTGCGATCATGTGGTGGTGCCAGTGGAAGAGGTGGAATGGGTGCTTGTGGTGGTTCTTGGGGTGGACTTAGAATTTGCGTTGGTGGGGCTGGTGCTCGGGGTGGAGGTGCTCTCTCTCTAGGGGGTGACAGTTGGTTTCTTCTACCTCCTCTATTATAGGGTTGTTGCGGTTGAGGACAATACTACAAACCGTGACTAGCTTCTCCATAGTTTTAGCAGTGATACTCCCTATTTTGTCGGCGTGCTCTTCTCGGGCCTTGATCTCTCTCCTAATCCTTCCTTGCTGTATCAAGTGGACATAAAAATTCTGTAGTTGATTAGTAATGTGAGGCAACATATCTTGTTGGTCATTTCTTTCCCGAGGAGCTAGTGGTGGTGGAGTGGTGGTTGTCATAGTTGGCGGTTTACGCGATGTTCTTGCTTTTGTTGACTCGATTTGTTTTGCTTTCATCCACAGCTTTTTGTCCTTAAGGGGAGAAATCTCCATGGTTAGCTCATACGTAGCCGGGAATCTACCCTTCACCTTCTCCTTGAGCAGCGGCCACAAGCCATGCATGAATCGGTCCTTTTTGAGGAAATCGGGTGCAGCTTCTCCTCTTGCTAGTGACTCAACCCACCGTTCCCACAAATCCACGAACTTGGACTCATAGGTGGCATACTCTAAAAGACCCTCTTGCTTTAAGTCTCTCAACTTTTCCCACAGCTTCTTTGAAGTGGTACCTCCCGCAAAACTCCTCTTTAAAGCAGTTTTTAGGAGCTCCCAGTTATTGTTTGTTGCTTGTGGAAGTGCATTGTACCACGACCTAGCGTCTAGCTTCATGAGATGCTTAAAGATTATAACCCGAGACTCATCTGTGTCTTTGTTGCTTACTACACATGCTACTTCAAAGTCATCTAAGAAATCTTCTACCAAATCCTCCCCTTCTTTCCTTTAAATGTTGGGAATGCTACACTTGCCATGATTACTGAGAGAGAGAGAGAGAGAGAGCTAGAAAGTTACACTGCTTAGCTTATAGCAAAAAAAAAATTCTTTACAAGAAGGCGTGTATATCCTTGTTATACTAGAACATAGATTTAAATATCAAATGGTGCATTGCCTTGTACCAAAGGTAGGATAAATGGCTGATCTGATGCCAGAACCTCAAAGAAGCGCTCCTCCCCCAGCATAGTGTTGATGATGTGCTGGTAGTGAACCTTCAAATCCAACATTACCTTGATTGAATGTACTCGTATCGGAATGTGTAATTTTCCTTAAGGTAGGTTGTACTGACTCATGTGAAGCTTAGAGGTACTTAGTCCCTGTCCAAACTTGTGGGAGAGAGTGGTGTCCTTTCCCGAACACACTTAGTAGATCCCTAGTCTCTCTAGTAAGAGCTTGAGCATGTGCTTCCATTATCTGTGCTGCAACATCAGGTGCGACTTGGAAACTGACTGTGATAATTACCTCGGTGACTTGAGTTACCCGATTCTCGAAGTAGAATAATGTTGACTCTCTATTGTGCAAAGCTCCCTCCATCTTGTTGTTGCGGGTTGGTCATAGGTTGCGGACATGGTTTTGACCTCCTCCTTCTTCTCCTTGGCACACGGCCTATGTATATCCACTACGTCTGACGTGCTGCTTGTCTTTCCCACTGCAAATCTATCACCGTTACGCCTGGAACACGAGCCTCGATGGAGATGCGAAGTTCATTCAACTGTGCTTGGAACTCTTCTTCTCCTGTCATCCAGTCAGCAAACCCTCCTAACCATTCATCCATCCACAAAAGGTTAGGGTTTTCAGTCATGTAAACTGAAGGGTTTCATGAAAGGATCCTCGGTGGGGGCGCCAAGAAAATGATGTTCAAAAAATGACGTGCCAGGTGGGGTGGCCTCTAGACCACACATAGCCTCAATTCCCCAAGCATCATCTCAAGAGAGGGATTGTCCTGTAACTGTAAGGGGCACCATCTAGCATAAGTGCGGTTAGTATGCAAACATAGATGACCTAGGGTGGTAGGAGAGAGATGCCATCTAGGTAATCAACATAAAATGAGGAGATAGCAATGTCCGGATGGAGAATGCCTAGTCAATAGTCAGGAATGTGTGCACGAGAGGGGTATATGACAAAGGTCAGAATGGAGCACGATTGACTGGTGATGCCGCATTTTATGAAGCACAAGCAGAGTGATATACAAGGGAAAAATAATCCCTCAGATATGGGGAGAACAAAGATAAGGAGAAGAGAGAGTGGACTCAAAGATCATGGTAGAATTGCACACTTTATTGATGATGATGATACTTACAAACGGTGGTCTTGGCTGCTACCAACCTTGCTCCTGACACTGGGGATACATGATGGAATACGAGCGCCACATGGTGCATGGCTAAACTTTGAAGTTAGCGGTGTTAGCACTTTAGCGAGAGGTTAGTTGAGGGGAACATCAAGATGATGCAGTCGCCGGTGACGTGGATCACTCACATCAAGAGAAGCCCAGGGTAGCATGGTGTCATTGTTAAGTATGGAGCTTTATTTATGCCTTGTAATTTTCTGTGTTAAAAACGCACACTTGTAAGGCCCCCATTATGAGGAGAAGCCATCGTGCATGAAGAAAAATAACTCGCTGAAAAATAAAATCACTCGCCGGAAACCAAAATTTTCACGGCCAATCTCGAGCAAGGTGGGAGCTCTATTAAGGGTATAATCTCTTTGTAAACTACTTCTTGTTTTGAAGTACTAAAGCCATTGAGTGGCTGCTTTCCCGTGGACGTAGCGCACATTGGGTGAGCCACGTATATCATGTGTACCCTCTCTCTCTACTCTCTAATCTCTTGTGTGTGAAATCTATCTCTCTCCATTAAGTAACCTACTCAAATATCTATTTTAGCTACGTCATATTTCCTAACAACTGGTATCAGAGCAAGGTTTGTTCGTAGCTAAATTATCTCAAGGAAATGATTTCTTAAAATGAGTGGGAGTTATGGCGGAGGAAGGGAAGCTCAAGATTGAGAAGTTAAATGGAAAAAACTACCAACATTGGAAGATGCAGATTGAAGACTATCTCTACCAGAAGGACCTCTATTTGCCACTAGGCGGTCTTGCGAAGAAGCCCGCAACAATGACAGATGAAGCATGGATTGTCCTTGATCGAAAGGCACTGGGAAGAATCCGGTTAAGCTTGGCATCAACGGTGGCCTTCAATGTCTCGGAGATGAAGACCACGGAGGACTTGATGAAGTCACTTGACGACTTCTACGAGAAACCATCGGCATCCAATAAGGTATTTCTCATGAAGCGCTTGTGCAATCTAAAGATGGCAGAGAATGGTTCAGTTGCAGAACACCTAAATGACTTTAACACAAATATAAGTCAACTTCGATCGGTGAAAATCAATTTTGATGACGAAGTGCGAGCTCTCCTTATACTATCATCTCTACTGGATAGTTGGGACAGCCTTGCAATGGCTGTAAGTAATGCTATTTCTGGCACAAATACTCTTAAGTTTTATGATATTGTGGGTGTAATCCTAAGCGAGGAAATATGAAGGAGAAGCACAGGAGAATCATCAAGTAATGCACTGTCAGTGGAAACAAGTGGAAGGTCTAAGGAGAGATTCAAAAACCCAAAGGTCGTGATCACTCAAGGCGGAGCAAGTTACAAAGTCAGTTCTTGAATGTTGGAACTGTGGCAAGAAGGGCCACGTCAAGAAGGATTGCTGGTCGAAGAAGAAGAAGGAGAGAGAGTGTCAAGACAACAAGCCAACATCGGAGGCCAATGTGGCAGGTAAAGTAGAGCAAGATGCTCTAATTCTCTCATTAGACAATGTGTCTAATTCTTGGATAGTAGATTCCGGGGCTTCATTCCATGTGACACTACACAAGCAACATTTCCAAGATTACACCAAAGGTAATTTTGGGTATGTATACTTGGGAGATGATGAAGCTTGTGAGATTGTCGGCAAAGGTATAGTTTCTGTCAAAATTGCTAACGGAAATGAATGGAAGCTTAAAGATGTTAGGCATGTTCCTTCTCTTCGAAAAAATTTGACCTTTACAGGACAATTGGACGATGAAGGTCACAACATTGCATTTAGAAACAAATGGTGGAAGATCTCAAAGAGATCTTTGGTGGTAGCCAGAAAAGGTCGGTACATTTTACTTGTGTACTATCAGTACGCAACCTTCAGCTTGTGCAGCAACTACAGAAGTTGACAGTGCGGTGTGGCACTACCAGCTTGGACATATGAGTGCCAAAGGAATGCAAATCCTTCAAACAAAGAAGCTTCTACCAGGTTTGAAGGAAGTGGACTTAGAGCTCTGTGAAGATTGTGTTTATGGTAAACAAAAGAGGGTAAAATTTTAAAAATCAGGAAATGAAAGAAAAAATTAAAAACTTGAATTAGTTCATTCTGATGTTTCGGGTCCTGCAAGTATACCATCACTTGGTGGCGCATTGTACTGTGTAACATTCATAGACGATGCGACTAGAAAAACATGAGTTTATGTCATGAAGAATAAGTCCAATGTATTTTTCATATTTCAAAGGTGGAAAGCCTTTGTGGAGAATGAAACAGGTACCAAGGTTAAATGCCTCAGATCCGACAATGGAGGTGAATATTGTAGCCAAGCTTTTGAAATCTTTTGTGCTAGCAATGGAATTAGGAGGCAAATGACAACCCCAAGGACACCTCAACAAAATGGGATTTCGAAAAGGATGAACAGGACAATCATGGAGCGAGCACGAAGCATGTGGCTACATGCGGGCCTACCGCTTGATCTTTGGGCGGAAGCTATAAGTACGTCTGTGTACTTAATCAGCCGGTCACCCTCAACGGCATTGGATGGGGGAGTTCTAGAAGAGGCATGGACAAGTAAACCGGTGAATTATGCATTTCTCAAAGTGTTTGGGTGTGAGGCTTTCATGCACATAGATAGAAGCCTAAGATCAAAGCTAGATGCAAAGTCCAAAAAGTGTTTCTTCATTGGCTATGGAGAAGGTGACTTTGGGTATCACCTATGGAATCCTGAAGATGGTAAAATCTTAAGGAGTAGGAATGTATTTCTTAATGAACAAAATATGTACAAAGATTACTTGGAAAGAAAACAAACAAAAGAAACTGGTGATGAGTACATGGAGCTTGAGGATGGTGAAGACTTAAGGACTGCAAACGGTGACAATGTGCAAAAACGTCAACCAAATGAGGAGCCTCAACCTATTCCACGAGGATCTACAAGAGCAAGTAGACCTCCAGAAAGGTTTATTCTTTCCTTCAACCATCTCTTGATCTGAGATTCTGGAGAGCCGGAATTATACAAAGAAGCTATGCAACACGAATCCAAAGAAGAATGGATAAAACGCATGCAAGTGGAGATGGACTCACTACATTGCAACCAAACATGGGAGTTGGTTGAGTTGCCTAAAGGTAAGCGGCACTTCAAAACAAATGGGTGTACAAGCTAAAGGAAGAGGAGGGTGGGAAGAAAAGGTACAAGTCTAGGCTTGTGGTAAAAGGGTTTTCTCAAAAGAAAGGTATTGACTTCAATGAAATATTTTCTCCTGTTGTAAAAATGAACTCAATTAGGCTTGTCTTAAGCCTTGTGGCTGCTCATGATCTAAATCTCAAGCAAATGGATGTAAATACGGCATTCCCTCACGGTGACTTAGAGGAGGAAATCTACATGCTTCAACCAAAGGGGTATAAAGTAAAAGGTAACGAGAAAATGGTTTGTAGATTAAAGAAGATCTTGTATGGTTTAAAGCAAGCATACAGACAATGGTACTTGAAATTTGATCGATGGATGTTGGATCATGGATTCACAAGATGAAACTCAGATCACTACGTCTACACAAAGAATTTGGGAGATGGAAAGTTCATCATCCTAATATTGTATGTTGATGACATGTTGATTGTAAGTGCTAACATGCAGGACATCAAAGACCTAAAAGAGGATTTGTCTAAATCTTTTTCAAAGTGGATACTTTGTATGAAAATATCAAGGGACAGGATGAAGAATACAATAAAGCTATCTCAAGAGGATTACATCAAGAAGGTACTAGAAAGGTTTGCAATGCAAAATGAAAAACCAATTTCTACACCTTTGGCTGGTCACTTTAAACTAACGAAGGATACGTGTCCAAAGATAGCCTATATGTCTAAAGTTCCATATGCTGTAGCGGTAGGTTCTCTAATGTATGCTATGGTATGGACAAGGCTAGATATTGCACATGCAGTGGGAGTTGTGAGTAGGTTCATGGACAACCCAGGTAAAGAGCACTGGCAAGCTCTGAAGTGGATACTTAGGTATCTAAAAGGGACAACAACAAATGCTTTGGATTTTGGAGAAACTGATATTTTTTTAGAAGGGTATGCTGATGCAAATATGGCAGGTGACAAAGATACTCGAAGGAGCACTACTGACTACGTCTTCACGGTTGGAGGCATAACAGTAAGCTGGGCTTCAAAGATGCAGAAAGTGGTCTCACTTTCTACCACGGAAGCAGAGTATGTAGCAATAGCGGAGGCAAGCAAAGAAATTCTGTGGTTTCATAGATTCTTAGAAGAGCTTGGATTCAAACAAGACAATTATGTCTTGTACAGTGATAGCCAAAGTGCTATCCATCTTGCGAAGAACTCAGCCTTTCATTCAAGGACAAAGCACATTGAGGTGAGATATCACTTCATATGCACTCTTTTGGAAGAGGGACAACTAAAGCTAGGAAAGGTGCATACAAGTGAAAATCCTACAACCAAGTTTACAAAGGTGGTCAACAAGGAGAAGTTGAGCTTTTGCTCATCTTCAATCGGCATTCAAGGATAAGAAGCCAGGATGGAAAGTAGTCACATAGGTTTGGTTTGGAGATCAGCTCCAAGTAGGAGATTGTTAATTATGGAGCCTGATTTATCCCTTGTAATTTTCTGTGTTAAAAACGCACATTTGTAAGGCCCCCATTATGAGGAGAAGCCATCGTGCATGAAGAAAAATACCTCGTCAGAAAATAAAATCACTCAATGGAAACCAAAATTTCATGGCCAATCTCGAGCAAAGCTCGAGATTGTCTTCGCCGGAATATTATGACCGGACGACGACCGAAAAGTGGTCAGAAAATGACCGGTCGGTTGGCCGATGGCTGGTAGTCAATGGCTGGTGGCCGATGGTCGGAAGTCAATGGCCGGTGTGCTGGTGGTTGAATTCAAAAGCGGACTTGTCTTCTCAAGGGCGGCCATACATGGGCGGATTGTAGGGTTCGATTTGGACTTATCTACACAAGGGTGGCTACACATGGCTGCCTCTTATGAGAGAGGGTAGCCCTTTTGGCCTATAAAAGGAGGCCATTTCTACACACTTTTGATAGTGTGAAGTTGATGCAACAAGGTGGGTGTGAGGTGGTGAGAGTGAAGCAAGATGGGAGCTCTATTAAGGGTATAATCCCTTTGTAAACTACGTCTTGTTTTGAAGTACTAAAGCCATTGAGTGACTGCTTTCCCGTGGACATAGCCCAAATTGGGTGAACCACGTATATCGTGTGTAATCTTTCTCTCTCTCTCTACTCTATAATCTCTTGTGTGTGAAATCTATCTCTCTCCATAAGTAACCTACTAAAATATCTATTTAGCTACGTCATATTTCCTAACAATCGGTGCATTCAATCCTAGCATGGTCATGTTTGCCTTGCGGAGTGATAATGAGTGCCTTATGTGCATGGGGTGTCCATGACTAGTAAGTCAACCATGGTGTGGGTGGAGATTGGTGGTGGTGGTGGTGTTGCCAATGCTAGAACGCCCATGCTTGAAACTAGCACAACATCGTGAGTTCCCTAGCTTGTGGGGTGCATGATGTGCTTAGTGATGTATGGAATGTAGAGTGCATGGAGGCTCGGTGGTGCCTCGAGTGTGTTATCTCCCCCCCTTATGCTTAGTGGAGGCCTCTTTATATAGGCCTGAGAGGTGGTCTTACCTAATTGTCCTTGAAAATACCCACTGGTCACTGCAGAGAGTCTAGATACCTCTCTAGTGAGAGACCTTGAGAGGGTAGAGATAGAGAGAAGGGACGTAAGAGTGGGGTGGAGAGTTTGTTGTTTTTTTTACAATTCACTAGCCGTTGACTAGGTTATTAGAGAAGAGTGCATATCGGGTCATTTACAATGGGTGTTGTTGATGGTTAGGGTGTGGCTGGTGTGAGGTTAGTGCTGTTGGAACTGGTGTTTTGCTGATGTAGAGATGCTGCACGTTCCTTACTTTAGGGGCCGGTCGGGGCATGCCTTCGGCATCTTTGTTTGAACTGTGGTCGCTTCTGCGTGCTTTTGGTCGTCTTCTTCGTCGATGTAAGTTACTACATTTTTTCCTTCTCGTGTGTTCATATGGCTTGCATGTGTTTGTTTGAATGTCTCCGTGCGAGTGTAAGCATGTGTGTGAGTGTATAAGTGGGTGTGTTTTTATGTGTGTACGTGTTGTTGCGTGTGCGCAAAGCATGTGGGGGTGTGTATATGTGTGTATGGAAAGAGAGCGAGAGATTTTTTTAAACTGAAAGAGAGAGAGAGAGAGAGAGAATGTGTGTGTATGGGTGTATGTGGAAGTGTGTATGTGTATGTAAGTGTGTGTGTGTGTGTACGCGAGTGTGTATGTGGGAATGGGAGAGAGAGGTATTATTTTTTTATATTTTTTTACATGCTGGGTCGGCTACCACACAGAGAACGAGAGGTTCTAGGGAGTGTGTGTATGTGTGTGTTTGTGTGTGGCGAGTGCTGAGAGAGAGAGAGAGAGAGAGAGAGAGAGAGAGAGAGAGAGAGAGAGAGAGAGAGAGAGAGAGAGAGAGAGAGAGAGAGAGAGAGAGAGAGAGAGAGAGAGAGAGAGAGAGAGAGAGAGAGAGAGAGAGAGAGAGAGCTACTATATGCCCTGGCTCGGCCGACTCATGAAAGGAGAGGGAGAGTCAATGGGAGGGAGAGAGAGAGTGTGGGAGAGCGGGTGAGAGGGGAAGGGAGAGGGTGAGAGAGTGTGTGTGTGTGTGTGTGTGCAAATAATGAAAGAGAGAGAGGGTTTCTGCGCTGCGCCCTATGGGCTGACCTGTTGGCTACCGACATAGGGAAGGAGAGGGCGAGAGCGGGAGTCCACCGGGGTGAGAGAGAGGGTGTGTGGTGTGTGTTGAGAGAGAGAGAGAGAGAGAGAGAGAGAGAGAGAGAGAGAGAGAGAGAGAGAGAGAGAGAGAGATAGCTTGCGCCTTGCACGGGCTGCCGAGGGAGAGAGAGATCTTGGTTGCATGCGCAATGAAGGGGGGAGAGAGAGAGAGAGAGAGAGAGAGAGAGAGAGAGAGAGAGAGAGAGAGAGAGAGAGAGAGAGAGAGAGAGAGAGAGAGAGAGATAGATTTTATTATCGTCCTCGGAGGTCAAATATGACCTATGGGACCAAATTTACATGTGATGTAGTATGTGTATGGCTGATGAGTGACTCTCGATGCTCCAAAATTGTAGTGATGAGAGTCGCAATGGAGAGCCCACACTTTGGCTGGGAGAGGAAAGTGTGTAGGTCTAAGTGATGGCTGAAAATGTGAGAGAAGCAAGTTCGGATGTGACCAAAAGCTGAGCACTCTAGTAGTGTGTGGTACTCAGACTCTTGAACTTGTAGTGAGCATAATGTGCACATTCGATTTGACTCTTCTCCATTGCCCCAATGCCCTATCTCGCATTGAAGGAAATGGGAGCTAAGCCGAATCGTTGCAATAGTGCGTATCACGGACAAGGGAATAGGCTCAAGCATGTAAGTGTGAGTACGGTTTCCTCTCTCAGCAAAGAACATGGTTTTGTAGTTGGGGGCAATATGGGTGGTGTAATGTATGAAGCGTGACCCACCGGATTTCTCTCAAGCCGTAATACATTGGCGTTGTAGAAAAGCTTCATTCACTTGAGAGTCAATTGAAGCATCATGTAGCAAGTGTAATGCATCCCATCTCCCAAACCACTTCTTTATGTCTTGCATCCATCCCGTGCTCAAGATCTTGCTTTTATGCGTCTTTTGAACTTTTTTGCTTGCTTCCCATGCAATTGTAGGAAGTCGATGTGAGGGGTTTTGACGCATCTTTATCATGTGCTCCACAACCCTTTCCATGCCCATAACCTCAATTGGAAGGGATCCTGACTCAAGAAGTAGGAGCATATATGGTGTTTGTGTCTTAACTTGGAGAAAGTTTGTAAGAAAATGCTTTTGGACATTCTCAAACTCTTTCCAAGTAGACTTTGAGATGCTCCCGCCCCACACTTCAACTCCATAAAGAAGAACCGGTGTCACCAATGCATCAAAAAGATACTTCTTGAGAACCCAACACTTGATGTTTCCCACATTACACATGTTCTCAAATGCATAATATGCTCTCTTTCCCGCTTCCAAACGACGCATAGCACATTCATGCCACTTGTGATTGGATGGAACCTGAAGGCCAAGGTACTTAAAGCTCTCAACAACTTCAAGTGTCTTATTGTTGTACACAATGCATGGCTTCTCCTTATGGTTGGTTTTCACAAGCATAACCTTTGTTTTGGATTCGTTTACAATTAGCCCACTATGCAAGCAAAAGTTCTCAAGGACAACCATAAGCTTTTGTGCATCTTCTAAAGTGTGTGCGAGAAGCACTACATCATCCGCATACAACAAAAGCATGATTACCGCATTGCAAATAGTGACCTCTTCAATGCCTTCTTCTTGCATAAAGTCAAGTACCATTTGTTCCAATTGATCGATTATAGACCAAAGAGAGTTGGTGACGATGGACATCCTTGTTTAACCCCAATAGTGCTTACAATTTTTTTTGAAATTTCTCTTCCCATGCGTAATTGACAAATCACCTTCTCATAGATTCGAGAAACCGCAAGTATAAACTCACTTGGCACTTGGAGTTCTTCCATCCTTATCCACAAATTGTTACGTGGAATCATATCAAAGGCTTTCTTAAAGTCCAGAAAACAACAATACAATCGTTTGCCTTTCAACCGAATTTCCTCCATGAGAACACGAAGAGTGACAAGATGATCAATGGTGCTATGGCATCGACAAAAACCCGCTTGTCCCTTTGCACGCTTGTCATTCTCTTTAGCCCAATCACTCAATTTCATCTCCATTATGCACCCAAACAACTTTTCCATAAGAGATCCAATCATTATAGTCCGGTAGTTGCTTACTCCCATGTATCCCCTCTTTTATGCAAAGGCTAAACCCAATTAGTACTCCAATCATAAGGCATACCATGTTGAAGTGCAAGGTTGAATATATCACACATCCACTCATGGGTAAAATCTCCCGTCCATTTGATCATCTCTGGCTTGATACCTTGAAGATCTCCCGCTTTGTGAGTGGCCAACTTTTCAAGCCCACCGCATACATCCTCAATAGTAAAAAAAGAGGGCATACATGGGAGTGAACCATAAAATGACATTTTTTCAGCATTTGCTTGCTCATATAATTTCCTACAATGTGTGTACATATCCATTAGACTTAAGTTACCAAAATTCTCAACCCACTTGTCTCTCAAGTTTCTGCAAAATCTTCCACATGCATGTGCCTTTTCTTGGACTTGAAATTCTTGTTGCTTTACTTCCCATCTTCTTCTCTTCTTTTGAATCAATGCCTTGTATGTATGCAAATGACTTTGATAGTTGTCTTTGTCCATAGTTGCATCAAGATTTATCAAGGACTTTCGAGCATCTTGACATTCTTTATCAAACCACCTTTTGCGTGATCTATCTTTGTTGATACCATGGAGATGCTTTATGGCAAAGCATTCTTCCGCACAAGAACAAATAGCTTTCTTGAAAGCTTCCCATTTAGTTTCCAATGGTGCATCACATTGAAGCTTTGTCATCCATAATTTTTGCTCAACCATTTCAATGTACATTGGTGTCCGTTTGAAATCCATACATAATGATAACTTCTCTTTCCTTTGGCTGAGATTATCATGCTTATTTTCTTCTCCACATGAAAGGTCAATACATAAGGTGCGATGGTCGGATTCCAGGGTCCATTGACCAAACATAAAACTCTTTATGCGGTACATTATGGATTCAGAGAGTAGCATATAGTCAATCACACTATCCCCATTATGTCTCCTACATGTAAATCCATTGATTCCACTCCACAAAGATACACCATTGGCAATGAGCATAGCCGTGCTATTACACATGTGTAAAAGTAACTTTCCATAGTGATCTGTCTCTTTCTCATCCATTGAAATACGATCATACAAGTGAACTTCCTCCAACTCCCTTGACATGTATGGCATATCAAATTGTTGAGTATCATGTTGCGATGTTTTTGTGCGAGCATTCATATCCCCAAATACAATAACATCGCCTTCACCTTTGAAATAAAAAATGTCTTCTTCTAAATCAGAAAATGGCTGACCTCTATCCATGCAAGTATAAAAGGGAGAGTCATGATGAGGAATGTAGCAACCAGCTACAAAAATGGGTGCTCTTTTTGGTGTCATAATTTTCAGCCATACATAACGTTTGTACTTGTCATCTTTCACAATTGATACAAAATCTTTCAACCCTTTCTTAACCATACATGCTACCCCTCCTTGTCCTCTTCGTTGCTTGAGATTCTTTGACCACATCAATGAATGTACATTGTAATCCTCCAAGCCGTTAATCCTTTGTGTATCATGCTCCCAAGTTTCAACAAGAAGTACAACATCGGCTTTGCTTGTTAGTTCATCAATGCCAACCCCCGCATTCCATGGGTATCCATTACAATTCCAAAAGCATATTTTCAATTGTAACTCGGTCTCATAGGTCACGCATCCATATTTGCTTGAGGGACTTGTCTCCTCTTTGGGCACATTTTCTTAATGAGAGATCTCCTTGTTTTTATTATTCTTTTCCTCATATGCCTTGCGACGCATATTTTGTTGCTTAATAGTGCGATCTTCACATACAAAACATTTTGTATCCCTCAAATAGATCCAACTATTATCAAGGATAATCTTTCGCTTGGTCTCATCCGGCATGGTGCATACAATTGGCCGTTCTCCCGAGCGAGGAGCTCCTTGCTTTCCCACTCTATGTGCTCCATAGACCATAACTCCGGACATGCCAAAGTGGGTTTTGAAGAAATCTTCAATAACAATGGCAAGAGAAGGAGGTGTCTCTAACTTCTCTTCGGGAATTCAACAAATAACAATGTTCTTGGAACGTTGCTCCCGTTCCTTCAACTCCTCCACATCCACATTCTCAACATTCTTTGTTTGAACCATAGCTTGCATGAGTGAGGAGTTAGAAACCACATTGCTACCACATACATCAGCCCAAGACTTGTTTGTGCATACATTTTTCATGTCGCATACATCCCGGCTCATAGTGTCAAAATTCTCCTCTTTCAATACATGGTCATGCTCTACTTTGCTCATCCGCTCCTTCAAAGAATTCAAGTCCACAAGAGAGCGTTTACATTCCTTGACTTCCTCTTCAAGTTGCGTCAAACGTGTTGTTTGCATCTCAAGTGTCCTCTTGAGATTCTCATTCTCAACCACAAGTACCCTTAGTGTGCCATTCTCCATTGCAAGTGCTCGTAAGTCTTCGCCTTGTTTGTTTACAGTCTCTTGCAATGATACCAAGTACGCCATGATCATGGTTTTCGATGTCGTTGGTTGGGTGGTTGTGTTGCTATCTCCACACTTAGGAGATTTTGGATCATTTTCCACTATGGTTGTGGACCTTGTTGAAGAAGAAGAACCCTTGCGAGTGCCGGAAGACATTGTATGTAAAATAAGAGATGAGAGTCAATTTTCTTGAACCTGTTCACTTCGGAAATTCTGCTACAGAAACTCCTTCCATGACTCAAAAAATTTCTGTCTTTACATCAATGCGTAGAGGGCTTCGTGCTCTTCGATTGAGGCTATAGATCACCAAAATCGGAGTTCAGATGAAGAAGTTATGATCAAAAGAGTGGACTGCTGTCTACTAGGTAAAAAAATGGCTGCGTTTTTGAGAGAGAGAGAGAGAGAGAGAGAGAGGAGGAGGGGGGAAAGGTGATGCCAAGGGGGGGGTGGCCCCTGTGGCGCATGCGCGAGAAAGAGGGGGGGGGGGGGGGGAAGGTGGTTGGCAGAAGCAAGATTGTTTTTTCTTGATTTGAAGCTACCCACTTTGGATTTTGTTCTCGCGGGGCCCGGTTCCGGAAACCTGCCATCATTAGCCCTCCCCTAAAGGTTAGGGCATTTATGTCCCTAACTCATTCGTTTGGTAGTAGGCATCGGAGGTGGAGGTTGATGGTGTATCCTGATCTGGAATGTTGATAGGTGTAGTTTGATAAAATCTTAGAAAATAGAGTCTAAGCCTCCATCCATTGACTCTCGTCTTATGCAGCTTACCATCCGCTTCCATGAGTTGGGAACTCCCATTGGCATAATTCTTCCCGATGATAAACGGACAATCCCATCGGAGTAGGAACTTCTTATCTTTGTGTGTGTCCAAGCGATTGTCATAGAGGAGCACCAACATACCCTTTATTAAATCTTTGCACTGAAGATGTTGATTGAAACTAAGCCCTCTGTGTTCTGCCTGTGCCGCATAATGATTGATTGCTTCTTCTCTGTCCAATTGTAGTCGCGCCAAGTTAAGGATGTGGTCTTTCAAATGCATGTTGGGTCGTTGAAACTGGCTTGCTATTATCCTGAGACTTGCTAGTTGCACCTCAATAGGTAAGATTGCCTCCTTACCAAATACCAAATGATATGGGGTGAACCCCAAAGATGTTCGGAATGAGGTTCGGTAGGCCCACAAAGCTGGGAGTAGATACTTATCCCAATCCCTAGGATGATTGTTAACCTGCTTGGTGATAATTTTACAAATCATTCCATTCACTTTTCCAACTAGGCCATTACATTGAGGGTAATATGGTGTAGAGTGCCTCCTTGAAATGTCTAATGTTTGCATTAGCTTTCCTAGCAAGTCTGCTATGAAATCTATCCCTCTATCAGAGATGATTTCTAATGGTGTGACAAATCTGCAACATATGTGCTCATAGAACAACTTAGCTACCTCCATAGGTGTGATCCTAATTGTGGTTGTAGCTTCCATCCACCTAGTCATATAGTCGATTCCCATGATGATATAGAACTTCCCTGAGTTGGCCCTAGGCAATGGTCCTATGGAATCTATATCCCATTTTTCAAATGGCCCATATGAAAGGATAGATGTTTGTGGTTCAGGCATGAGTGACCTGGTGCCAACCCATTGACAAAACTTACATGTCTTACACCAATGGTGTACATCACGATTGAGGCTAGGCCATACAAAACCAGCTTGTAAGATTTTTCTACTTGTTATATCTAGGGCAAAGTGACGACCACAAACACCATCATCACAACTGGAAATAACCCCGTAATTCCATCAGAGAGAGGTACCTTCCTGAGTACTCGGTCCTTACCCTTGCAATACAAACCGTCATTGATAAGCCGATACCTTGTGGCCTTCCTGGTAAGGCATTGCTTCTAAGCTTTCGTTAGGTCCAGTGGTGTAGTTGACGTGCTTAAAACTTACCCAATAAAGTTTTTACTTAGCTTAAGTGAGTCCTTAAACTAGGATTCTTACATGTCCATGCTCTATTTACTTGCCTTACCGAAAGAAGAGCATCCACAAATACGTTAAGGCGCTTTACCCCTTGTGAGACGTACCATTGTAACCCCTTGGTCCGTGCTGCATACTCAGCTTCATTGTTCGAATGTGATTCTAACAAATGGCCATGCAAAAATACCTTGGATCCTTTGTCATCAAAAAGCACTATGCCTACAGCTGCTTTGTCGGATGCTCGCTTGTAGGCTCCATCAAAGTAGAGAGAGTGTGCTCTTTATTTTATCGGTGGCCCTGCAAGTGGTCGAGTTTCCTCCCCTTTAGATTGCTTTACCTTCTTCTAAAAGTGTTTGTAGGTCATGAGTCCCCCCAAGCTTGCCCTTGTCGTGCTTTCTACATGTACCGTGTAGTCAAATTCTTGCATACGAACTAGCCACTTAGAAATCCTAGCAGAAACATCCATGTGTTGTACCACATAGGGAAATATTTCATCCATGGTTAAGATTACAAGTTGGCTAGGTAAAAAATATGGTCGTAACTTTGTAGTTGCAAATCTAAGAGCTAGGACTAGGTGTTCCACATAGGTGAAACCTTTCTCTGCCATTGTCTTCATGCGACTAGAGAAGTAGATTGGTCTCATGAAAGATGTCGTTGCATCCTTCTGGAGTAGCACAACCCCCAAGGAGTCATCACCCACGCTTGAGGTGACATAGGACTTTTCGTTCCACTTAGGTGGTGAGATAGTTGGTAGGGTGGCTAAGACCTCCTTTACCTTGTTGTAGTGATGTTCGCTCTCCTCGTCCCATGTGAAAGTCAATTGTAGTGTGAGCTGTTCCAGTGGTAGAACAGGTTGTGATAGTAGATGTATGAATCTACTCAAGTACCTCACCTTTTGTAGAAAAGAGACTAGTTTACGTGCGATTGTTGGTGAAGGTAGCGCAATGAGTGTTGACACCTTACTTGGATCGACATTGATACATTTAGCTAAAATTTCATGGCCTAAAAGAATGACTCTACTTTCCCCAATGTGGCACTTATCTATATTTAATTATCCTCATAGGCTTTGCAGCCTTGCTAAACCCTCAGCCACCTTCTCTACTTGTGTGAGATGTGAGGGCTATATATATAAAAGTCATCAATGAACACTCTTACCGCTGTTCCAAAGAATGGTTGAAAGACATATGTGACATATCTTTGGAATGTGGTAGGTGCATTTTTGAGACCAAATGGCATAACTCTATAAGAAAAGCAACCCCATGGTGTAATTAAAGTGGTATTTAGTTGATCTTTAAAGGCTATGCGTATTTGAAAATAGCTGGAATACGCATCACGCACTGTGTTTCATTCAAAATCAGCTACTTCATTCAGAATTTCATGGTCCCTCTTTGTGGCTGCATTTAGTGATTTGTAGTCGACGCAGACCCTCCACTTGCCATTCTTCTTAGTCATCACCACTATGGTTGACACCCACTCTGAGTTTTCCACAGGATAAATGAACACCTGCTTTCAGTAGCTTCCTTGTCTTGACAAGGAGTGCCTTTTCCTGTATGACCCCAGCCGTCATAGTTTCTGCACGACTGGCTTTACCCCTTTCTTTAGCGTAATATGATGCCCCACCGCTGTAATATTTGTGATTTTTTTCATAGTTGTCAATGAAAAGCTCAGGGAATCGCATCAAAATTTGCAAAAATTTATCCTTCTCTTCACTTGTTAATTCCATAGACATCATACTCTTCAACCTACCTTCTCCTAGGCCAGGTGATTTATTTTTCTCTTCGTTGTTTTGCCCTTCTAGTGACGGGTGGTCAGTCATGCTTCTCTTTTGTAGGTCCTTCATGATAATTCTCATCACATCGATGGAACTGTCGCTCTCATCGGTGGAAGTGGTCTCCTCCTCAGAAGTGGAAGACTCACTATTGGTTTCATTTGTTGATGCCTCTAGAGAGTCCATTTGTTTCTGCTTGCCGGTCCTCATGTCATAGTAGATTGTTTCCCCCTTCTTACAGTCATGCGTGGAAGACCAGTGCCCCAATCTTGTTTTTCCTTCAGGGCCATGAACCATGGCCTTCCCAAGATCAATGGATAGCCCTCCCCCTTAGTTGGCATTACAAAAATATCTACTTCTACCTCAGTGTTGAAGGCTTTTACCTTCACTGCACTTACTACACCCGCACTTTTTACTTTTGCATTGTTTGCCATCTTTGTCTTGCATGAAGAAGGCCGGTCAACCTCGAGTCCTAGGCGAAGCATCATAGCTTCACTCATCACACAGATTTGTGCGGCACCATAATTTTAGGTGTTTCCAACCCTCTTACCCTTTATGTTGATGTCGATGATGACTGGAAGGATGTCATCCATGTTGCATCCCGAAATGGCTCCGGCTACCTTTGCTTTGGAGGGCCTTGTACTTACCATTTTAGACCATTGCTGCCTTACCTTTGGTGCGAGATGCAGTAGCTGTGGCCATGTAATCTTTGGTCCGTGCTCTGCCACATCCAATGTTAGATCATAGGGCCTAGAACTCTCCCCTAACTGAAAGTCGGTGATGCCTATTTTTCGTCGTGGCCTTGATGGCCTTTTGCTAGTCTCTCCCTTCATGCTTGTCTCATCATCAGCTTGTGCAATTTTCTCCCTCCTAGCTCTCTTTACAGTCATGGTTTCAAATGGTTCTACAAAGGTTACCTTCTCCTTACCCTTGCCTTTCTCCTTCACTCTGGGTGGATCCACTACTACAACCTTTCCTTTCTCCTCTAAGCTTATGATGCTTACAGTGCGATCATGTGGTGGTGCCGATGGAAGAGGTGTAATGGGTGCTTGTGGTGGTGCCTGGGGTGGACGTAGAATTTGTGTTGGTGGGGCTGGTACTCTGGGTGGAGGTGCTCTCTCTCTAGGGGGTGACAATTGGTTTCTCCTACCTCCTCTATTATAGGGTTGTCGTGGTTGAGGGCAGTAGTACAAACCATGACCATCTTATCCACATTTGTGGCATAGTTGGCGATTGACACAATGTTCCTACTTCTGTTTACTCAGTTTCTTTGGCTTTCATCCACAGCTTCTTGTCCTTAAGGCGAGCAATCTTCACGGCTAGCTCATCCGTAGCCGGGAATCTACCCTTCACCTTCTCCTTGAGCGGCGGCCACAAGCCATGCATGAACCGACCCTTTTTTAGGAATTTGGGTGCAGCTTCTTCTCTTGCCAGTGACTCAACCCACCGTTTCCACAAATCCACGAACTTGGACTCATAGGTGGCATACACTCTAAAAGACCCTCTTGTTTCAAGTCTCTCAATTTGTCCCATAGCTTCTCTGAAGTGGTACCTCCCCCAAAACGCCTCTTAAAAGCAGTTTTTGGAGCTCCCAATTATCCTTAGTTGCTTGTGGAAGTGCGTTGTACCACGACCTAGCCTCTAGCTTCATGAGATGCTTAAAGATTCTAACCCGGGAATCATCTGTGTCTTTGTTGCTTACTACACATGCTACTTCAAAGCCATCTAAGAAATCTGCTACCAAATCCTCCCCCTTCTTTCCTTTAAATGTTGGGAATGATTCACTTGCCATGATTACTGAGAGAGAGAGAGAGAGATAGAGAGAGCTACAAAGATACACTACTTATCTTATAACCAAAAAAATATCTCTTTACAAGAAGGCGTGTATACCCTTTCTATACTAGAACATAGATTAAAATCTCAAATGGTACATTTCCTTGTACCAAATTTAGAGGGCTGATCTGATGCCAGAACCTCAAAGAAGCACCGCTCCCCCAGCATAGTGTTGATGATGTGCTCATAGTGAGCCTTCTAATCCAGTGTTACCTTGATTGAACGTACTCGTATCGGCATGTGTAATCTGCCTTCAAGTAGGTTGTATTGACTCATGTGAATCTTAGAGGTACTTAGTCATTGTCCAAAATTGTGGGAGAGAGTGGTGTTCTTTCCTGAACAGACTTAGTAGATATCTAGTCTCTCTAGTGAGAGCGTGAGCATGTGCTTCTATTATCTATGCTGCAACATCAGGTGCGACTTGGAAGCTGACTGTGGTAATTACCTCGGTGACTTGAGTTACCCGATTCTCGAAGTCAAATAATGTTGACTCTCTATTGTGCAAAGCTCCCTCCATCTTGTTGTTGCGGGTTGGTCATAGGTTGCGGACATGGTTTTGACCTCCTTCTTCTTCTCCTTGGCACACGGCCTATGTATATTCACTGCGTCTGACGTGCTGGTTGTCTTTTCGACTGCAAATATATCACTGTTACGCCTGGCACACGAGCCTCGATGGAGATGCGAGGTTCATCCAGCTGTGCTTGGAACTCATCTTCTTCTGTTGTCCAGCCAGCAAACCCTGTTAACCATTCATCCATCCAAAAAAGGTTAGGGTTTTTAGTCTTGTAAACTGAAGGGTTTCATGAAAGGATCCTCGCTGGGGGTGCCAAGAAAATGATGTTCGGAAATGACGTGCTAGGTGGGGTGGCGTTTACACCACACATATCCTGAATTCCCCAAGCATCATCTCAAGAGAGGGATTATCCTATAACTATAAGGGGCACCACCTAGCATAAGTGTGGCTAGGACGCCAACATAGATGACCTAGGGTGGTAGGAGAGAGATGCCATCTAGGTAATCAACATAAAATGATGAGATAGCAATGTCCGGATAGAGAATGCCTAGTCAATAGTCAGGAATGTGTGCACGAGAGAGGTACACGACTACTATGGATCTTCTGCATGCCTTCAGCGTCTTTGTTTGAACTGTGGTCACTTCTGCGTGCTTTTGGTCGTCTTCTTCGTCGATGTCGAGTTCCTTCGTTTTTTTCTTCTTGTTCATGCGTATGACGTGCATGTGTTCGTTTGAATTTTTGCGTGCGAGTGTAAGCGTGTGTGTGTGTATAACTGGGTGCGTTTTCATGCGTGTCCTTGTTGTTGTGTGTGGGTGTGTGTGTATATGTGTGTATGGAAAGAGAGAGAGATTTTTTTTGACTGAAGGACAGAGAGATGGAGAGAGCGAGAAATAATGTGTGTGTGTGTATAGGTGTATGTGGAAGTGTGTATGTGTATGCAAGTGTTTGTGTGTGTGTGTGTATACGCGAGTGTGTGTGGGAATGTGTGAGAGAGAGAGAGGTATTATTTTTTTATATATATTTTTTACATGCTGGCTCGATTACTACATAGAGAACGAGAGAGGGAGAGAGAGCGTGAGTGCACCAGGGAGGCTAAGGGAATGAGAGGGTGAGAGTGTGGTTATGGGGAGTGTGTGTGTGTGTGTGGTGAGTGTTGAGAGAGAGAGAGAGAGAGAGAGAGAGAGAGAGAGAGAGAGAGAGAGAGAGAGAGAGAGAGAGAGAGAGAGAGAGAGAGAGAGCTATTCTGTTCCCTGGCTCGACCGACTAAGGAAAGGAGAAGGAGAGTCAATGGGAGGGAGAGAGAGAGAGAGCGTGGGAGAGCGGGTGAGAGGGGAAGGGAGAGGGTGAGTGTGTGTGTGTGTGTGTGTAAATAGTGAAAGAGAGAGAGGATTTCTGTGCTGCGCCCTATGGGCTGACCTGCTGGCTACCGACACAGGGAAGGAGAGGGCGAGAGCGGGAGTCCACCGGGGTGAGAGAGAGGAGGAGTGGGTGTCTAGTGTGTGTTGAGAGAGAGAGAGAGAGAGAGAGAGAGAGAGAGAGAGAGAGAGAGAGAGAGAGAGAGAGGGTGGATAATGGAGGGGGGGGGGGGGAGGTGATGCCAAGGGGGGGAGGGTGCGGTGGCCCCTGTAGCGCATGCGCGAGCGGGGGGGGACGTGGCTAGTGGCAGCAAGATTAAAAAACGTTTTTGTTTTGTTTTTTCTTGATTTGAAGCTCCCCTCTTGATTTGTTTTGTTTTTTCTTGATTTGAAGCTCCCCTCTTTGGGTTTGGCTTATGTGGCCTGGTTCCGGAAACCTACCGTCAGAGGCAAGACAATCACCTTGAGATAAGGCTATCATGAGGTCCCATGCTTGATGACAAAATCTGTGAAGGCTCAAGGAAAAATTTGTCCTCTGAACACGAGGCGCGGAGATCGATCTTTGCTGACATGCATGCATGGGAGGTTTTGATTGGCAAGGCTTTGAGTTCTTAAGCTGGGTGCTCGTGTTCAAATCCTATAGTTGGAGCATGAGATGGTCTTGATGCATATACTACCAATAGAAAATGCTTCTATTCTTAAACTCATGCTTAAGATTGCTCATCAAACATTTTGATGAGCATAGAACAGATACAAGAAGTATTCTGATGAGAATTGTTAGCATGCATAGAACAGATACAAGAACTATTCTGATGAGAATTGTTAGCATGCATAGAATAGATACAAGAAGTATTCTGATGAGAATTATTAGCATGTCACTTTTACAAAAGGCGAAGATGTATTCTTATGTATTCCTAAATATTCAGAAAGTTGAAGATTAGTCCTACACATAAGTTACCTCCTAGACATTTTGACCATTCATAATACTCAAGCAAGTTAAAGATATGGCCTACAAGCTTCCTTTACCTATGTACTCTATCAATTTTCCATGTAGATCATTTATGTAAATCTTTACATAGGGATGGCATGTCATTGATCAACATGGTTGGTTTCATTGAGCCTCCCACCCAATTGCATGAACTTGAGTGAATTCTTAACTATCGTCATTTATGTACTCATCATCACGTGCGTTGAAAAGCATTGGTTAAATGGAAAGATAGACATGAAGAAGGTACCATTTGGGAGAATATTATTTTTCTTAGAAAGACTCATTATCTCACTTTTGTTTTCAAGGACAAAAACTCTCTTTCAAGGTGGGAATAATCTCAGAACAAGTGTCCTAAGGGGCAACACCAAGGAGTGGCTACAAGGTTTAGAGGTTCGGTGGCTATGATTTTTTCAGAGCTACAAAATGCTTTCTCTGTCCCTGCCACTTATCCAAGAAAAAGAAGCAGTGAAATTTTCATAGTGTAGCATTGCGACAAACCAATTGTGGTTAGCTCAATGCTTCTTAGTGACATTCAAAATCCTTTCAAACACCTTCTCTACCTCATAAATGTAAAAACATACATATCTTCATATATAATCAATCTCTCTCTCTCTCTCTCTCTCTCTCTCTCTCTCTCTCTCTCTCTCTCGCTCACTCACACACACACACACACACACACACACACACACACACACACACGTGCGCACAAAACTGAGTGGAGGAAAATTATCAAGGCCTAGTAGAGTAGTTAGCCGCTTCCTGTGCAATATTTAATCTTGAATTCAAGCTTCATCAAAAAGATCTTCGTCCAAAATGTATCGTCAACATCAAGACTAGCAAAATCCCTAAATTTCCCCTCTTGAGCATTTGTTGGATGTTTTGCTCCCATGCTTGTCTCTCATTTGTCACCATGATGTATGAGGATTGACTTTTCTTCCTCTCAAAGAACTTGAATTATGGTAAAGGGAGATTTGAATCCAAAATCGGATGTCCTTTTGTTAATTTCCCCATTCTCCATCTCTCTCTTTCTCTCTCTCTCTCTCTCTCTCTCTCTCCACCCCCACCACACACCCACCCAAATAAAAGGGGCTCCTTTGTAACACTTGTGGCATATTAAGAGATCCCAAGCCTAGCCAGAACTCTCCTTCACCACTTACTCCCCTTGCTCTCTTCTTTGATGATCACTATCCTACTTTCACAATCATCATTACCCTCTCTCACTCTCATTAAGGATTCTATACCCACAAAATGACACATCCATTATCTCCCCAGGTAGTTCTCTTTATCTAGCTTAGCCCTTGCACAAATCATCAGCTACACAAATTTTACCCTTGTGTACAATTAGAATCCTACCTTTCTAGATACTCTTCACACTCTCCTAGCCAGGAATGGCAAGAGGAAGAGGTCATGAACAAGCCCAAGGACGATGTGGACGACCCACAGTAGTCGTGAGTGAAGCCTAATGTTAGGTAGATGGCCAACGCAGAAACTCCTACTTTGGAACATCCTTGTAATGATGGCTCCAATGACCCTCAGACCATAGTAGTAAGACAAAGTGACCCTTGGCTATGACCACCTACCCATTGAGATTCCCTAATGTGTCTTTGCTCTTCCCTTGCTGTGAGTCTAGATAGGAACCCCTACCCACCATATTTTATGGATCCATGTTGTGATCGCCTACTATAAGCCCTTGTTGAGCCTTTGCTCCCATCATGATTGACTCTAGCTATTATCCCCAAAACCCCATAGTTTCTGGAATCCCCTTTGTAAACAAAGTCGTGTATTCATTACCTACCCGAATACTTAATGGAAAACATGTTATGGTGCCTTGCTATTTTCTCTGCGATGAGTTGGTCACATAGTGATTTGAAAGGTCTTTAAGTGGTTAGGAAGTGCTTTCATAAGTGGTAGTGCTTCAAAATGGTTTAGTCGTGCTTAAAAAGTGATTCGTAGTACCCAACAATGCTTAAGCGTGTAAGGAGTGCTCAAAATGTGTGTAAAATTGCTTGAAAAGTGGTATGAAGGAGCTTGAAATTATTGCAAACAATTATGGAAGCGTTTAAACAGTGCAAGATGCAACAAAGAGAATTTGCAAATTCAATATCTTTGGGAGCGATAAAAATCTTCATCAGATACTCAAACATATCACTGGTGAGTATGAATACATTGGACTCGCCATCCATAGGGAACATTGGAAACCTTAGGAATATAACTAGATGGGAGTCTATGTAGCAAAGGGGCCATCATCAAAGTTCATCACACCCTCTCACCTTAGGAAGTTCACCTAAAGTATATGTACATATCAAGTGGGTTCAATAGAAAAAGGGTCACATCTATCTACTAACATAATATTACGGAAGGGGGAGTCCTTTACAC
This sequence comes from Adiantum capillus-veneris, assembly GCF_014529385.1. Taxonomy (NCBI): domain Eukaryota; kingdom Viridiplantae; phylum Streptophyta; class Polypodiopsida; order Polypodiales; family Pteridaceae; genus Adiantum; species Adiantum capillus-veneris. The sequence goes on along the minus strand of NC_140956.1, from coordinate 25,622,051 downwards.
ATATCGCAATCTGCGACATGAAGGTAAAGTCCAAAACAAAAACAAGCCCCTTTGCACGCGATAAAGAGGAAGAGAGGGGGAGAGAGAGAGGCCGTCGAAGGCGGTCGGCCGTACTAGTACTATATATGAAGCAGCTTAAAATTTTCAAAGAAGGAGAGACCCTCCATGTGTCACATTCTGCTTCATTTCAAAAAGGACCTTTTAAAAAAAATTAATTGAAAATACAAAAGTGTTGTAAGTACTACAATGATAAAAAATGAGAAAACTCGAGGGAGTCTTGACGGTGGAAATTCAAAAAGACCTTAGTACTCTATCTAAATTTATAATACTTAAGCTTATAGTTTTTGGGAGGCCATTTCACTTCGGCCCTCAATTTCAAGGCTGACCACTAATTACTTTTAATTTGAAAATTAGTTGAAGAGTGATTTTCCTTTACATTGTGAAAGCCATAAAGAAATTTTCTCCATGTGTTGCTCAATGAGCCTCCTTTCAGAGGTTTACACGGACCTTCTATGTCATAAATGTTCTTTTGACTTTGATGTTCGAAGTTCAAAAACTAGATGCATGTATTCATGTGTGTGTGTGTGTGTGTGTGTGTGTGTGTGTGTGTGTGTGTGTGAGAGAGAGAGAGAGAGAGAGAGAGAGAGAGAGAGAGAGAGAGACTCATTATCTCAGTCTCTATGAGTATAAGAGACAAAGTCGACGTGCCATTCCCCCAGGCGTTGGTGCATTGCACAAAGGCTTTTCACATTTGCATTGCATTTATGAAGTACATTGAGCTCGACAATTCAACGATAAGAGTCCGACAATTTGTTATGGATGTCCTGCACTCATTATGTGTGTGTGTGTGTGTGTGTGTGTGAGAGAGAGAGAGAGAGAGAGAGAGAGAGAGAGAGAGAGAGGGATAATCGACAAAATCCACAATCAAGAATCAAAAACAAAAATTCGACATCGGCATCTACGAAATTGAAAATAGACAAAATTGAGAGTTGAAGTAATTTGGAAAGTTCTTTCGACAAATCCAAGGCAGAAGAAGTGCAAACCCAAGGTAGGAGCAGACCTCAACAAACGGCAAAGTTGAATGATGATAGAGAGTTGCGACAATTCTCGGCTATTTTTGAAGGTTGTTACGCTAGATTTCTTCGAGCTTTGAGAGTGCTCTCGCCTTTGGGTTGACTTGGAATTCAAAGGTGAATCTCAAAATTTGTAAGTGGGATTTCACTAAATCTAAGTTTTCTCGAGCGTTTAAAGGCAAAATAGATTTTTTTGACGCAAATCTCAAAATGTTGTAAGGGAGGTTACACTAAATCGAGTTGAGACATAGTGTTTTCTCTTAAAAACTTAGAAAACTTGCATGTAAGAAATTTTAGGGACAACTTGATTTTATTTGAAGAATTTTACACTCAATTTCTCTATACTCTTTGTAGGTTTCCTCACCTTCAAATCTATAATTTTAGAGATAAACTTTCAAAATCTACAAGTGGGATTACACTAAATTGAGGATTTTTCAAGCACTTGACTATACTATACCTTTTTTTCAAACATTTTAGAGGCAAAATTACTATATATAAAGGTTTTTGCACTAAACTTATGTGCACTTTATAGATTTTCATTAATTTATGTTCTCTAACCTTTGTAGTTTCTTTTTCTTTTTAATTCTCTTAAGAGCTTGATTCAAATTAACTAAAAAAGAATACATGTAGACCTTGTTACATCTTTTGCACAGGGTCTCCAACCAATACAACATATTCACACTGTGACCCAAAACGTACCCAAACATTTTTAAAAGTACACTATATTTCTATCCAGAGGACCTATCTTCTTCTTCTCAGCAAGCCGCTTCCTCCTGATTGATAAACTCCATTCACAATTAGAGATAAATCTAAAAAAATTTAGATGGGATTATACTAAATCCTAGTTTTTTTCTTCAATCGTGGTGGGTGTCCTAACATTCAAATTAAATCTTACGAGTCTATGGCCCTTCCTATAGAGAGAGAGAGAGAGAGAGAGAGAGAGAGAGAGAGAGAGAGAGAGAGAGAGAGAGCCTTTTCTTGGTCTCCCCCCCCCCCCCAAAGCCCTTTCCTTATGTCATGTGGCAAGGGCCTCCAAGGTGCATTAGATATAGTTGAGAAACTTTGTAAGTGGAATTATACTAAACCTAGGTTTTTCTTGAGCACTGGGGTACACAATAGATTTTTTATATTATTCAATAGTCCACTATCTATACTCTTTATAATGGAGTTTGAGAGAGAGAGAGAGAGAGAGAGAGAGAGAGAGAGAGGAGCCCATTCCATTGTGGAGACCCATTCTTCTCCATGCTCTCTCTCACCCCCCTATCAACAACAATGGCACTTCCCTTTACATTAGAGCACTGTGGGGGCTGATGTATTGAGAGATATCTATCTGCAGGTTATAATGGTGATGTAGTAATTGAAGCAAAAAGTTAAAATGGATCCTTTTCTTGCAATGGTGAATACAAAAAGACCTTAATTGGAGATGCAAGGATGGAGAGAATCTTAGCATTGGATGCATTTGGGCTTCTCCTATGGCTAGCAATGTTGTTTTAGCTTCTAGGAGCCATTATTGCCGCGTACTTTAGCTTCATATATTTGGAGAAGCTGTAGATGTTTTACATCTATCCCAAGGCATGTGTGTGTGGGTGTGTGTGCGTGTGTCCGAGAGAGAGAGAACATAAAGTTAAACAACATAGAAACAATCCAAAAAGGGAAATTGGTGTGTGTGTGTGTGTGTGTGAGAGAGAGAGAGAGAGAGAGAGAGAGATAGAGAGAGAGAGAGATTGTTATCTTCCTAGAGTGATTCCAAGGACTATAGTTTCATCATACATGGGCACGCAGATACACACACACACACACCTACCTATATATGACTTCATGTGTGTGTGTTGTGTGTGTGTGTGTGTGTGTGTGTGTGAGAGAGAGAGAGAGAGAGAGAGAGATCCAATAACCATGCTTTTCTTGGCCGCAACAACGCGTGGGTCACATACTAGTTTTTACTTAGAGAGGGTATCATTTAAGGAATTAAAGAAAAAACAAAGTTGAATAGCAAAAAGTATGTTGTGATCTTATTAAATTTCACAGATAAGGGATTTTCATAAGACCCCTTGAACGCACGTGATATAGTAGATTTACACATTGTGAATGCTTCATGCCCCTTAATATTTCCTTGTCGTTGTCAACCACTTTGTCTTGGTGCATCTCAGAATGTAGAAGTCTATGTTTGCTGCATAGTTATCTTCAACCATCAAGGGGTCACTCAAGCCATCGTGGTGCCTAGCATAGAGAGGTGCATCTGCACACTCATTGGTACCTGACGCATTTCCATCATTGAAAGCACTATTTCTAGGTCGTATTCTCAAATACTCCAAATCTCCCCCGGTTTACGGTTTAGGGTATGCATCACAAAAGCAAGACAAAAGTATACACCTTGAAGCATACACATCTAATTCAGAGTACCATTCACTTGTAGTTCCATTGGGTTTCCCTATTAACATCTACAATCTTGATTTAAGAAAACATTAGTCTGACTCACTTCAATGTCACATAGCATTGCTTACTGTCGGTGTCAAAAATCCATCCATTCAAATGTCAAATGCTCATGCATCTAAAAAGAGAGAAATTGGAGGATAATATCTTAGTAAAGTCCACAAAGGCAGTTCTCTATTTCAAGAACACATTTTGCCCCGAAAATTTGCATTCCATTCCATTGCAAGCTTTGACAAACTTCAGTTGTTTGAAGTCGCCTTACAGATTACGAAGGATCACCACTAAATAAAATGTGTTTGGACCTCTAACTGTTTGGCCACAGCAGGCCCACAAGAAGTTTTGGACAAATTCTCACAAAAATTCCCACATTGTCACTTACCTCAACATCATTAGCTTCGGTGAGGGAGGCACTACATACCTAGCTAGGTACAATTGGGGGCACGGAATCGTCGGCCCTGCGGGGGGGGGGTCCCCTGACCCCAATCGTACCTAGCTAGGTATGTGGTGCCTCTCGAGTAGAAGCTCATGATGTTAGGGTAAAGGGCCAATAATGAACCGGGGTCCAAAACACCGCATTCAAAGTAAATGAAAAATATAACAAAAAAAATTGAGAATTATGATTGGGATGGCATTGGGAATGGCAAGAGCATAATATGACCTATCTTTTCCTATCAATTTCATTGAAAAGTGTCAATCCTATTAATAGAGGGACATTCAATCTCTATTGGTCCCCATGTTTTAAGTGGCCTTAAGTTGGCCCCCTTACACTATGTATTGTATGAAAAACACTAAAAAAGACTTCGTTTTGTTACATGAGAAAATGTACACAACAATAATGGTCAACTGTATTGGGATCTCAACAATCGCAACTTTGGTGACTCCTGTAGTGATGTCGCGCTCACCCTACATGCAGCCAACATAGGTCCTCATTTCTCGCCCTCGCACGCTTCTTCATCTGCTAGCCACCTTCGCTCAACGTGCCACCATAGCCAAAAATCCTGCAGCGTGTTTGAGAGATCATAGAGAGAGAGAGAGAGGTTGCTCACATTACTTCCATTTTGGATTAATAAGCACGAAAACATAAAAGTTGTGTTTGCATACTGCTTTCTCTGAACTTTGGGTGTCCTCATGCAACCCCTGAGCTCATATTGAACAACTTGCTGTCTCGGCTTGAGTTGTGCCTCCATTGCGCCTCTATCATTGCGCTACACGTACATGCGTCTCTACCATTGCGCATGTGTGTGTAGCGCAATGGTAGAGACGAATGTTAATAGTTGGGTGTGTTGCAACTCAAGGTCTGCGTAGCATCAAAATGCTTGTAAGGTTGAAAGAAAAAGCAAGGCCTTAGCTCCTGTGGGTGGTTGCATGCGCTTGCAACCACATGGAGCATAGTCTTCTCTTTTTTATATATACTAGTATGTGACCCGCGCATTGCTGTGGTCAATTTTAAAAGAAGAGTCGCAAAACCGTGGGATCTCCAAGGGCTTTGTGGTTCTAAAAGCAAAGGCAAGGACCCATGGATTAGGTGTCCCTAACATCGTGGATTAGCAACAACTATAGAAAGCCGACTTAAGGGCATGGTCACACGAGGCTCAATTATAAGTAAGTTGGGTAGATCACTAAGCCTCTTGAGTGAAGCAGCTCAATTCTACTATGTCAAGGCTCTTGTAAGTATGTCAAAATTGGCATAGTTGCAAAGGCCTATCGCCTGTACCTTTTTTTATAAAAAAAAGCTTGCGCATGTTGACGACGTCGTCAGCACCTCTTTAAGAGAGAGCGAAAGAGAGAGAGAGAGAGAGAGAGAGAGAGAGAGAGAGAGAGAGAGAGAGAGAGAGAGAGAGAGAGAGAGAGAGACGGTTACACGGCCATGGCACTGCAGCACATGCAGAGAAGATGTTTTGTTGTGAGGCGTATCCAAGACCAACTAACTACCGGCTCGTGGTTGGCGCTCAACTACCAGGTGGCAGCAACACGGGTTCAGTTTTGGCTCATGCGACCATGTAGTAGGCTCAATAATCATTGAATTTCTCAAAATAAAGCATAGTAGGCACAATTATCAATTATTGATAACTGTGCCTCGCGTGACCACCACCTTAAAGGTGTGGTTTACTCTATGTAATGTTGCTTATGTAGTGTGTATAATGAGGTTGGGCAAACCAAGGAGTGTTTTGTATGTTGACCACATTTCGTGTGTGTGTGTGTGTGTGTGTGTGTGTGTGTGTGTGTGTGTGAGAGAGAGAGAGAGAGAGAGAGAGAGAGATTTGTTATTCTCTCTCTCAAAGAGATTTAAACTAATGCTCATAATTTGTTATTTATATTCTCTCTCTCAAAGAGATTTAAACTAACGTTCATAATTTGTTATTTGCTATTCTTTCTCTTAACAAATAACATAATCTGTTATTTGCTAAGAGAAAGAATAGCAAATAACAAATTATGAATGTTAGTTTAAATTTCTTTGAGAGAGAGAATATAAATAACAAATTATGAGCATTAGTTTAAATCTCTTTGAGAGAGAGAATAACAAATCTCTCTCTCTCTCTCTCTCTCTCTCTCACACACACACACACACACACACACACACACACACTCTAAAACACGAGTCGTTTCTTAAGATTCATCACTTTATTTAGTTTGAAAGTAACTTGGTTTTTTACAAAAAAAACCCCCCTAGCTCTTCACCTTTACATGTCTAGTAGACCATCCATGACATGATCGCACAAACAGCTGTCACAGTAGTAACAAGTGTTTGGACGTTCGGACAATGGTAGGATTCGAGTTGATAAGATTGCACCATACTCCAAGGTTCGTGGAGTGATATTAAAATACCCTCTGAGTGGCTAGCCATAGTTGCGATACAAGAAAATCTTTCGCGATGGTAGAAATTGTTCTAGCAGATATAATCGTTCTGAAAAATCTCGCTTCATTGAGTATTCTACATAATAATATCGTGGCCCTATGCCAAGTGCTTCAGTTACCATCGCCAGACGGATGTTATTACAAAAATGCTCTCTACCCCAAAGGGTCACCCTGGTCACTCGGTTTTGATATGTCCACCACTTCGTCTGGGTCACCGAAGTGCCTAATTGCGGAAATAAAAGCCGTTCAAAACGGAGGAGTGTGGCTCGCTTAGTAGACTCACTTGACTGCTGAAGATGTGCAATAGATATTGCTAGAACCTGATCCCCATTAGGAGCCATAACAGATTAATATGTAGATTGCACCTGATGACAATTGGTAGATGTCTGTTTTTTATCTCTCAATCAGTTACTCTCGACTCGGGCTAGGCACTGGTTTGTAAAAAAGTTGCTCGTCTTATATATAGGCTTTTTGGTGACTGAGCCCAATTGGTTATATATTTAACAATAGAAAAAAAACACTTTACTTCGTATACCTCATCTATTTTTACTTTAGCTTCTGTCTCTTAATCTGTCCGAGTAGACGGAACATTTTTTTCATAAGGGATAAGGTAGTATGGTTTACTGGCAGTTTATGTCTACCCTGGATCGAGTGCACTAGCTCGTTTGAAGACCGTATATCGGCTCTGACGACTATAAGCATACATACTCATGCTATATACTGCCTCTTGCATTTTGACACTTAAATGATTAGGTAGTTTATGGTGATATTTTGTTGGGATGGTGGGACTACCGTGTACATAATGGGATTACCTACCTGCTATAATTCTCACCTGTTAGTTATATTGTATTCTCTGTGTACCCGGTTGTGTGTAGCGCGCGCTGGCATTCTGGCGCTTGTAAGGTAGACATGTGCTTGATGAACTGAGAGGTTTTATGCGCTCTCCACTGGCTTCACAGTCCCGGATCTGGTGCTGAGTGTGATCCCGGAGAGAACGGTCTTGATGGACGGCCTCGAGGGGCCAAGCGTGCAGGCTTCCTGACCTTCTGAAGCATGTCAAATTGCTCGCCTATAAATGGATCGTAAGGTGAGCGCCTATGCTCACTTAGCACTGTGATTTGTGACCTTTGTGCTGCATTCCATTCTGCGTTGCTGTGTGACTTCATCATGCCGAAAAAAGTGATAAAGATATCATGGAGGCTTTTGCATCGAATTTACAGGTTATATTTCTGTTGATTTCTAAAAAATAAAAAAAGGGGGATAGTGTTAATCTAATTCTTCCTGTTTGCGTAACGAGAAATAATGCTTCAAGATTGAGTTATCAGGTTACATTACTCTGACTCGTTCAATCCGATCTGGTGCTTGACGAATTGTTTGAAATGGTTACTGAATGGCATTGTGGAAATCATGGATAGGGCATTTTGCTTCCAGATGATTGTGACTCGAGTTGTTAACTTTAAGGGCAGCCGTGTGGGATTTCATATGTTGTGTGTATTGAAGTTAAGCTATCATTAAATGATTGTAGATTTTCATCATGCCGAAAAAAAGTGATAAAGATATCATGGAGGCTTCTGCATCGAATTTACAGGTTATATTTCTGTTGATTTCTAAAAAATAAAAAAAGGGGGATAGTGTTAATCTAATTCTTCCTGTTTGCGTAACGAGAAATAATGCTTCAAGATTGTGTTATCAGGTTACATTAGTCTGACTTGTTCAATTGGATCTGGTGCTTGAGGAATTGTTTGAAATGGTTACTGAATGGCATTGTGGAAATCATGGATAGGGCATTTTGCTTCCAGATGATTGTGACTCGAGTTGTTAACTTTAAGGGCAGCCGTGTGGGATTTCATATGTTGTGTGTATTGAAGTTAAGCTATCATTAAATGATTTTAGATTTGAAGCACTTAAAAACTTGTAAATATCTGCTGACATGGCTTTTGGCCGGGGCTGGTGCTTACTAGATGTAATTTGTTGGCCAAAATGGAAACTTTTTTAAGTAGTGTTGTATCTCACCAACGGTAAGAAACCCTAAAGAATGGTTATTTCTAAAGTGACGTACTCCTTCTCGCTTGATTCTGGACTTGGAATTATTAGCTTTCACCTGCAAGGATATGGTTGTTTTCTTCTCTCTCCAGCTTACTATACAGACTGAAGGTAATTATTCTTTTAAAATTCTAAAAAAAAGGGTGCCCTATTCTGGTACAGATTTGTCTGATATAGCATATTATGGTTTAGGTCTACCTCTAGTCTATCGGCAGATATGGGCTTCGTAGACTAATGTTGAGGATTTCCGTTTTACAAACAAGTGTGTGGATACAATTCCTGGTTCTGCTAATCAGGAAAATTTTTTTTGGGTTTTCTGATGAGTCTAACTCTGCTGAAAATGCCAGCTCTCTTATTGATAGATCTTATTGATAGATCTGTATAGATGTTTTGTGGTTTGGTAGGCATTCTATCTAGTAATGAAAGAGTAGTTCTGACTAGCTGATGTTGCTTATTTTCTGAAGAAGGTAAGTATGGATCTAATACTGCAAGGATTTGAATCAAGCTGATGTTTTTTATAAAAAAATATTATATAAAGTAGGTTTTGCTCAAAACGGTGAGCTGAGATTGTCGGATTCCCTGATAATGGTGTAAAACAAAACGTGCGGTTTACGATGGGTACGTTTACTGACCTCAGGCTGAATTTTAGCCTTAGTTGCGAATAGTGTGGAGAGTCTCTGACTGAAGTGAAAACTTTGCTCCGAGTTGTTGCCTAAATTTGGTTGATGCTCGGAAAGTTGAAAATGACTTCACATACCCTATTTTTGGTGAAAATTGGTTCTATCTCCTTTGTGTTTACCATAATGCTTCACATGATGGGTAATGTATTGAAGGGTCCGCTTGGCGATTCAGTGATTCAGATTGTTAGTGGTTTTCTTCTGGCTTTGACTGTTTTTTTACCTGGAGTTATACAAATATTCATTTCAGTTTATGACTCGCTTCGTATATGCTCTCCCATAATTATTTGAACTTCTCTTAGCCTACTAGTATGCAATATATACTACGGGAAGTTTATAGATGGTCTTGGTTTAATACGTTTACTTCAATTATATTTCGAGAATTGTTTGGACTTGCTCCTTTGACTGAGCTATCAAAAATACTGTGGTTTGACAGTTGGTTTTATTACGAACTTAGACAAAAGTGTGTCTGTCATTGTCTAATGACAGATGCAGTTTTTGATAGTAGTTGGGTATATAACTAAAAAAAGGCTTAGAGTTGTAAATTACATAATGAGTTATCTCTGTTTTTTTAAAAGAAATATATATATATGGAAAGTTTTTTGGATTAAATACCGGTCTGAAAGTATGAAAAAAATTTTAGACTTCTCCTTTCAAATAAGTTGTTGTCCGTTACAGTAAATTGGCCTTTGATGGAATTTAGTTTGTAGTTCTCTCTTGTCTAAGTAAGAAAGTAGTTGGGCGGTGATAGTATGTTTTTTTAAAAAAAACCGGCAAGGGTGTTCCAATTAAAAAGTTTTAAACCCAGAAAATAAAAACAGCTACACTATGGTGTTTTTACTTTCCTTATTGGATTGGCAATAAGCCAAGGATCTTTTTTTCATTAAAAACAAGACACTGGCTAAGAACTGTATGTTTTTTTAAAAGTGACATGGATAATAACTGGGATGCCCAGCATCACCTGCGTACAGTCACGTGCTAATGAACTGTTTTCTTGTGGCTATGGGTGCATGTGAGGGCTACCTTCTTTGATTAAAGCATTCAGTTCTAAGTTATTGATGACTGTGGATGTTCGCTTAACTTGAAGTTACATTTCTCCGAAGTTGGGACGACTGCATCCCATGATTTACATTGATATGTTTACTTCCTTGTAAAAAATTTATTTTCAATTGCAAATAGATTTTTGTACTATTCCATTGTATTGTCCTAGGATTAGCGGTCTGTGAACTATAATGTTCGTTTGCGTATATATAGGATTTATTTATTTAGAACTGCTACACACACCATAAACGCATAGGAGAGAATGATATGTAGGTTTTTCTCTCTCAGACCCTAGTTCTAGTTTTAAACGCCCATTATTATATAATGTATTATATGATAATAGGCTGGGGTGCTATCACACAGTCACCGTGGTACTCATTGACCGGATTGGTGAAAGGTTGCTAGCACTACCATTCCACTCTATATTAACACTTTTTAGAAAAATTTCCCCTATTTTTTACTGTCCATTTCACTAGTTTATTACGTCTGCCTACCAGGTTACTGGAAAGCTTACTGCAAGAATATCGGTCTGTTCTGACCCAAAGAAAAGAGCTCTGATTTTGAATAAACTATGGCTCGCTAGAGAAATTGAAAGCTTCTTTCCTTATGTCTCTCATAGAATTCGGCCTTATCTGCACATGGCTGTAAAATTCAAAACGAAGTGTAAATCTGTATAAGGGGTTCTGGACCACTCAACTCTTCCTTACGATGTAATCTAACTAATGTTCTTGAAAATCTTTGCAGATTGTTTCCTTATCCCAAGGTCTCTCTCTTCCTATGGAACCCCTTTCCGTAGCTTCGTTACTTGTGTTAAAGTGTATACAAGATAGTGAGGCTTCTGCCTTAATTTGTGATGCCTCGAAGGATTCCAGTCTGTCTCTTGTCCAGCTTATTTCTTTTGACCAGTGGATGAAGGTTCTTGCTCTCCTTGTTAAGAATAAATCATATGGTATCAACCTATTGCTGGAGTTTGCTTCTAATCTGGCTGGTATCTCCAAAAATCATTTGCTAGACTTAGCTTCCTTCTCGTCTAAAGGATCTGAACTATCCAATCTCCTCAGAAAGTTTTGCGGGCTCAGTCCCATCTTTATTACGGCTCCCTCCACTCCTATAGTCCCTCCTCCTAACAGCCTATTTTGTAGGGATGCTGCTGCTCTGGAAGCAGTAAAAGAGTTTCAAAAGGACCTTTGCTCACTTAGTGAAGAGTCCCTGTTATATATGGTGCCGAAAGTATCAAGGGTCTTTCCTTTTTTACCTTCACGTCAGATTGAGGTTGAATCCTTGGGGGTTGAGCACAAACTTTGGCTGTTCCCAAATAAAGGGTTTATTGCACCTATTTCAATGGAAACTTGGGTCTTCCTTGCCAACTTGGCGCCTTCTACTATTGAGGAATGCAAACTCAAAGTCCTCAAAGGAATTCAGCTTTTGGATAAAGGTGATCTGATTAAAGCTCCGTTCAATATGAATTTCCTAGATGAAAAAAAGTGCGGTTCAAATACTGGGTTATATGCAAGAACCAAAGGTGTGATGACTTTTAGTAAAAACAATGCAGATTACTATATTGAAACAATATGGAATGTTTTCAGGCCTTACCTTAAGTGTGCATGCAGATTTTTAGACCCTAAAGCTTCTTGCGAGTCAAGCATCATTTGGTTTGACCATGCAATTTGGTTTGCTCTCAACAATCTACCGAGTATCTTTCCTGACAAAGCTGAAGAATTCCATTGCTCCCTCTTTTGCTCATGGCTTGGTGGTCAGGCAAGGGAGCTTGTCCTTGCTCAGATCGCTTTTATTCGATACAGATCTATTATGTGTGACACCCTCCAGGAGCTTGGGTCCGATGAGTGTGGCACTCTTCTAAACACTTATGGAAATTACAAAGGAATAAAGAGTATTGTGGGGCAAATCAAGCCTAATATGGATGATGATGAAAATCAAGTCTCCAAACGCCCTAACACTCTCATCTCTCCGGCTGCTTCTTACACCTCTTTTTTGACTCCCTCCTCGAGTGATGCTGTTTTTGGAAGAGGGAGGAGTAGAAGTTATGTTAGAGGACGGGGAAGAAACCTACCAATCAGAAATCTTTTGGATATGTAATTTACAGGTACAGAGGAACGCATGTGGCAGACTTTACCTACCTCCGAAGGAAGAAGCTTGCAATAGAATATTTTCACATTGCTTGTTTACTAGCAATATTTTGGATTTCTTTACTCCCCAAGCTATCTTTTCAGAATGTTTTGGACATGTTTTTGGATCAACTCTATTACTTAATGATGTGATGTTTGGTTGGAAATACTTGCCTCCTATTAAGAATCTTTTTTATTCGAATGAATTCCTGCATAATGAGATAGTTCCTATCTGCTCTTGTCATCTTTTTCCAAAGTTTTGTAAGACTTTTGCTAATTTTGGCTCACATGTGTGTACTACTGAGATTGGGGTTATTTTTGATATTCCTATAAAGGTCCTCTTGAAAAAAGGCTTGAATCATATTCCCCCTTTTCCACTAAATCCTCAGCTAGCCTTAATGGCTCTACTTGAATGCGTGGCCGACTTGGCCTTAAAACTCCAAGTGGAGGAAGAAGCTAACACTCTACTTACCTCTACACTTAAAAATCTTTTTTGGAATAAGATTAGGCTTATGCCGCAAGAATGTCTTTGCTCTGATACTTAAACTTAAGACTTCCATTTCAGAAGTTAAGGGGAAATGGTTCATTGTTGGACTTGATAAAGCCTCTAATACTGCTTCCTTTATTTGTAAAAGGTTAGCATTTGAATCCGCATATTCTAGGCTCAACGGTATTGAGTTTGAAAAAAATGGACACTTCTCTGTTGGACACTGCGACACTTTTAAATATTGAACTTTCTGGACTAGGTTATTGTCCTAACTCTATGAAAATTCCTGTTCTCTTCCCAACTTATAAAAATCATAAGCATAAGTTTAGATGGATTTCTGATGCTTCCAATAGTCTTTTTTCCCCGATTACAAATGATATCACTTACTGCTTAGGTTTTATTTTGGATGAAATTGAAGCTTGTTGCGCCATCAAGCGCAATGATCTCAAAAGATTCAGAAATATAGATTGCTGCCCTTTTTGGATTATAAAAAACGCGGCTGAGGTTTCTATTAACCTCCCTGAGAATATCTTTTCTATCTTTACGGCAGACATAACACAATGTTATGAGAATATTCCTTTAAGTGGACCTAATGGTCTGTTTAATATTCTTTCTGTTCTTATAAAGTTAGCTTTTTCTCACAGAAAAAAGTCCAGATTTACATGTATCTCTACTAAAATGCATAAAGGTTGGGTAAAAAAATCGAATAAATCCGCTCCTTTCGTTTTTAAAGAGGATGATTTGTATGAACATATCTCTTGGCTCCTTAATAACTGTTGCATCCAAGTAGGTGCTACCTGCTACAAACAAATTTTAGGTATCCCAATGGGATTTTCATGCTCCCCGATTATGTGTAATCTTTATCTATGTCACTACAAATACCAATGGATCTTGAAAATGATTAGTAACCCAGATAATATGTTGACACTTACACACTTTCAGCACTCCTTCAGGTTTATGGATGACTTATGTAGCATTAATAATCCAGTGTTCAATGATACACTTAAGGTTATTTATTCGACTTGTCTTAACATCGAACCTACTTACTCGGATAGAGTTTTATGGCAAGACAAATGGGTCGTGTCCAAGACTCACTTCCTGAATATGCAGTTTACGCTTACCTTCCCATTTGTGGGAAATTTTTATACAAGTTTCTTCTGGAAAAGGGATAATCTCAAACTCTTATCCTCTGAATTTACAAAAAGAAAAAGCAATAGACTTTTTAAAAACTCACTACATACTTGTCTTGGTATGCTCTTTCTTATTGTGTATGCCTCGTCTGACAGCTTTATAGCATTTGAAGGAATCTCTACCCTTATTAACAAATTTGTTAATAACGGGTTTTCAAAAAAAGACCTTGTCGCTTGTATCTATAACTCTTTAAAAAAACATAACTGGACCGGTCTTAAATATGACCTACAGAATTTCATTAATCTTATTAAACCAGAATAAGATGCATCTTGTGAGGTAGTAGGCCCTTATTCTATGGGTCTATTACCTCATAGAATATGGTGCCCGGAAAAGGGCGGGTACACACACACACACACACACACTCTAAAACACGAGTCGTTTCTCAAGATTCACCACTTTATTTAGTTTGAAAGTAACTTGGTTTTTTACAAAAAAAACCCCCCTGGCTCTTCACCTTTACATGTCTAGTAGACCATCCATGACATGATCGCACAAACAGCTGTCACAGTAGTAACAAGTGTTTGGACGTTCGGACAATGGTAGGATTCGAGTTGATAAGATTGCATCATACTCCAAGGTTCGTGGAGTGATATTAAAATACCCTCTGAGTGGCTAGCCATAGCTGCGATACAAGAAAATCTTTCGCGATGGTAGAAATTGTGCTAGCAGATATAATCGTTCTGAAAAATCTCGCTTCATTGAGTATTCTACATAATAATATCGTGGCCCTATGCCAAGTGCTTCAGTTACCATCGCTAGACGGATGTTATTCTGAAAATGCTCTCTACCCCAAAGGGTCACCCTGGTCACTCGGTTTTGATATGTCCACCACTTCGTCTGGGTCACCGAAGTGCCTAATTGCGGAAATAAAAGCCGTTCATAACGGAGGAGTGTGGCTCGCTTAGTAGACTCACTTGACTGCTGAAGATGTGCAATAGATATTGCTAGAACCTGATCCCCATTAGGAGCCATAACAAATTAATATGTAGATTGCACCTGATGACAATTGGTAGATGTTTTTTTTTAATCTCTCAATCACTTACTCTCAACTGGGGCTAGGCACTTGTTTGTAAAAAATTTGCTCGTCTTATATATAGGCTTTTTGGTGACTGAGCCCAATTGGTTATATATTTAACAATAGAAAAAAAACACTTTACTTCGTATACCTCATCTATTTTTACTTT
Source organism: Adiantum capillus-veneris (assembly GCF_014529385.1). NCBI lineage: Eukaryota > Viridiplantae > Streptophyta > Polypodiopsida > Polypodiales > Pteridaceae > Adiantum > Adiantum capillus-veneris. The sequence goes on along the minus strand of NC_140956.1, from coordinate 25,606,943 downwards.
AGCTTCTGTCTCTTAATCTGTCCGAGCAGACGGAACCTTTTTTTCATAAGGGATAAGGTGGTATGGTTTACTGGCAGTTTATATCTACCCTGGATCGAGTGCACTAGCTCGTTTGAAGATTGTATATCGGCTCTGACGACTATAAGCGTACATACTCATGCTATATACTGCCTCTTGCATTTTGACACTTAAATGATTAGGTAGTTTATGGTGATATTTTGTTGGGATGGTGGGACTGCCGTGTACATAATGTTATTACCTACCTGCTATAATTCTCACCTGTAAGTTATATCGTATTCTCTGTGTACCAGGTTGTGTGTAGCGCGCACTAGCGTTCTGGCGCTTGTAAGGTAGACCTGTGCTTGATGAACTGAGAGGTTTTATGCGCTCTCCACTGGCTTCACAGTCCTGGATCTGGTGCTGAGTGTGATCTCGGAGAGAAAGGTCTTCATGGCCGGCCTCGAGGGGCGAAGCGTGCAGGCTTCTTGACCTTCTGAAGCATGTCAAATTTCTCGCCTATAAATGGATCGTAAGGTGAGCGCCTATGCTCACTTAGCACTATGATTTGTGACCTCTATGCTGCATTCCATTCTGCGTTGTTGTGTGACTTCATCATGCCGAAAAAAAGTGATAAAGATATCATGGAGGCTTCTGCATCGAATTTACAGGTTATATTTCTATTGATTTCTAAAAAATAAAAAAAGGGGGATAGTGTTAATCTAATTCTGCCTGTTTGCATAACGAGAAATAATGCTTCAAGATTGAGTTATCAGGTTACATTAGTCTGACTCATTCAATTGGATCTGATGCATGAGGAATTGTTTGAACTGGCTACTGAATGGCATTGTGGAAATCATGGATAGGGCATTTTGCTTCCAGATGATTGTGACTCGAGTTGTTAACTTTAAGGGCAGCCGTGTGGGATTTCATATGTTGTGTGTATTGAAGTTAAGCTATCATTAAATGATTGAAGATTTGAAGCACTTAAAAACTTGTAAATATCTGCTGACATGGCTTTTGGCCGGGGCTGGTGCTTACTAGATGTAATTTGTTGGCCAAAATGGAAACTTTTTTAAGTAGTGTTGTATCTCACCAACGGTAAGAAACCCTAAAGAATGGTTATTTCTAAAGTGACGTACTCCTTCTCGCTTGATTCTGGACTTGGAATTATTAGCTTTCACCTGCAAGGATATGGTTGTTTTTTTCTCTCTCCAGCTTACTATACAAACTGAAGGTAAGTATTCTTTTAAAATTCTAAAAAAAAGGGTGCCCTGTTCTGGTACAGATTTGTCTGATATAGCATATTATGGTTTAGGTCTACCTCTGGTCTATCGGCAAATATGGGCTTCATAGACTAATGGTGAGGATTTCCGTTTTACAAACAAGTTTGTGGATACAATTCCAGGTTCTGTTAATCAGGAAAAAAAAATTTGGGTTTTCTGATGAGTCTAACTCTGCTGGAAATGCCAGCTCTCTTATTGATAGATCTGTATAGATGTTTTGTGGTTTGGTAGGCATTCTATCTAGTAATGAAAGAGTAGTTCTGACTAGCTGATGTTGCTTATTTTCTGAAGAAGGTAAGTATGGATCCGATACTGCAAGGATTTGAATCAAGATGACATTTTTTATAAAAAATTATTATATAAAGTAGGTTTTGCTCAAAACGGTGAGCTGAGATTGTTCGACTCCCTGATAATGGTGTAAAACAAAAAGTACGGTTTACGATGGGTACGTTTACTGACCTCAGGCTGAATTTTAGCCTTAGTTGCGAATAGTCTAGTTGCTCCGAGTTGTTGCCTAAATTTGGTTGATGCTCAGAAAGTTGAAAATGACTTCACATACCCTATTTTTGGTGAAAATTGGTTCTATCTCGTTTGTGTTTACCATAATGCTTCACATGATGGGTAATGTATTGAAGGGTCCGCTTGGCGATTCATTGATTCAGATTGTCAGTGGTTTTCTTCTAGCTTTGACTGTTTTTTTACCAGGAGTTATACAAATATTCATTTCAGCTTATGACTCGCTTCGTATATGCTCTCCCATAATTATTTGAACTTTTCTTAGCCTACTAGTATGCAATATATACTACGGGAAGTTTATAGATGGTCTTGGCTTAATACGTTTACTTCAATTATATTTCGGGAATTGGTTGGACTTGCTCCTTTGACTGAGCTGTCAAAAATACTGTGGTTTGACAGTTGGTTTTATTACGAACTTAGACAAAAGTGTGTCTGTCATTGCCTAATGACATATGCAGTTTTTGATAGTAGTTGGGTATATAACTGAAAAGGCTTAGAGTTGTAAATTAGATAATGAGTTATCTCTGTTTTTTTAAAAGAAATATATATATATGGAAAGTTTTTTGGATTAAATACTGGTCCGAAAGTCTGAAATTATTTTTTTGACTTCTCCTTTCAAATAAGATGTTGTCCATTACAGTAAATTGGCCTTTGATGGCATTTAGTTTGTAGTTCTCTCTTGTCTAAGTAAAAAAGTAGTTGGGCGGTGATAGTATGTTTTTAAAAAAGAAACCGGCAAGGGTGTTCCAATTAAAACTTTTTAAACCCAGAAAATAAAAACAGCTACACTATGGTGTTTTTACTTTCGTTATTGGATTGGAAATAATCCAAGGATCTTTTTTTCATTAAAAACAAGACACTGGCTAAGAACTATATGTTTTTTTAAAAGTGACATTGATAACAACTGGGATGCCCAGCATCACCTGCGTACACTCACGTGCTAACGAATTGTTTTCTTGTGGCTATGGGTGCAGGTGAGGGCTACCTTCTTTGTGTAAAACATTCAGTTCTAAGTTATTGATGACTGTGGATGTTCGCTTAACTTGAAGTTACATTTCTCCGAGGTTGGGACAACTGCATCCCATGATTTACATTGATATCTTTACTTCCTTGTACAAAATTTATTTTCAATTGCAAATAGATTTTTATTAATATTCCATTGTATTGTCCTAGTATTAGTGGTCTGTGAACTATAATGTTCGTTTGTGTATATATAGGATTTATTTATTTAGAACTGCTACACACACACACACACATACACACACACGCCCCAAAAGTGTTGGAGTGATTGCTTCAATGTAAGCACCTTGCTTGGCATGGGCGATCACCACATTTGTGATAAAGGGGCCATGTTTTGGTATCCGAGTAAGCTTTTGATGGTGTATAGCATGTCAATACCAAGGGGCTAATGCATGTTATTTCCCTAAGCTCTCACTTTACATCGTTGCAATAAGCTCAATGCAATGGGTAACACAAAAAAAGAAAAACATGTCTCCCTATTTTTATAAGAACCATTATGAAACTTGTCAAGTATGTTGTTTAATAGTAAAGAAAGAAGATGTGCAAGAGAAAAGGGTATTTTTAGAGGGTTACATGCTCTTACTATATTGTCAATATCTATGAATAGCATATTGTTTTATATGATACATATCTCAATGGTAGAGTTTAGTGATCTACTCTTTTTAGGCATGCAATAAGTCACAAGCTATGATCCTTCGTGAAACATTGAGATCCCAGATTCCCACCAGCTTGTTTGATTCACGCATGTTATTGCAATTCCAATAATATTCTAAACCTTCCTCACACTATGTACATCTTGACCTCAATACAATAGCTTTGATAAGCAACAAACACAAAATTTATCAGCTTGCCACCATTTCTCCTTTGTGAATTTGTCCTAGCCACCATCCATTTGATGGATTGTACTCAATCTTTATGGCTATATGGACATGCACATCCATGCTTTGCTACACTTTAGTCCATTTTGAATATAAATTAAACTATTCCAAACCTACTTTGCCATATGTTTTCCCTCTTATGCTTGCATCAAAATGCATTGGTCTCACTATTGGCTTGAATATGTCACCATGCCTCACATGGACCCCTTACATATTGTCATAACCAATAGCAATATCCTTCTTATTCTTTCACATATTGACAGTGCCATATGCGGTATCTTTTTGGTTAGCTCCCTACCTTACCTAATCCCCTTTCCATTTTACACAGTTCCCTTTTATACATACACGAGCTTACTATTATCTTTGAGTTATCTTCCCCTTTCTAGAGATAGTACGTACGTGTAGGCACCAAAATTGGTTTTTCACTTAAATAATATTTTTTTAAATAGCAAAACTCACAATTGTGAGTGGATTATATTGAGTAGCCCAAAAACATACAAGGTTTTTGTCATGCTCATGTTAAGCCATGGCATCATTCAGGGATCATAATTACAACGGCTACCAAGGTAGCCACCCCTACCACCCTGCCTCCACATCCTTGATATCCAAGGTCCATACTCTTGTCATTCTGAGATCTTTTAATTACCGATGGCCAAGATTTGCCCCCATCCCAGGCATTCCATCAGCTGACAACAAGGCACAAGTAGTCCTAGACCAATCCTCCGAGTGATGCTTGCATCTGAGTGCCCATATTAGCACTTTGCTTTCCTATATAATTTCTGCGAAGCTTGGCACCCCAAATCCTCCTTCAAAAACATGGCGGTTCCTTGTTTGCCATACATTATGAATGAAGAAGTATTTGACGATCTGAGTGCTGACGAGGAGTGCAAGAATACCTGAATTTTTACCTCCAAGGCATAGGTCAGTCTTGAAAAACCTAATTTTTCATGTTCTCTGGACCCACTTGCATAATTTCCCTGCGAGGCCTTTTATAGCTGGGTAGTCCATGAATAGGTGGGCCTGATCTTCACTAGCTAACCTGCACCCCAAGCATCGATCTGACCCAATCCCTCTCTCCTGAATCTTCACCCCCGTTGGTAGAGCACCCCAAATAACCTTCCATAAGAAAACCTTCATGTACTATGGAACCTTTGACTTCCATATGTTCTCCATTACATGCTCCCACCTTTCCTCTGGCCATTGCTTTTTCCATAGCTTTTTAAGGGGGCTAGACCAATTCTTCTTTTGCATCATTGCTTGATAAATGATTTTAGTATGGGGTTTCCACAAGAGACTGCTTCCGAGCCATTTCAAGGCATTCCAGTCCAACTCCGAATCACAGATTGGCATCACTAGATTGTCAAGTTCTTTCATCACTTTGTGGACAAGCAAGACCTCCAAGCTATTGAGTTGGTATTGGGCAATCATAAGGTCAATGGTTTTCCAAATCTTGTCGACACTGTCCCAGAAGTGATCAAGTCGGATCAGACCCTTATTATTCAGTTTCCTGGCTGTCTCAATCCAATAGGGAGTTTGTGGCGGATCTACAACTTTGGAGAGCCAGGGGGACCAATGCAGGATGGAGTTCTTGAAGTATCTGGCTTCTTCCCCCCACTTTAAGACTCCTGCTACTTTATTGCATTTTCTTACCAATTCTCTTGAGCTGCCCCCCAGTCTTAAGGTAGACCATGCCGGGGCTAGGAGTTTGTCATGAACCTCCACCTCTCTCCACTTTCCTCCCTTCGAGCCAAGTTTAGCTGCTTCTATCATATCTCTGATCATGACTGCCCAAACTTGATCCTGTTTAGTCAAGGAAACAACAAATTTGGTGCAACAAGCTTCTGCATGGGTCACAGGGTTAAGAATGGCGAGGCCTCCTTGATTCCTCGGCCGAGCAACCGATTCCCAACGGGCCCATTGCCATGGCTTGGAAGATTTCGTGTTATTTTTCCATAAATTTTTTTTTACTGGTTTTAAGAACTCTTTCCAGTGACACTTAGCCATCTTGAGAAGCGGGCTAGTGAAGGCAATATAAGGAATCATAAAGGCATTCATCACTTTTATCCGACTTGGGAATGGGAGGAGAGCATACTCCCACCTACTCATTTTTGTTTTGATTTTTTCAAGCACCCACTCGAATATTTTCTTGTGAGTTACATCCATCCCCCAAGGGGCTCCCAGATGTCTGAAGATATTTTATTTTGTGACAATCTTCCCTGACCAGACAGAAGGGTCAAATGAGTCATTTTCCGATAGGGAAATCATCCTTGACTTCTCTATATTACACTGGGACCCGAAGCTACCGAGAACATTTGTACAATCTCCATAGCTTTTCTGATGACCTGGGGGCACGCCTTCAAGAAGAGGAGAGAATCATCTACAAAGAGTTTTGCCAGAAGTTGTCTATTTCTTGGTAAAACAAGGCCTTGCATCTCCCCCCATTCAGCACTAGCTTCGAGCATCGTGATTAGAGGATGTGATCCTATGGCGAAAAGTAGGGGGGTAAGAGGGCATCCCTGTTTAATAGACCTTTTGACCTCAAAAGAGCCCACAATTCTATCGTTGAATAGGAGTTGTGACTGGCTTCCAGCCCCCATTACACGAACCAGCGAGACAGAGGCACGGCCCAAAGCCAAGAGCTTCCATGACGGCTTCTATATATGTCCATGTTATTCTGTCATAGGCCTTGTCCAAGTCCAACTGCAACAGAATGCACTCCTGCTTTGTGATAGTTGCGTATTCTATGCCCACCATTGCTGCCAAGATGTTATCGTAAATGGACCTTCCTTTAATGAAACCATGTTGATGGGGGGAGATGATCTTGGTTAGTAAGAGGGCTAGTCTGAGGGCCACTGCTTTAGCTATAATTTTGTAGGCCACCGACATCATCGTTATAGGGCGCCAATGTTTTAGTTTAGAGCAGCAGATCTATTTTGGGATGGGACTTGATAAGCCCTCTCTTCACACTTGTCTCCAACGACCCTTTCACCATGGCTTTATTGGCCAAACTTGTGATTGGGGCCTTGAGATCATCCCAAAATTCTGTATAGAATTCCACCGTCATCCCATCCCAACCAAGGGACTTTTCCTTGCCAAGGGCTTCCAATGCTAGTGAACATTCGACTTCCGAAAATGCACGTTCTAAGTTATTAGCTTCTGAGTGGGGAATTTCCTTTTTAACACTCTGAAGTAAGGTCCCTTTGGCTTCTTCCACTTCTTTGGACTGGCTCTCCGGCCGTCCAATGATTTGACTGAGATAGCTCAGCATCATACCATCCATTTCATCCTGGTTATGAACTGCTATCCCTTTCTCGTCATCGAGTGAGCGCACATGGCCCCGACTCTTAAGCCCTAAAAAACTGAGCTTGATTGGAGGCTTCCGGTTGCAAATAAATCTCCCTAGAAAGAAGTTTAGCCTTTTTGATATCTTCTAACTGCTCATTAGCGAGGTTCGATTTGGCTTCAAGCCATCGTTTGTGTTTGACCTCAGTAGCATGCCCATTGGCTTTTATAGCAGTAAGCAATTGTACCTCCCCTGAAAGATGCAAAAGGTGATCCTCCCTAGCTTTCTTGATTCGCGGGCCCGAGGTTTTGATTGCTTTCTGGATGCTCCAAGCAAAGAGGTCCCACGCATTGTGTTTGTTGAGGTCGATGTCTTTTTTTTAGCTTACCCAGTGCTTTCTTGGCTAGATTCTTGAAAAGAGGGTCTTTGAATAGGTGTGCCCCTCTTACCAACAGTTTCTTTTTACCTTTTTGGGCCTGCTCCTCCTCTTTATTCTTCTTAAAATGTATGTGCAGAGGAATGTGATACGAGAGGATTGTTATTGGGACTACCTTCATTTCCATTAACGTTGGTATCGAGTCAGCTTGGTGAGAGCAATAGCATCTGTCCAGTCTGGAGGCAATGCGGGCATACAGAAGTCTTGTGTAGGTGAACCCAAGCGTTCTGTTCCATGGGCCAACATCCCATAAGTCGATCATTGCCCACTTTTTGCACAAACTTTGCCATTTAGACCTTTCAGAGCCAGCCAGCGCACTGGAGGATCCTGTTCTATCCCTGCTCTTTTCTACCATATTAAAGTCACCAACCAACAACCACTCCCCTTTAATAGGGGTATCTCTGAGATGCATCCATAGTTTAGCTCTATCTTTTGCATTGCAAGGGCCGTACAGATTCACGATGGTGAGGGGACGCCCTTCCCATCTGATTCTAATCCCCAGGATTCTGTCGGATGGGTGGTTAAGTACCAACTTCGGCTCCAATTCTCTGTCCACAATGCCAAGGACGCCACTGAAGGCGTTATTTCCGTCTCCATAGAATACCAATTTCTTTCCTAGCATCTGCTTTCTCTTGCTATGGGCGTCTAATTGGTGTTCCTGAATGGCCCAAAAGTTGATTGTCTTCTCCTTTTTTATTTCCTCCCAAAATAGGGTACTCTTCTTATGGGTTTTCAACCCCTTTACGTTCCAAGATTGGATAGTGAGAGACTCCATCATTAATACGGGGTTCATTGGGATAGAGGAACAAATTCTTCAACATTCAAATCATCCCCCCCCCCCGCCCCTTCTGCTTGGTCTCAGGAAAATCCGGGGGTTCCAAGTCAGAGGATTTCTTTTCTTGCAGTGTTGCAAATGGATTGTGCAGAGGGACAATGAATCCCCCTCCTTTCGAAGGGGTAGAGGATGAATTAGTTCCTTTCACCTCCAGTGTTCTGACGACTTGCAGCACTTTGGAGTCTCTTGCCATTGCCTTCACTCTTTTGGCTCTTTTCAGAGCAGGGACTTGGACAGCTGTCGCCGTTGTTACTGTCATAAATTTGGGGGTAGCGGCGGGAGTAATGATCCTATTATTATTGCCTGTACCTTCAGAAGCTCGTTGTATGGGATCGATTCTTCCACCATCTTTTCCTGCATCTTTGTATCCATTTTCTCACATACCATCCCTCCTTCATCCTTCCCTGTATTTGTCCCTTCATTATTGTCTCCCTGCTTCTCCAGCACTCCCATCGGGGATTCCATTTTATTGGGGGCCTTTTTTGCCGGAGCTACAGTACCATTAGAATTCATTGGACAATCCTTGGCGAAGTGACCAAAGTTGTTGCATTTAAAACATGCCCTAAAGTATGTTCCAAATTTTAGCGGAATGGAAACCAGTCCAGCTCCGACATTCAAAACCATGCTTTTAGGTGGCGTTTTAGACAAATCCCATCCTATACAAACCCTGTTTGAAGTTCTTCCAAACCCTCTCTTACTAGGTATAAATAAGGGAGTGCCCAGTTGGCTAGCAAGCATCCTGAGATTATCCCACACCTAGCTAGGCAGCCCCACAAATATTGAGCTCATAGTCCTTAGTTTGTAAACAATTCCAAGGTATTCAAAAGACACCTCAGATCCCAAAAGAGTCTAAACTCGCTCTTCATTACATGAGTTTTTTGTTTAAGGGCTTTCTATACCAACATGGCCCGATATTTCTATCGTGGTAACACATAGACACTTGTCTATCTTGCTTCCACTTCTAAGGAGGTGTCTATTTGCTTGGAAAGGCAACAAAATTGGTTTCATTTTCCTTGAAAACTAAATAGTTTCCACAATATTTCTATATTTCAAAACCTTGAGCTTACGCATTCCAATGGAAGATATGTTGTGAATGTGTAGGAAGGACCTCCTCCGCCCCTAACGTCCATCGCATAGCTGAGGAAGATGCAAGAAAGGAAGCAACGATGATACCACTTGTGTGGTAGGGAGCTAAGAAATGAAAGGCCAAAAATCATAGTCGCAAGGTCAATCTTGTTGCATGCAGAGGAGAAGTGCTGAAAGGGAACTAACACAACTGCCATGAAGGTTGGACGCGAGTGCTCTCTCTCTCTATGCCTCTCTCTCTCTCTCTCTCTCTCTCTCTCTCTCACACACACACACACACACACACACACACACACACACACACACACACACACACACACATGTGCACGCTGTCGAGAAATTTGCGATCTTGCCAAGAAAGCACCGTGCTTATGGCTGTGAGAGTTTGTGAGAGAACTCCAAAAAACTATATGAAGGAGTTAAACCATAAATTCCATGAAGACTAGGGTTTGGAAAGAAGTGCAATCAAAGAAGCCCCACTCTTTCTCTCTTGCACTCACACACACAAAGAAAGAACACAAAAGAGAATGTCAAAACAACACAAAGATGAAAACATCAAGGCTATGATCATATCGTATCATGGGTAATATGAAAGGGTTAATAGATGAGTTAATGGCATTCAATCTTGGCTGACCAAATAGGCTACGAATTGTTCTTTGGAATTGTAGTTTTGTGCTTACCATAATATATATATTTTGTCTAATGATTGGGATTAATTCTGTGTACAAATCCTCTTGGTTAGTAGCAAGATAACTACGCTTACGTCAAAAGAAAATTTATAGTCTATGAGAGGTAGTATGATGGGATCCGGTGATAGAAGTATTTCATTGAGCCTTTCTGGGCCAAAGAGAAACACTATACATTGTTGAAAGTGTATTTTACGGCTAATCCATACGTAATTCTAATAAATCGTACAAAGTGAAAGCGATAGAAATTATCATCATGTGGATTATTCATCTAGGATAACTCTAGTATGTGTAAAATGTAGATGTGAGAGAAGAGAAGGGAAGAGAAGAGAGTTTCCCTCTCAAGCCCTATTCTTGCCCGTAGGCAATAAGGATACTACGGGGAGAGATGTACCTATAGCAAGGAGAACCTAAAATTTGTAGAGAGGATGAATTACTAAGAATGAGGAAGATAGGTTTGGTTAAGGAGATGATATTAGATATATATATATGTGTGTGTGTGTGTGTGTGTGTGTGTGTGTGTGTGTGTGTGTGTGTTTGATTAGAGATGGAAAAGAAAACAACAAGAAATCAAGAAAACATCAATGTAGAACACATCTTACTTGACAAACCCTTCGGCACCATTATTGATGGAAAGAGAAGAAGAGGGGAGATCAACTTTGATTGATACGCCAAGTCCAAGACCTTCTTTGATTAGAGTTGATCTTCCAAGGATAGCATACAAGAATGATTAGTCTTCCTCTAGAAGAAAGTGTAGGCTTAGGCTTATGTTAATGGGTAAGTACAATTTGGCATTACTACTCACTTCCTCATGAATTCCTCTCATCAATGGCTTGAATGCTTGAGTTATTTTCAAGGAATAAGAGGTCCCCTTTTATAGGTGAAGGGAACCCCCAAAGGTTTACACAAGAAGAGAAGAGCCAGTGTGAACAGAAACTGGAAAAGTTGGAAATGAGCTGTCCCTGCATGATGTGGGCAGATTGGGGTCCAGTATTTTGATCATATCTCCTCAACTGTGGCTCCAAATAAAAAAGTAAAAATATGGGCAAAAACTTCAGCTCATTGCCTACGACCTCTTTTTTATATGCATTTTCCAATTCGGATTGGAACCTTGTGTAAAAAAATCATCAAAATAGGGTACAGTTTTGGCAACAAAAGTCTTCTTGTGGTCCCCTTAGCTTAGACTTTTATTTGATTCCAATAGACACCTCATGCCATATGAAAGCATGACATTGCTCCTTGACAAATTTTTGTAATCATGCTTACAATAATGCATTAAAATAAGTGTATCTTTGAAATCATGCCACCTAGTGTCCCACTAGGATTTGATTCCATCTTAGTAGCTTTTAAAAATAAATATAAGAAAAATATGAAAAATACATAGAATATATATATATATATATATTGGAGTTTACCCTAGATATAGGATCTAGCTAAGGTGTGAGATGATAATGAGATAGTACAAATAAAGAATCAATGCTTTTTGCCCCAAGTTAAAGAGGCGGAGCTTTTGACGTTTTTTCCATAGTATTTTCTCTGATGGTAAAGTAAGAATAGGTACCCTTGAGATAAATAATAGGATGAGATAGAAAGAATATTATTATACTTAAATATACATATGTACATTATAGAAAATATAACTATGTATCTAAAAAGATACAAGATAACTCTTGTAGCATGCGTTCCCACTATGTACGTGTCATAGCACGACAACGCGAGAGCTGTAGCCACCGAGTTGGGACCAGGAGCCCTAGACTTGTGGCGCTGTAGTTCTAACTTTTCTCGCAAGTCAATTTTCCAACCTCATGCTCCCTAACCAGTAGTGGCATGGGAATAGCGGTGACAGCCGTCTTGATTGTCGATACTTGTGAGGTTCTACAGTCCTAAAAAAAGTGGTGGTTCACCCACGCGCACGCGAGAGAGAGAGAGAGAGAGAGAGAGAGAGAGAGAGAGAGAGAGAGAGAGAGAGAGAGAGAGAGAGAGAGAGAGAGAGAGCACTTTTTGATGCGTGGAAGGATTCCGTGCTCGAGGATTTCTCAAGCTCAATAAAGAAGTAGTATAGATATAAAAGCATTAAATGTGAGGGCTGGAGTTTCTTTATGGCCTTCAAAAGGAAAAGTAGAGTAACCCTTTGAGTGACACATGGATGCCTCGAGGGCTCATCTCTCTATTTCTCTCTCTCTCTCTCTCTCTCTCTCTAACACACACCAGTGCCCCATGCAAGGGTGTAGCAGACTTTTAATAGGTGTGCTCGGGGTGGTGAGAGATTGATCGTGGATGTACTGGGTATTCAACTTTTCTATGTCTCTCATGCTCCCGGGGTCTTCACTAAGGATTACCGTATGGTGTCACGTGAGTGTACAATAGGGGGGGTTTATGAGGCCAAAAAGGTAGATTTTACAAAGGAGGGTACCGTATATAGGGGGTAAAATGACAGTTTTGGTGCACGTAGGTGACGTCTTTCTAGTACTACTAATGAATCCCCCGGGATCATGCTCCTCTATTTTGGGGCTATTTGAGATTCCCAATGTTTGCAATAAGCCAGGTTTAGTTATTTTTGCTACTAAAATTGTAATTTTTTTGCTGGATTTCAAGCTTGCCAATGAAGAAAATTGACTAAATTTTGTAAGTTTTACTATCAATTCTTCAAATTTCAACCTAAAATTCAAAAGCTTGTTTCATTCTGCAATTTTTTATTTTAAGATTTCTTTGATAAAAAAAAATATTTTTGGCAGGCCTATTTAAGAAACCCTGTGTGTGTGTGTGTGCACGCGCGCGTGCACGCTCATGATGTTCCACATAAGGTGTAGGTAGCGCCAATCGACTCCGAGATCATTCGACTCTAATCCTTTGTGCAAAGCTACTACATGCAATGTGCACATTCTCGGGGCTAGAAGAAAAATTATACATGAAGGTGCCAAGTGTGAGATTTTAGCTCAACATTATACAATGCGTGAAATCTTTGAAAATTCTACATTTTTGACGCTCGAGTATAAATTTCAAGGCTAGAAAGAAAAAGGGAGTTTTTTTTTGCTCTGCACAATCTACGTCGGACACATTCCAATGGGATTGACATTGGGGATTATTTAGACCGTCCAATTTGGATTATTGAGTAAATTCAGAGAAAAAAAGTAAATTTTAATCAGCAAGTAAATTTGAGCTAGTCAAGATTGTGTCACACCTTGAATGTCAAAGCCACGCCCTGCCGTATTCAAATCATGGGCTCTAACCACCACGCTCACATGCTTTCGCTGAAGATCATGGTACTCCTATGCATGACATTGTAAGTACAAACTGATTTGTAAATTTGGATGTTGATCGCATGGTCTACATCACATGCGTGTCATGATCTGTCACCTCCTCCCTTAATCCCATTTAACCATGCCTATGCCATATAGTGCTCGATGTTTTTTATGACCTTCAAAATGCAAAGTAGAGCTACCCTTTACAAAAACAAAAGTAATCACCCTTCAAAATTAAAGGGCGGAGTGAAACTCCATGGCCTTTCTAAAGAGTTTAAATAATACTAAATATAGATATAGTACTAAGTATTGTGACTTTTTGACAGAATGAGAAGTCAAAACTAAGTCTTTTAAGTCTTTTCATTTTCTACCATTAGAGACTTGCTACTTACCTTTCACTTTTACATTTCAAACCAAATGTTTCTTAAGGTTTTTGAAATAAAGGAGAGAGTGACACATGGATGCCCTCTCCTTTCTTGAAAATTTTAAGTTCAATTATATACAGCATAGATATAGAAGTAGGCGGAATACTCAAACACAAACTCTAATCTTTACAGAGGCCACAAAAGCAAACTCTAGTATTTATACAGGCTGAATGAAAAGCTAATTGCAAGTGGCATGTTCAAATCAGGGGAGAGAGAGAGAGAGAGAGAGAGAGAGAGACAGAGAGAGAGAGCTTACTTGTCAGCTAACGCCAGTATGGCGTTAGCTTACTCGACGTTATCTGAAGGAGTACGAGCAGAAGTGTGACGCGAGAGAGAGTGCAAGAAGAAGAGCACGACGATATGGTGAACTCGCTCTACTGTAATGTGTAGAGCATAGTGAGTTCTTATTAGGTTTTCATAAAAGAATATGTGTACATACCTGGCGGCCCGCCCACTTACCTGGGCGACCACATTGGGCTTTATACCCCAACAACCTCCCACTTAAAGTCCAATGTGGTACTTTAAGTGTGAGAGAAGCTACTATACAAGCTAATATACAAGAGATGTAGAGAAGTGATGTACTACCCTACACCTAACTGCTTGCGAAAATGCGCAAAGCTCTCTGAGGGAAGTCCTTTTGTAAGTAGATCAGCAGGATTTTTTGTGGTGTGAACTTTGACAAGCTGAAGTTGCTCGAGCATTTCCCTGATGAAATGATACTTCACATCCACATGCTTTGTCTTTGAGTGATAAACTGGATTGCGAGCCAATTGTATAGCACTTTGACTATCACAATATAACACAGGCATCTCTTCTTTGATTTCCAAGTCTGTTACTAGTCGATTAAGCCAAATTGATTCTTTGCATGCCTCTGATGTTGCAACATATTCAGCCTCTGTAGTAGACCGAGTAACACAATCTTGTAATCTAGAACGCCATGATACTACTCCACCAGCCAATGTAAAGACATACCCTGACGTAGACCTTCGGTTGTCTAAGTCACCTGCATAATATGATTCTGTAAAACCCTTTACACTTAGCTCCTGGCTCCCATAGCATATACGCATACTCTTTGTAGCTTTCAGGTATCTCAATATTCCTTTCACTGCCTCCCAATGTTTCTTGCCTGGGTTTGACATGTATCGACTTACTACTCCCACTGCAAATGCAATGTCTGGGCGAGTATCAATCATTGCATACAATAAACTACCCACTGCAGAAGCATATGGAATCTTATCCATTTCAGACTATTATTCCTCAGACACAGGACAATCTTGTTTTTTAAGTTTCACATATGGTGGCAATGGAACACTCAATGCCTTTCCCTTCTTCATATTGAAACATTGCAAAACCTTGTCAATATACTCTGTTTGAGATAACCTAATCAACTTCTTTGATCTGTCTCTCTCAATGCGCATACCAACTATATGACTTGCCTCACCCATGTCTTTCATGTCAAACGATTTTGCCATCTTTGACTTCAAAGCTGAAATTTCTTCCAAGTGCTTGCCAGCAATCAACATGTCATCCACATACAAAATAAGGATCAGCCAACTGCCATCCTTAGCTCTCTTTGTATATAGACAGTGATCGAACTCATTACGTTTGTAGCCTTGAGAAAGCATAAACTTGTGGAACTTATGGTACCATGCCCTCGGTGATTGTTTTAACAACTGGCATACCCAATCTTCCTTGCCTTTCTCAACAAACCCTTCTGGTTGCTGCATGTAAATTTCCACATCTAAATCACCATGCAAGAATGTTGTCTTGACATCCATTTGGTGCAACACCAAATCTAATATGGCAACCAATGCAAGAAAGCATATCAATGTAGTCATCTTGACCACTGGAGAGAAGACTTCATCAAAGTCAATGCCTTGTTCTTGCTTAAAGCCCTTGGCAACAAGCCTTGCTTTGTACTTTGGCTGACTATCATGAGCGGTGATCTTATACCTGTAAACCCATTTACAAGGTAGAGCCTTTTTGCCCTATGGTAATTTAACTAGCTTCCATGTCTTGTTTTTATGCAGAGTTGTCATCTCTGATTTCATGACCAATTGACAATTCCCGGAGTCCTTCATTTGCACTGCTTCCTTGTAACATGAAGGCTCATTGCAATCAGTCAACATGACATAGTTCATAGATGGAACAAACCTATTAGGAGGTCGCGTGACACGTCCAGATCTACGCACAATAGGTGGCTCAGGCTCAGCCACAACCTGTGGTTCCACTCTATCCTGTCCTTGCTCCTCTTGAGCCCTGACATTTTGTCTTGCACGTGCAGGTCCATCTTCTTGGAAGACAACTCTTCTAATCTCCTCAACCCTCTCTGGTTTAGAATGATATTTGGCTTCATTAAAGTGAACATCATTGTTGCGGATAACCTTTCTGGATTCGGGATCCCAAAGTCTGTACCCCATCTCACCAGAATTACCATAGCCTAGGATGCACTTTCTACTCTTTGGCTCAAGTTTGTTCCTAAATTCCTTGCAATGTGAGTATATGCCTCAGCTTGAGGGAGCGATAATTTTCTCATTAAAGCCTTATTGTCTAAGAAGCTTCACGAAGCGATTATTTTCTCTTTAAAGCCTCTTTGCCTTTCATTATCTTTGGTAATATTATCCGAGTGATTTTTATCTTTGGTGAGTATTATTTGAGTGATATTATCGTTGGTGATTATGACGCTAGTGTCACTTCTTCCAAACTTTGTCTGCATGTTGAGAAGAACCAGGAGCGCTTTCAATCTAAACACACGTTGGAGAGGGAGAATGGGGGAACACGCCCGGCACAAACACAAGGGTCTCACTATAGCTCAGGGCACACACAGCACCCCAATCCACTTTGTGAGCACCTTCGACTCACAGAATTCATACTATCACACACACGATCAAACACAACTTGACGCACCGCAACGCACACGCACTCAAATAGACCACCAATCAACCCGCACCCACAAAACGGCTGCAATCATCGCCTACCCTTGCACACATACCCCACTCTCTCTCTCTCTCTCTCTCTCTCTCTCTCTCTCTCTCTCTCTCTCTCTCTCTCTCTCTCTCTCTCTCTCTCTCTCTCTCTCTCTCTCTCTCTCTCTCTCTTTGCACACACATTCATCGGGGGGGCACACATGCCATCACACACCCAACATCACATGCAATAGAACAGAGCAGGAGAAGGGGAGGGGAAGGAAATAGCACGACAAGAAACGTCCGTTTTCAATGGGGGGAACTCACTCCTTGCTAAAAAAAAACACTATAGCCGCACTCAGCTTCACCAAATACATAAGGGGAGGTGCCCTCTCGGCCCTCTGCAGACAAAAATCACCCTTGGCTTTTTTCCCTGTGGCTCCCAAGCCTCCCGAGGCGACAAAAAGCCCCTAAAAATGATAAAAATGACTCCTTTATAGAGGGGGAACACCCATTTTTAGCATGTCTGGCCTCTTTCCGACACATGGCGGGCTCTTTTAGACATTCTCTCATTCTCACTCACTTTGCTCTGCTCTGCTGCTGTGGGAATTTACCTTTACATGAGGGGGAGGGAGGGGGGGGGGGGGGCAATAGCGATGTCGCTATTGCTCCTTCCCTTCTTCTTTAAAATTTTTCCGCCCCATGGGCTCGCGGGACCATTCCCTATTGGGGCTTCCACGTCACCACCTCCAACTGCCGGACTCCGTCGCCGCTCTGGGCGCGCGCCACCACGTCGCCGCCACACTCGCCAAAACCGCCCGAATCTCCGCCTGCGCAGCGCCCGCCACTGAGCGCCATGGCCAAAGAGCTCAAGGAGCTCCTCTCTCTCCCTTGTATGCCAATTGATGCCCACGTTCCAGCCTATGAGGGATGTCTTCCCAGCCGCTCATTACGCATGTGGGTTCTTCCCCAGTGCCACGTGGAGGTCTTAGGCTTGAGTGGCCTCCAAGGCCCCAAAAAAAAAAACTCTTTCCTGCTTGAAGTGGGTACTCTATTAGGTCTTGATTAGAGGGCCTATGAACTAGCTTTGGAGCCCGGTCGAAAACCACCATGTCTGCCTTCAAATCATCCACCTTTTGCCCCCTCTTGAGATCTTCAATGCCATCATCCGAGGCTGCAAAAAATGCCAAAAAGCATATGCTACTTTTCCCTTGATAGTACCTCCTGACTTCATCCTGCCACACCTAGCTGATCGGGTGTTCGATTGACATGCAGTCGATTCGTGATGACTCCGCATGGCTCACTTTATCATAGAGAACCTTGGCGAGGCCGAAAAACTGCCAAATGGCACATCTTCCAATGCGGTCAAGTGGGCTCAGACCCAGCCCCCGAAAAATCTTCACCTGACCATATCTTGCCATCCAGAGCTCCGATTCGCAAACCGAAAAGACAGGCATGCTCCACAACTCGATCACTACACATGTATACACTAACATCAGCTCGGGCCACGTGTCCCCAGTTGCCCTGTCCATCTGGGCTCTGCAACACACTTTACCTTTAAACTGCAATATCTTCAGCACCGGGGCTCCGTTTGACAAGCCGTCTGGACCGGCTTCTAGAGCACGTTGAAGACCACATTCTGGCACATAAAACCCATTGATCGGACACAGAAGGCCACCAACCTGCTTGGCTCTTTGCAGCACACCTTTGGCCTAAAAAACCACTTTGAACATACACCTTCGCTATCCTTGGGCTGCCTAGGGACTTGGTACGTGCCCTAGCGTTCTGCACTGCACTCGATTGTTGTCTTTGCCTGGCATAAACCACCTCTTAGCTCGGACCAACTTTGGTTGCACCATCATTGCCCACCCCCTTGTTGAACATTTATGTTCAACCACACATGGCCTTGTTGCACTAAAAAACTGCACACCGAAAACATACTCTCTGTACACTACAAAACACCCACCATATGTACAAAACTGGCACCTGCTACCCGCTTTCCTTGTTCATGCGGGTTGCCCAACCCCCTGCTTTATCTGTAATCACCCACCTGGATTGAACACTTTGCATTGGTCTTCTCCATCCACCTGCAATAGCTTTGCATAGTGCCACACCAAGGCACACACCCAACTGCATAACCAAACTGCTAACATCATGCTTCTACCACTCCAAGCCCTCCTTGGAAAACTTCCCACTCGCAACAAAACTCCTCCAAAAGCACCAAATAGAGAACCTTTGTGCTCACCATCCAAAGACCTGCTTGTACCATCACTCACACCAAGCAAACCTAACACATCTGACCCGCCCTCCCATCCATGTAAAGCTAGATCCTCATTTAGAAGATCCTGCACCTGCTCAACAGCATACTGCACAGCTACCTTGATCACCATTCCCTTTAACCACCACTCACATACCTCCTTACAAAGCTTGGACACCGCCTTGGAATCCGCATCACATGTCATAGAGGGCACCCATTGCATAGGAATCACCTCCTTCTTTAACTCTGCTCTGCCCTTCGCACCTACCATAAACTCAATTCCAGCATCGTCGAGCTCATCCTCGTCAACTGGCCCTTCAAGTTCAATAATCACTGCTTGCTTGTCCGTTTGAACCACCTGTTCTTCTACCACTGCATCCTCAAGCTCTGCCAAGGCAGAGAGAAACTCGTTCTCTACCGCATCCTCTTCGTTCTCTTCCATAGGTACAACTGCTTCACATCTTTTAGCACAACTTTGCACCTGCTGCACCACCATGGCATACTCCACCGCTACCTTCATCATCATGGCCATTAGCATGGCACTGCACACCAGCTTTACCTGCACATCATCACCTGTAGGGCTAGACTGCTCCACTTGGTCCTTGCTAAGCACTTCGTCTTGCACTTCATGCTGCTCTTTGCACATATTCACTGCCTCTCCACTCACATGTAAGAGGTCGAACTCATCATACCTGGATTGGGATGACTCGGTCTCCCAACTCGTGTCTGCGTCCATAGAGCTATTGTCATTCAATTCACCCTCCACTTCGGTTTCAAGCTCAGGAACTTCCTCTAGCTTCACCGCTTCAACCTCGTCTGCAAACCACACTCCTTGCTCTTTACCGCCCTTCAATGGAGCTTCACCAGCTGCACTCGAACTTGGTAGCACTTCCTTTGTCCATTCTGGAACCACCTGCACTTCCTCCACCATTGGAACCACTCTAGCCAGCATCTTTGGCATAGGAACCATTTTGTCTCTTTGTAGCCAAAGAACCCTTGGTTCTTCTCGCACTTGCACTTCACTTTGTACCACTTTTGGCTCCGCTATCGCCGCATCACACTACTTTGGCATCACTGCACCTTGCAAACACCACTTAGCCTCACGCTTCTTCAAAATCTTTTTGGTACGCCCTCTCGATAGAGCTACCGCCTCTTCATACGACATTGGACCATCTAACTCCACCTTATCTTGCACTTCCTCATGCAGGCAATCCATGAACTTACACAATTTCAAAAAACTAGCATTTTCTGCAGCAGTTACCTTGATTAACTTCCCCCAAAGGGCCTCGAACTCCCACTCGAATGCTTGAAAATCACCCTCCAAGCTTTGCTTCAAACTGTTTAGCTTTTGCTTTACTTCATCTAGCTGTGCATCCGCTACGAATCTGCTTCGAAAAGCCGCCTCCAGGGCTTTGCAATCTGCCTTTTCTTCATCACCAAGGCTATCGAACCATAGCTTTGCCTTACCACGAACCAGGAGCAGGAACACCTGTACCGCACCATCTTCTCTCGATAGACCTCTTTCCAACACGAACAAACCGTAGGCTTGAAGCCAAGTTTCTGCATCTTCAACCCCAGTGAAAATGGGAAATCCCATCCAAGCCATCACTAGCAGCACTTGCTCTTCAAAGGCCGCACCTTTGGCATCACAAAAATCAATGCTTCAACTTCAACTAGGAGCATCAGCATACTCCTCCGTGGGGGCACCAGAAGATGGAGAGGGGGAATGTGGGAACACGCCCGGCACAAACACAAGGGCCTCTCTATAGCTCACGGCACACACAGCACCCCAATCCACTTTGTGAGCACCTTCGACTCACAGAATTCACACTATTGCACACATGATCAAACACAACTTGACGCATCACAGCGCACACGCACTCAAATAGACCACCAATCAACCCGCACCCACAAAACGGCTGCAATCATCGCCTACCCTTGCACACATACCCCACACTCTCTCTCTCTCTCTCTCTCTCTCTCTCTCTCTCTCTCTCTCTCTCTCTCTCTCTCTCTCTCTTTGCACACACATTCATCGGGGGGGCACACATGCCATCACACACCCAACATCACATGCAATAGAACAGAGCAGGAGAAGGAGGGGGGGAAGGAAATAGCACGACAAGAAACGTCCGTTTTCAATGGGGGGAACTCACTCCTTGCTAAAAAAAAACACTATAGCCGCACTCAGCTTTACCAAATACATAGGGGGAGGTGCCCTCTCGACCCTCTGCAGACAAAAATCACCCTTGGCTTTTTTCCCTGTGGTTCCCAAGCCTCCCGAGGCGACAAAAAGCCCCTAAAAATGATAAAAATGACTCCTTTATAGAGGGGGAACACCCATTTTTAGCATGTCTGGCCTCTTTTCGACACATGGCGGGCTCTTTTAGACATTCTCTCATTCTCACTCACTTTGCTCTGCTCTGCTGCTGTGGGAATTTACCTTTACATGAGGGGGAGGGAGGGGGGGGGGGGGGGCAATAGCGATGTCGCTATTGCTCCTTCCCTTCTTCTTTAAAATTTTTCCGCCCCATGGGCTCGCGGGACCATTCCCTATTGGGGCTTCCACGTCACCACCTCCAACTGCCGGACTCCGTCGCCGCTCTGGGCGCGCGCCACCACGTCGCCGCCACACTCGCCAAAACCGCCCGAATCTCCGCCTGCGCAGCGCCCGCCACTGAGCGCCATGGCCAAAGAGCTCAAGGAGCTCCTCTCTCTCCCTTGTATGCCAATTGATGCCCACGTTCCAGCCTATGAGGGATGTCTTCCCAGCCGCTCATTACACATGTGGGTTCTTCCCCAGTGCCACGTGGCGGTGTTAGGCTTGAGTGGCCTCCAAGGCCCCAAAAAAAAAAACCTCTTTCCTGCTTGCAGTGGGTACTCTATTAGGTCTTGATCAGAGGGCCTATGAACTGGCTTTGGAGCCCGGTCAAAAACCACCATGTCTGCCTTCAAATCATCCACCTTTTGCCCCCTCTTGAGATCTTCAATGCCATCATCGGAGTCCGCAAAAAATGCCAAAAAGCATCTTCTACTTTTCCCTTGATAGTACCTCCCGACTTCATCCTGCCACACCTAGCTGACCGGGTGTTCGATTGACATGCAGTCGATTCGTGATGACTCCACATGGCTCACTTTATCATAGAGAACTTTGGCGAGGCCGAAAAACTGCCAAATGGCACATCTTCCAATGCGGTCAAGTGGGCTCAGTCCCAGCCCCCAAAAAATCTTTAACTGACCATATCTTGCCATCCAGAGCTCCGATTTGCAAACCGAAAAGACAGGCATGCTGCACAACTCGAGCACTACACATGTATACACTAACATCAGCCCAAGCCACCTGTCCCCAGCTGCCCTGTTCGTCGGGGATCTGCAACACACTTTACCTTTAAACTACAATATCTTGAGCACCGGGGCTCCGTTTCACAAGCCGTCTGGACCGGCTTCTAGAGCACGTTGAAGACCACATTCTAGCACATAAAACCCATCGATCGGACACAGAAGTCCACCAACCTGCTTGGCTCTTTGCAGCACACCTTTGGCCTAAAAAACCACTTTGAACATACACCTCCGCTATCCTTGGGCTACCTAGGGCCTTGGTACCTGCCCTAGCCTTCTGCACTGCACTCGATTGCTGTCTTTTCCTAGCATAAACCACCTCTTAGCTCGGACCAACTTTGGCTGCACCAACGTGCTCCATTATACAATGGCATATCGGCTTCACTTTTCATATCATCATAGACAAGCCTTTCTGAATCCATGATCATCTCGATCATTTCATCAATTTCGGGCTCAAACATTGCCTGGTTGGGAATGTGGTATTCATGATCATCCCCCGAGCTATCAGAGGCTACATCTTGTGGCCTCACATATGCTGCTTGACCAAAGCGCCTGCGAACACGTCTATTGGGTTGCAAGATTGCTGCCTGCTGGCTAGCGTCAGAGTCCGACGAGTTATAATTGGCAACAACTCGATCTATACTAGATGGATCGAACTCGCCAAATTCGCGAACGTGCTGCAAAGAAATGCGTCTTGTCCGTCGCACAGCATGCTTGCAATGATTACAAGGACATAAGATCCTCGTTGAGAGATAGGTGTTTCAGTTGGACGGCCCCACATCCTCGTCACTACTCATAATGAGGGTAAAAATATTATAACCTGGACAACAAATTTAGTCTTCTATTGGCATTCTTCGTCTTATCTCTCTCTCTCTCTCTCTCTCTCTCTCTCTCTCTCTCTCTCTCTCTCTCTCTCTCTCTCTCTCTCTCTCTTTGTTCACACTGTAAACTACCTCACATTCTCTAGTCATGTCCAATCCCCGCACACCTCGGTCTAGAGGTGCACGGAGATCAGAACCACCGGGTTATAATCTCGTCTTTATTGGTCAATGCCTATATGTGTGGGTACAAGAAATCTACACACCCACGTCTACATGATACTGCATGTAGTCGACAAAACCCCTTTTCCTCTTCTCTAGCTATAGCATTTCACAGCATCTTAACATCTTTTCACAGTAGATCGGTCTAGAGGTGCACGGAGATCAGAACCACCGGGTTATAATCTCGTCTTTATTGGTCAATGCCTATATGTGTGGGTACAAGAAATCTACACACCTACGTCTACATGATACTGCATGTAGTGGACAAAACCCCTTTGCCTCTTCTCTAGCTGTAGCATTTCACAGCATCTTAACATCTTTTCAAAGTAGATCTTTGTTTGTAGCATGCAGGTACGCCATTCTTGCAATGTAGCTGATGTCTGCTCAAGGCACTTAATGCTTACTCTAGATTTGACGGGATGTGGTGTGTGTGTGTGTGTGTGTGTGACCCTTGGAATCGTCATCTTGCATCACTAATTTTTGTGTAGGCTCAATTTGCTCTTCCATTAGCTGAACATGACGGCTTATTGTATGGTAGCAGCAGTTGAACATGCAGGTGGAATTGTTGGTCCGCATGGACTGTCGAGGATGTGAGCGCAGGAAATTTTCTCGTCATTTCTTCCAAGCGTTGGTGGCTCTCTGAGTTGCGTCTACACGAAAATCTAAATCTAACCTTATCTTAAACGATAAAAAGAAGAAAATGGTATAACCTTTCTATCACCCAAGTGTGGTAGATTGGTTATGCCAATTCCCTCTTCAATAATAGGTAAATAACGTGAATAAACTTAAATCTAATAAGACGTAAATTTAACTAAAAATAAACCTAAATCTAATCTAATTTAACTTAAATAAACCTAACTCTAATTTAATGTAAGTCTACATCTAACCTAATCTTTAACGTCTTTTGGGATAGTTTCCTACGACGTTAAAACTCTCTTCTTCTTGTGTGTGTGTGTGTGGGTGTGTGTGTGTGTGCGCCAATAAAAAGAGAAAAATGGTATAACCTTTCTATCACCCAAGTGTGGTAGATTGGTTATGCCATTTTCCTCTTCAATAACAGGTCTTGAGTTCAACTCCTCGTCGGCTAGATCTTTAAGTCTCTTTAATTAGTTTCCTACGACGTTAAATTAAACTCTCTTCTTCTCGGGTGTGTGTGTGGGTGTGTGTGCACGCCAATAAAAAAAGGAGAAAAATGGTATAACTTTTCTATCACCGAAGTGTGATAGATTGGTTATGCCATTTCCCTCATGAATAACAGGTCTTGAGTTCAACTCCTGTCGACTAGATCTTTAAGGTCTCTTGGGATAGTTTCCTACAATGTTAAGACTCTCTTCTTCTTCTTCTTTCTCTCTCTCTCTCTCTCTCTCTCTCTCTCTCTCTCTCAAAAACACAATGTGTGTGTGTGTGTGTGTGTGTGAGAGAGAGAGAGAGAGAGAGAGATTGATTGATTGATTGATTGATTGAATTATCGTCCACGGAGGTCATATATGACCCATGGGACCAAAAAGGAGCACTACAACAAATTCTTCTTAGAGTGGGACGTGATACATATCAGTTAAGGACTGAGGGTCCATCAAGAGGGTAAAGTAAATAAAAGAGAGAACAAAACCTAAGGGGGTTCAGCTGAGGGGGTAGCCGGCTTAGGATTTCAAAATTCCTGGATGATCGCTTTGCTATTTCGGTAGACTGCCCATTTGCCTTGTTTACGTGCTTCATGCATCTTCTCAATCAAAGTGGAATTTTCCACTCTTCTTCTCTCTCCCATCAATAATGGTGCCGAAGGGTTTCAAGTAAGATGTGTTCTACATTGATGTTTTCTTGATTTCTTGTTGTTTTCATTTTCATCTCTAATCCAACATATATATATATATATATATATATATATACATATATATATCTAATCTCATCTCCTTAACCAAACCTATCTCTCTCATTCTTAGTAATTCATCCTCTCTAGGTTCTCTTGCTACAGGTACATCTCTCCCCGTAGTATCCTTATTGCCTACGGGCAAGAATAGGGCTTGGGAGGGAAACTTCTCATCTCTTCACTTCTCTCATATCTACATTTCTCACATACTATCCTAGATGAATAACCCACATGATGATCATTTCTATCGCTTTCACTCTGTACGATCTATTAGAATTAACGTATGGATTAGCCGTAAAATACACTTTCAACAACGTATAGTGTTTCTCTTCGGCCCTGAAAGGCTCAATGAAATACTTCTATCACCGGATCCCATCATACTACCTCTCATAGACTATAAGTTTTCTTTTGATGTAAGCGTAGTTATCTTGCTATGAACCAAGAGGATTTGTACACACAATTAATCCCAATCACTAGACAAAATATATATATTATGGTAAGCACAAAACTACAATTCCAAAGAACAATTCGTAGCCTATTTGGTCAGCCAAGATTGAATGCCATTAACTCATCCATTAACCCTTTCATATTACCCATGATACGATATGACCACAGCCTTGATGTTTTCATCTTCGTATTGTTTTGACATTCTCTTTTGCGTTCTTTCTTTGTGTGTGTGAGTGCAAGAGAGAAAGAGTGAGTCTTCTTTGATTGCACTTCTTTCCAAACCCTGGTCTTCATGGCATCTATGGTTTAACTCCTTCATATAGTTTTTGTTGAGTTCTCTCACAAACTCTCACAACCATAAGCCCGGTGCTTTCTTGGCAAGACCGCAAATTTCTCGACATATTTTTGGTGAACCCGACGCGAAACTGCCAGGGTGAGAGTTTGTGGGTAACCATGGGTGATCATGTTGAGCAACAGGGTATGCATTTTGACTCAGCAACAATGCAAATGTTTCAAGCATTTGCAATGTTCATGCAACAACAACATGCTACTGAAAGAAGGGAGATTTCCGCAACAAAGGCCATACAAGCGGTCGTCAACAGAATGGATCAGTTCAATGGAAAAGATGTAAGAAAGTACTTACGCGAGTATGTGAAGGAGATGGAGCTGCATCGCGTGTCAGAAGGTGAGATGATTCAAAGCTTTGAGCTAGTTGTTGCTCCAGAAATTAGGGAGCATGTTAGGGCAATTAAAGATGGGCATGGGAGAAATTGGGAAGAACTCAAAGTAGCTTTAAAGGAGGAATATTTCATGGAGGACTCGGAGAGAGTGACCAAAAGGACATTCTTAGAATGGGTAGTCAAGCCAAAGCAAGGACTATCAATAACAGAGCTACTTAGGGAATTTGAGCGGCGCTATGCACAACTCACTAGGACAGAAAGGGGCACACTAGATGCAGAGAAGACAGATCTTTTCTTACAAGCTGCAGGTAAAGAGTTTCAAGAAAATTTGGAGCTTCTTCTTGAAGATAAAGATGCTGATCAAGGACTAAAGACCGACTGGAATGAGGTTGAAGGTGCTGTCTCACTGCTTTCCAAACGACAAAGAAGAAGGGACAAGATGGTAGTAAACACTACAAGTCCTTCCACCTCAACTTCTGACAAAATGGTAAAGCCTACTTTTATCGCTCCTAAGTTTGATGAGTCCATGCTAGATGAGCTTGTGAAGGGAATGCGTGACTTGAAGGTGAAGTTTGCAAAGCTTGAAGAAAAAGGCCAACCATCAGGGCCACTTCCTAGGCAAAGACAACAGCCCAAAGAAGGGTTTGTTAATAGATGTATTTGGTGTGATAGTATAGACCATGTAAGAAGGGATTGTGATGATTTTAGTGATTGTTTGTCAAAAGATGTTGTCTTTTTCAAGGATGGTAAAATCCACTTAAGAGAGACATGTCTACCCTTGAGAACTAACTTTGGGAAGGGGGGAATGCAAACCTTAGTTGAAGATATGGCAACTAAGCATGCCACCTCTTCAGTTGAGGCAGCTACTTATGGAGTAAAAATTGAGCATTTTTGTGATGAAGAGATGAGTGACCATCATGGTCAAATTTGGCCAAATGTCATGCAATTAGCTAAAAAGGGAAAGCTTACAAATGAGATTCTACATGAAGCAGGTGATTGCATACATCTAGAAACAGGATGGAATGATCCAGTGGACTCATTGTCAGTGCATGCCTACATTACAAAATGCCAACAAAATGAGGCAATTGTAGAATAGAAGCGCAGACGTGAGAATGCTGATGAAGGACCATCAAAAAGAGCTTCTAGAACTGGGGGAAGAAGTGACTCAATTCCTTCTCAAACACCCTCAACAAAAGGAGCATCTCCACCTGAAGTACTCATGGAGGAGTCTACAACAGGAAAGAAGAAAGAGCCAACAAAAGGTAAGACAAAAGGCCCAACTTATAAACTACAATCTGATATTGAGGTTGCTACAGATTTAAAGAAAGTCTTGGAGGAAAGGATCTTGAATAGCAAGATTGAGTTCACTCTGGGAGAAGTTCTTGGCATTGCAAAGCGTGAATTCCACGAGGAGATCATTGACATCATGAAGAGGAAGAAGCAAACCCTTGCTGAAGTTTCTCGTCCACAGGTTGAAGGGGAAACCTCGAAGACACAAGGGATGTAACTGCAAAATGAGGAGAATGATGGAGCTGTGGTAGGATGCTACCAATCTAGTGGGAGAGTGAAGCAAGTGTATTTCTCAAATGATGATGAAGAAGTTGAAGATATTCCTAGGAGTTACTATTCACGAAGTCATTGGGCAAGGGCTACTACAGAAACTTTGGTCAAGGTAGGTGATCTTGAAGAGCCATTTGTTGCCTTGATTGACCATGGTTCAGAAATAAACATAATGTCAAAGAGTCTCTACAACAAGTGCAAATGGTCGATGGACACAGATCATGGCTGGATGGTAAAAGTGGCAAACAATTCATCCGGTGAATTGTATGCAGCATGTCCAGGTGTGAAGGTAAAAATAGGTGATGTAAAGATTGACCAAAACTTCTTTGTACAGGATACATCTTCATATCATCTCATCCTTGGACAACCCTACATTGTGGGAGTTTGAATGGAAACAAAGGTAATGGACGATGGTTCAGCATATGCTAGGATACGTAGCAAAGATGGTAAACGTGCTGTCCAATTTCTCACAGTCTGTATAAACCATGAAAGAAATCGTGACAACCTCAGAAAACATCCTCTACCAAAGGTAAGCAAAGAGTTTCATGATCATAGAGAAATGATGGGTTTTTGCCAAGTACCATTGTAAAGCGGGATTGCAGTGGTACAGAAAGAAAAAGGGTCTCGCCTGATCCAAAAATAGGTGAAACTTTCTCAATGAGCTCCTTGGTAACAAGGAATGGATCAGTATGTTTTACAAAACTTGAAGATTTGAAGAGATATGAGAGGCAATATGTGCATAATGTACAAATAGGCATGAAAAAGAGTGGGTTGCTAAAGCCTACTGAAAATGTTTTGGGTTTGTGTGAACAAGTTTCTTTTGTAGATACTATGGGTGAGCTTGATGCTATAATGGGGTCTCGTTTGCATCTTGAAAATGAAGTTGTGGAAGTTTGCTCTATGGAAATGTATCAAGTAATAGAAGCCTTTAAAGAAAGCCAAACAGTTGGCCCAGAAGTCCATGTTGAAACTAAATACAAGAGTGTAGCAAAGAAGGTGAAACCAGTAGCTTCACCCTTACCACCCAACAACAGGGAAAAGATTGAACAGGCTTCTTTACAACCAAGTTTGCGGAATCCTAAAAAGATCGGGCATACCTTCACAAAGGAGTCTTTTCAAGAGTTGCAGATTGGTTGCGAGAAGTTTCTAACACAGGAGGAGACAAAGTGCTTCAAAGAAATGCTTTCAAAGCATGGTAAGGCTTTTGCATTTGAGCCACATGAGATAGGATGTGTTGATCCTTATATTGTAGTTCCTATGGTAATTTTCACAATACCTCATGTGCCTTGGAATCTGCGGCCTATTCCGGTTCCAAAGGCTCATTTGCCAAAGATAGTAGAGCTACTGAATGAGAAAATCAAAAGGGGAATCTTGGAGCCTTCTTGTGCTCCATACTCAAACAGGTGGTTCACAGTTCCAAAGAAGAATGGTTCTCTACGCTTCATCCAAGATATGCAACCAGTGAACAAGGTGACAATTAGAAATGTAGGTACAGGTCCAATTGTGGATGAATTTGCAGAGGCGTTTGCAGGGAGGGCAATCTACTCAATGGGGGATCTCTACTCAGGGTATAATCAATTTCAACTTGCAATCGAAAGCAGAGACTTGACAACCATGAGGACACCTTTGGGTTTGGTAAGGATGTGTACCTTGCCACAGGGAGCAACCAACTCGGTAGCACATATGATGAATAAGGTCTTACGTGACTTTATTCCTCAAATCACAATGCCTTTCATTGATGATTTGCCTATCAAAGGATGTGAAGAAAGTGACAAAGATGAAGATTTGGATCTCAAGGGATGTCGCAGGTTTGTGGTAAATCACATAAATGATTGTGATAAAATTTTGTCTAGGTTGGAAGAAGTGAATCTTACATTGTCAGGGAAAAAGTCTATGTTTGGTGTCAAAGAACTGCTCATTGTGGGGCACATGTGCGGGCCATATGGTAGGAAACCTTGTCCATCAAAGGTAGATGCCATCCAAAGAATGAAAGAAACATGCACTAGCATCACTGAGGTTAGAAGGTTTCTGGGAGCATGTGTCTTCTATGTTATTTGGATTCCACATTATGCACATGTAGTTGATCCTCTTTATCAGCT
Organism: Adiantum capillus-veneris; assembly: GCF_014529385.1. Classification (NCBI taxonomy): domain Eukaryota; kingdom Viridiplantae; phylum Streptophyta; class Polypodiopsida; order Polypodiales; family Pteridaceae; genus Adiantum; species Adiantum capillus-veneris. The sequence goes on along the minus strand of NC_140956.1, from coordinate 25,577,058 downwards.
GCTTAGAAAGAATCAAAAGTTTAAATGGACAGAAGCACATGTAAAATCCATGAAAAAGCTAAAGGAGTTACTCCAGTCAGCAACGACTTTGAGAAAGGTAGACTATGAGTGTCAAAGGCCAGTGATTGTGACAGTAGATACCAGTCCTACAGGGATTGCATGGACAATAGGGCAAGATGACAAAGAAGGACACAAGTATGTGGTAAGATTTGGAGCAAAGGTACTAAGTGTTCGCCAAAGAAACTATCCACAGATAAAGAGAGAGTTATGGGGTATGGTTACAGCCTTGAAAAGTGGGAAAGAGTACCTAATTGGTGCATGTGTGGTTGTAGAAACAGATTGTCTACCACTTCTTGGGATGATTACAAGCTGCTCAACACCAGACATTGCTATGTTGCGGTGGATTGCCTACATTAAGTCCTTAAATCCCGAGTTTAAGCACATTGCAGGTAAAGACAATACAGTGGAAGATATGTTATCAAGGGCAAGGTATGAAGATGAGTCACAAATGATTGATGAGGGAGATGATGTAGGCACAAAATTCTATTCTATCTCTCATGTCAAAGGTAACAATGTCTGCATGACTAATTCACTTGAATTGTTCTTGAAAGATCTTTATGAAGGTGATTGGCTTTCTATTGGAAGGTACTTGAGTACTCTAACAAAACAGGATGATTGGTCTGAACAAGAATTCAAGAGGATACGCAGGAAAGCATATGGGTACTTTTTAAGGGATGGTTACTTGTGGAAGCATCCTAATCAAAAAGGGTGCTACACCACAACGGGTTATATGTAAAAAAGAGACTCAAGTAAAGCTCATGCAAGAGTTTCATGAGAGTCCATGGGCTGGACACAGGGGTGTGTGGGCAACCTTCTCCAAGTTGAAAGAAAAATACTGGTGGAAGGGTATGTATAAAGATGTATCTCAGTTTGTAGAGTCATGTGTAACTTGTCAAATGTATTCAAATGTTCGACATCGTGATGGATTGCACCCTACATATCCACTAGCCATGCACTATAAATGGGTTGTGGATCTAGTCACGATGCCTTTAGGACTCTGGCAGATGAGATACTTGGTTCTTGCACGAGAGGACCTAACTAACCAGGTTGAAGGAAGAGCATTAAGAGATAAGACCACAGAAGCTGTGTGCAAATTCCTTCTTGATGAGGTGATTTGCCGTTATTGTTGTGTGGGAAAAATCACTGCAGATCGAGGTGAACTGGATGCCAAAGAAGCAAGGGAGTTCTTTTCTAGATTAGGGATCAAGCTTTCTCTTACTACAGCTTACAACCCTGAAGGCAATGGAAAGAGTGAAAGAGGGCATCCTCTTATCATCAAAGCTTTGGCCAAGGCTTGCGAAGGAAGAGTTGGTGAGTGGCCAAAATTGTTACCATATGCTTTATGGGCTGATCGTACAACACATAGCTCAGTAACTGGCTACATGCCTGCGGAGCTAATTCATGGTCAAAAGCCAGTGATGCCGATTGAGGATACAATTCCCACATGGAATGTACTACCTTGGCAAGAGAGGCTTAGTAGGGAAGATCTCCTTGCACTGCCTATAAGGCAGCTAGAGAGAAGACCTGGAGACATTGAAGCTGCAAAAGAACGACTCAAAAATGCAAGGTTGAAAAACAAGGACTATTTTGATAAGCGACATCGACTCAGGAGCAAAGCAATTGACAAAGGTGACTGGGTTTTAGTGTGTGATAGTAGCCTTGATAACTAGCACGCAGTCATGCGTAAGCTCTCAAAAAGATGGTTTGGACCGTATGTTGTAAAGCATGTGCATGAAAATGCTACTTACAGCTTGTCTGAACTAGATGGTACAGAAGTAAACATTCCCATTGCAGGAAAAAGGATTAAAATGTTTAAGAGAAGAGGAGACAATGATCTAGAAGATATGGATGAGAAAGAAGAGAAAAACACAGGTGAAGATCAAAGTGAACATGAAACTCTGGAATCATCCAATGAAGAAGAAGACAAGGAAGATGTACAAGAGGTCTAATCCTACAAAGAGACAATGTGGCACATACCGGAGGATGTGCAGGTTTAGAGGGGGTGGATGTCGTGCTGTGACACATACATAGTGGGAACGCATGCTACAAGATCTATCTTGTATTTTTTTAAATACATAATTATATTTCCTATAGTGTACATATGCATATTTAAGTATAATAATAAGCCTTCTATCTCATCCTATTATTTTTCTCAAGGGTAACATATCCTTACTTTACCATCAGAAAATACTATGGGAAAAGCATCAATAGCTCTGCCTCTTTAACTTGGGGCAAAAAGCATTGATTCTTTATTTCTACTATTTCATTATCATCTCACACTCTAGCTAGATCCTATATCTAGGGTAAACTCCAATATATATATATTCTATGTATTTTTTATACTTTTCTTATATTTCTTTTTAAAAAGCTACTAGGAGAGAATCAAATCCTTGTGGGACACTAGGTGGCAGGATTTCAAAGATACACTTATTTTAATGCATTATTGCAAGCATGATTACAAAACTTTGTCAGAGAGCAATGTCATGCTTTCATTTGGCATGAGGTGTCCTTTGGAATTAAATGAAAGTCTAGGCTAAGGAGACCACATGAAGACTTTTGCTGCCATAAATGGACCCTATTTTGATGATTTTTTTACACAAGGTTCCAATCCGAATTGGAAAACAATTTTAAAATGAAAATCGTAGATAATGAGCTGAATTTTTTGCCCATATTTTTACTTTTTTATTTAGAGCCATGGTTGAGGAGATATGATCAAAATATTGGACCCCAGTCTGCCCACATCATGTAGGGGCAGCTCATTTCCAACTTTTCCAATTCCTGTTCACACTGGCTCCTCTCTTCTTGTGTAAACCCTTGGGGGTTCCCTTCACCTATAAAAGGGGACCTCTTCCTCCTTGAAAAGGAACTCAAGCATTCAAGCCATTGATGAGAGGAATTCTCGAGGGAGTGAGTAGTAATGCCTAATTGTACTTAGCCATTAACATAAGCCCAAGCCTACACTTTCTCCTAGAGGGAGACTAGCCATTCTTGCAACAAGCTAACCTTGGAAGATCAACTCTAATCAAAGAAGGTCTTGCACTTGGTGTATCAATCAAAGTGGAATTATCCACTCTTCTTCTCTCTCCCATCAATAATGGTGCCGAAGGGTTTCAAGTAAGATGTGTTCTACATTGATGTTTTCTTGATTTCTTGTTGTTTTCATTTTCATCTCTAATCCAATATATATATATATATATATATATATATATATATATATATATATATATATATATATATATATATATATATATATGTATCTAATCTCATCTCCTTAACCAAACCTATCTCTCTCATTCTTAGTAATTCATCCTCTCTAGGTTCTCTTGCTACAGGTACATCTCTCCCCGCAGTATCCTTATTGCCTACGGGCAAGAATAGAGCTTGGGAGGGAAACTTCTCATCTCTTCACTTCTCTCATATCTACATTTCTCACATACTATCCTAGATGAATAACCCACATGATGATCATTTCTATCGCTTTCACTCTGTACGATCTATTAGAATTAACGTATGGATTAGCCGTAAAATACACTTTCAACAACGTATAGTGTTTCTCTTCGGCCCTGAAAGGCTCAATGAAATACTTCTATCACCGGATCCCATCATACTACCTCTCATAGACTATAATTTTTCTTTTGATGTAAGCGTAGTTATCTTGCTATGAACCAAGAGGATTTGTACACACAATTAATCCCAATCACTAGACAAAATATATATATTATGGTAAGCACAAAACTACAATTCCAAAGAACAATTCGTAGCCTATTTGGTCAGCCAAGATTGAATGCCATTAACTCATCCATTAACCCTTTCATATTACCCATGATACGATATGACCACAGCCTTGATGTTTTCATCTTCGTATTGTTTTGACATTCTCTTTTGCGTTCTTTCTTTGTGTGTGTGAGTGCAAGAGAGAAAGAGTGAGTCTTCTTTGATTGCACTTCTTTCCAAACCCTGGTCTTCATGGCATCTATGGTTTAACTCCTTCATATAGTTTTTGTTGAGTTCTCTCACAAACTCTCACAACCATAAGCCCGGTGCTTTCCTGGCAAGACCGCAAATTTCTCGGCATATTTCCCCGTAGTATCCTTATTGCCTACGGGCAAGAATAGGGCTTGAGAGGGAAACTCTCTTCTCTTCCCTTCTCTTCTCTCACATCTACATTTTACACATACTAGAGTTATCCTAGATGAATAATCCACATGATGATAATTTCTATCGCTTTCACTTTGTACGATCTATTAGAATTACGTATGGATTAGCCGTAAAATACACTTTCAACAACGTATAGTGTTTCTCTTCGGCCCTGAAAGGCTCAATGAAATACTTCTATCACCGGATCCCATCATACTACCTCTCATAGACTATAATTTTTCTTTTGATGTAAGCGTAGTTATCTTGCTATGAACCAAGAGGATTTGTACACACAATTAATCCCAATCACTAGACAAAATATATATATTATGGTAAGCACAAAACTACAATTCCAAAGAACAATTCGTAGCCTATTTGGTCAGCCAAGATTGAATGCCATTAACTCATCCATTAACCCTTTCATATTACCCATGATACGATATGACCACAGCCTTGATGTTTTCATCTTCGTATTGTTTTGACATTCTCTTTTGCGTTCTTTCTTTGTGTGTGTGAGTGCAAGAGAGAAAGAGTGAGTCTTCTTTGATTGCACTTCTTTCCAAACCCTAGTCTTCATGGCATCTATGGTTTAACTCCTTCATAAAGTTTTTGTTGAGTTCTCTCACAAACTCTCACAGCCATAAGCCCGGTGCTTTCCTGGCAAGACCGCAAATTTCTCGACAGCGGAACCTTTGGCTTCCAGATGCTCTCCATTCCTTGCTCCCACCTTTCCTCGGGCCATTGTTTGTTTTTTATATATCTTGTTAAGGAGGTCAGATCAATTCTTTGTATGCATCATTGTATGATAAATGCCTTTAGGATGGGGTTTCCATAAGAGACTGCTTCCGGGACATTTCCAGGCATTCTAGTCAAACTCCAAACACAGATTGGCATCACTATATTGTCAAGCTCTTTGATCACTTTGTGGACAAGCAAGACCTCCAAGCTATTAAGTTGGTACAAGGTAACCAAAAGATCAATGGTTTTCCAACTCTTGTTACCACTGCCCCAAAAGTGACCAAGTCGATTCAGACCCTTATTATTTACCTTCCTGGTTGTCTCTATCCACACTACAAGAGGTACTTAATAGTAGCGACGCTCGTAGTGAGACACTCAAACATGAAAAACCACGGCATCGTTATGAGCGTCGCTATGTTACAAGTAACATAGTGACGCTTATAACAACGTCTATAGCGACGCCGGAGGGCTAAAAAAAATAACCGAGAGCGTCCGAAAACTCAGATCTCAGATCTGAGTTTTCGACGCGCGCTCAAGCAAGCAAGGTAACACTCTCCCTCTCTTTCTCTCTTTCTTCTCCACACACACACACACACACATGAGGAAAGGAAGGAGAGCTAGGTATGCTCCTTCACCCCAAACTCTACTTGCAAAAACACAAGAGGTTCAAACCTCACTCACCAAGACTGTCATGGAAACAATACAAAAAGAATCACACGACGCAACATATAAGAAGATCGACAACAAGATACAGGCAGCCATACATGAATGCCGACTACAAGAATCGCTCGGCCTCAAGGTCAGGATTGGGGGGCTCCACCCACCGTGGTGCACCATCGAGGACACCCTCGAGGAGGCAATCTCCAAGCTAAGTGACATTCTTCAACCTGTCTACATCAAGCCCGAAACTGTTTCATGGATCAACGACACACATAGGCATGTGCCACCCGAACATTGCATACTCACCTTTAAGGACAAAGATGAGCGTATGAAGCTGTTATGCCAATCTCGACTTCTCAAGGGAAAAAAGCTTTGGATTTCTGCAGAATTGACCACGAATCAACTCAAGAGTAAAGCAAGCGAGCTCACACCAAGTGCAAGACCTTCTTTGATTAGAGTTGATCTTCCAAGGTTAGCTTGTTGCAAGAATGGCTAGTCTCCCTCTAGGAGAAAGTGTAGGCTTGGGCTTATGTTAATGGCTAAGTACAATTAGGCATTACTACTCACTCCCTCGAGAATTCCTTTCATCAATGGATTGAATGCTTGAGTTCCTTTTCAAGGAAGAAGAGGTCCCCTTTTATAGGTGAAGGGAACCCCCAAGGGTTTACACAAGAAGAGAGGAGCCAGTGTGAACAGGAATTGGAAAAGTTGGAAATGAGCTGCCCCTACATGATGTGGGCAGACTGGGGTCCAGTATTTTGATCATATCTCCTCAACCGTGGCTCCAAATAAAAAAGTAAACATATGGGCAAAAACTTCAGCTCATTAGCTACGATTTTCATTTTAAAATTATTTTCCAATTCGGATTGGAACCTTGTGTAAAAAATTCATCAAAATAGGGTCCATTTATGGCAGCAAAAGTCTTCATGTGGTCTCCTTAGCCTAGACTTTCATTTAATTCCAAAGGACACCTCATGCCATATGAAAGCATGACATTGCTCCTTGACAAATGTTTGTAATCATGCTTGCAATAATGCATTAAAATAAGTGTATCTTTGAAATCCTGCCACCTAGTGTCCCACTAGGATTTGATTCTCTCCTAGTAGCTTTTTAAAAAGAAATATAAGAAAAGTATAAAAAATACATAGAATATATATATATTGGAGTTTACCCTAGATATAGGATCTAGCTAGGGTGTGAGATGATAATGAAATAGTAGAAATAAAGAATCAATGCTTTTTGCCCCAAGTTAAAGAGGCAGAGCTATTGATGCTTTTCCCATAGTATTTTCTGATGGTAAAGTAAGGATATGTTACCCTTGAGAAAAATAATAGGATGAGATAGAAGGCTTATTATTATACTTAAATATACATATGTACACTATAGGAAATATAATTATGTATCTAAAAAAATACAAGATAAATCTTGTAGCATGCGTTCCCACTATGTACGTGTCACAGCACGACACCGCATCACATGAAGGTATTTTTACGAAAGGTAATTTGGGGTGCTCTACCAATGGGGTGAAGATTCAAGAGAGAGGGGATTGAGTCAGATCAATGCTTGGGGTGCAGGTTGGCTAGTGAGGATCTGGCCCACCTATTCATGGAATGCCCAACTATCAAAGGCCTCGCAGGGAAAATATGCAAGTGGATCCAAAGAACATGGAAAATTGGTTTTTTCAAGACTGATCTATTCCTTGGAGGTAAGAATTCAAGCAATCGTGCCTCCTCATCAACACTCAAATCATCACATACTTCTTCTTACATGATGTATGGTAGACAAGGAACCGCAGTGTGTTTGAAGGAGGTTTTGAGGTGGCAAGCTTCACAAAAATTATAGACGAAAGCAAAGTGCTAATATGGACGCTCGGGTGCAATCAACATGGAGGATTGGTCTATGAGTATTTGTGCCTTGTTGTCAGCAGATGGAATGCCTAGGACGGGGGAAAATCTTGACCATCGATAATTAAAAGATCTCAGAAGAACATGATTATGAACTTTGTGTATCAACAATAAGGGGGCGGGTTGGTAGGGGTGGCTGCCCTGATAGCCGATGTAATTATAGTCCCTGGATGATGTCATGGCTCAACAAGATCATGACAAGACCTTGTTAATTTTTGCATTGATCAATATAATTTACTCACGATTGTAAATTTTGCACCCAAAAAAAAAAACTCATCGGGCTAAAAGGTTGAAAGTTTTCTTTGAATTGAATCAATGAATCACAAGTGGAGGCCCTCTCCTTTCTCAACAATTCTAAGCTCGATTATATATAGTACTAGTAGATAACTCGCACTTGCTGCGGGCAACACGTCTATTTTCATAAGTCTATTTTTTCTTCCAAGTGGAAGACTGTCAATACTCTCTTCGTACATGTATAGTCTATTGCATTCTTTCTACAATTAGAGTGTGGTGACGGTAGTAGGGAAAAACTTTGGATATATTATGTATTTACAATTGCACATTGTTATACATTACACCCTCGAGGGGCAACTATGGGAACCGCCTCCCAATAGGGAAAAAAGGATACACCCAAGAGAACACTACCCACGAGATTCAATCCCTCAGCCTTGGGTTTACATCCCAATGTCTCACCAACTGAGCTACACTTCCTATATGTATAGTTTGCTGCATTTTAAAAATGATGTGTGACGCAACCTCTTAATAGATTCAAACAAACATGAATATATGTAATATGATGCAAAGCATTCTTTGATACCAAGTGCTTGGGATCTTCTCGTAGGCATTATTTTTCATGAGGTGCTAGGCAAAATCAGGAGTGCTCTACTTCTATTGAGTGAGAGAGAGAGAGAGAGAGAGAGAGAGAGAGAGTCCTCCTTTTGGTCTATCTTGGTCTAACAATGCTACCAAGATTGATCAAACGTTTAAGATAATTTAGCATGGTGTGAAGAGATGAAAGCTAAAAGAAGTCAATGTAATCCTAAAACTTTGATTGAAAATGAAGTGGGCTCTAGAATGGGTTTTAACAATTGGAACAAAGCTGGATTCAATGTCTCTTCTCCACTCCCTTACTTGCTTCTATTCTTTGTGTCTTTCTTGTGAGCAAGACATGATAGTCGTGCAAATCATAACCTCCTATATAGTAGGAAGGAACTCTTTCCCTTAGTCTACCTAGAGTTGGCAAAGTGCTACCAAGTGAAAAAGTACAAACTGTGTAAGCTAGCAAGTTTTGAGAGGTGAAGGCTTATAACTAAAACATTGTGTAATCATATTGAACTTTTCATGTCTAAGAGTGGAGTTGTGAAAACATTATCATAGTTTCCAATGTACTATAAAAGCCTCAAGGTTCAAAGAGATGAGTTGGTTTTCTTCATCCGAACTCCGATTTGGGTGATCTATAGCCTCAATCAAAGAGCACGAAGTCCTCTACGCATTGATGTAAAGACAAAAATTTTCAGAGTTATGGAAGGCATTTCTGTAGCAGCATTTCCGAAGTGAACAGGTTCAACAAAATTGATTCTCATCTCCTATTTTACATACAATGTCTTCCGGCACTCGCAAGGGTTCTTCTTCTTCAACAAGGTCCACAACCATTGTGGAAAATGATCCAAAATCTCCTAAGTGTGGAGATAGCAACACAACCACCCAACCAACGACATCGGAAACCATGATCATGGCGTACTTGGTATCATTGCAAGAGACCGTAAACAAACAAGGCAAAGACTTACGAGCACTTGAAATGGAGAATGGCACACTAAGGGTACTTGTGGTTGAAAATGAGAATCTCAAGAGGACACTTGAGATGCAAACAACATGTTTGATGCAACTTGAAGAGGAAGTCAAGGAATGTAAACGCTCTCTTGTGGACTTGAATGCTTTGAAGGAGCGGATGAGCAAAGTAGAGCATGACCATGTATTGAAAGAGAAGAAATTTGACACTATGAGCCGGGATGTATGCGACATGAAAAATGTATGCACAAACAAGTCTTGGGATGATGTATGTGGTAGCAATGTGGTTTCTAATTCCTCACTCATGCAAGCTATGGTTCAAACAAAGAATGTTGAGAATGTGGATGTGGAGGAGTTGAAGGAACGGGAGCGACGTTCCAAGAACATTGTTATTCGTGGAATTCCCGAAGAGAAGTTAGAGACACCTCCTTCTCTTGCCATTGTTATTGAAGATTTCTTCAAAACCCACTTTGGCATGTCCGGAGTTATGGTCTATGGAGCACATAGAGTGGGGAAGCAAGGAGCTCCTCGCTCGGGAGAACGGCCAATTGTATGCACCATGCCGGATGAGACCAAGCGAAAGATTATCCTTGATAATAGTTGGATCTATTTGAGGGATACAAAATGTTTTGTATGTGAAGATCGCACTATTAAGCAACAAAATATGCGTCGCAAGGCATATGAGGAAAAGAATAATAAAAACAAGGAGATCTCTCATGAAGAAAATGTGCCCAAGGAGGAGGCAAGTCTCTCAAGCAAATAGGGATGCGTGACCTATGAGACCGAGTTACAATTGAAAATATGCTTTTGGAATTGTAATGGATACCCATGGAATGCGGGGGTTGGCATTGATGAACTAACAAGCAAAGCCGATGTTGTTCTTCTTGTTGAAACTTGGGAGCATGATACACAAAGGATTAACGGCTTGGAGGATTACAATGTACATTCATTGATGTGGTCAAAGAATCTCAGGCAACGAAGAGGACAAGGAGGATTAGCATGTATGGTTAAGAAAGGATTGGAAGATTTTGTATCAATTGTGAAAGATGACAAGTACAAACGTTATGTATGGCTGAAAATTATGACACCAAAAAGAGCACCCATTTTTGTAGCCGGTTGCTACATTCCTCATCATGATTCTCCCTTTTATGCTTGCATGGATAGAGATCAACCATTTTCTGATTTGGAAGAGGACATTGCTTATTTCAAAGGTGAAGGTGATGTTATTGTATTTGGGGATATGAATGCTCGCACAAAAACATTGCAACATGATAATCAACAATTTGATATGCCATACATTTCAAAGGAGTTGGAGGAAGTTCACTTGTATGATCGTACTTCAATGGATGAGAAAGAGCCGGATCACTATGGAAAGTTACTTTTACACATGTGTAATAGCACGGGTATGCTCATTGCCAATGGTGTATCTTTGTGGAGTGGAACCAATGGATTTACATGTAGAAGACATAATGGGGATAGTGTGATTGACTATATGCTACTCTCTGAAGCCATCATGTATCGCATAAAGAGTTTTATGTTTGGTCAATGGACCCCGGAATCCGACCATCGCACCTTATGTATTGACCTTTCATGTGGAGAAGCAACTAAGCATGATAATCTCATCCAAAGGAAAGAGAAGTTATCACTATGTATGGATTTCAAATGGGCACCAATGTACATTGAAATGGTTGAGCAAAAATTATGGATGACAAAGCTTCAATGTGATGCACCATTGGAAACTAAATGGGAAGCTTTCAAGAAAGCTATTTGTTCTTGTGCGGAAGAATGCTTTGCCATAAAGCATCTCCATGGTATCAACAAAGATAGATCACGCAAAAGGTGGTTTGATAAAGAATGTCAAGATGCTCGAAAGTCCTTGATAAAGCTTGATGCAACTATGGACAAAGACAACTATCAAAGTCATTTGCATACATACAAGGCATTGATTCAAAAGAAGAGAAGAAGATGGGAAGTAAAGCAACAAGAATTTCAAGTCCCAGAAAAGGCACATGCATGTGGAAGATTTTGGAGAAACTTGAGAGGCAAGCGGGTTGAGAATTTTGGTAACTTGAGTCTAGTGGATATGTACACACATTGTAGGCAATTATATGAGCAAGAAAATACTGAAAAAATGCCATTTTATGGTTCACTCCCATGTATGTCGTATTTTTTTACTATTGAGGATGTATGCGGTGGGCTTGAAAAGTTGGCCACTCGCAAAGCGGGAGATCTTCAAGGTATCAAACCGGAGATGATCAAATGGACGGTAGATTTTACCCATGAGTGGATGTGTGATATGTTCAACCTTGCACTTCAACATGGTATGCCTTATGATTGGAGTACTAATTGGGTTAAGCCTTTGCATAAAGGAGGGGATGTAAAGAATGTAAGCAACTACCGGACTATAATGGTTGGGTCTCTTATGGCAAAGTTTTTTGGGTGCATAATGGAGATGAAATTGAGTGATTGGGCTGAAGAGAATGACAAGCGTGCAAAGGGACAAGCGGGTTTTCGTCGATTCCATAGCACCATTGATCATCTTGTCACTCTTCGTGTTCTCATGGAGGAAAGTCGGTTGAAAGGCAAGCGATTGTATTGTTGTTTTGTGGACTTTAAGAAAGCCTTTGATATGATTCCACGTAACAATTTGTGGAGAAGGATGGAAGAACTCCAACTGCCAAGTGAGTTTATGCTTGCGGTTTCTCGAATCTATGAGAAGGTGATTTGTCAATTGCGCATGGGAAGAGAAATTTCAGAAATTTTTGTAAGCACTATTGGGGTTAAACAAGGATGTCCATTGTAACCAACTCTCTTTGGTCTATGCATTGATCAATTGGAACAAATGGTACTTGACTTTATGCAATAAGAAGGCATTGAAGAGGTCACTATTTGCAATGCGGTAATCATGCTTTTGTTGTATGCGGATGATGTAGTGCTTCTAGCACACACTCTAGAAGATGCACAAAAGCTTATGGTTGTCCTTGAGAACTTTTGCTTGCATAGTGGGCTGATTGTAAATGAATCCAAAACAAAGGTTATGCTTGTGAAAACCAACCATAAGGAGAAGCCATGCATTGTGTACAACAACGAGACACTTGAAGTTGTTGAGAGCTTTAAGTACCTTGGCCTTGAGGTTCCATCCAATCACAAGTGGCACGAATGTGCTATGCGTCGTTTGGAAGCGGGAAAGAGAGCATATTATGCATTTGAGAACATGTGTAATGCGGGAAACATCAAGTGTTGGGTTCTCAAGAAGTATCTTTTTGATGCATTGGTGACACCGGTTCTTCTTTATGGAGTTGAAGTGTGGGGCAGGAGCATCTCAAAGTCTACTTGGAAAGAGTTTGAGAATGTTCAAAAGCGTTTTCTTATAAACTTTCTCCAAGTTAAGACACAAACACCATATATGCTCCTACTTCTTGAGTCGGGATCTCTTCCAATTGAGGTTATGGGCATGGAAAGGGTTGTGGAGTACATGATAAAGATGCGTCAAAACCCCTCACATCGACTTCCTACAATTGCATGGGAAGCAAGAAAAAAAGTTCAAAAGACGCATAAAAGCAAGATCTTGAGCACGGGATGGATGCAAGACATAAAGAAGTGGTTTGGGAGATGGGATGCATTACACTTGCTACATGATGCTTCAATTGACTCTCAAGTGAATGAAGCTTTTCTACAACGCCAATGTATTACGGCTTGGGAGAAATCCGGTGGGTCACGCTTCATACATTACACCACTTATATTGCCCCCAACTACAAAACCATGTTCTTCGCTGAGAGAGGAAACCGTACTCAAACTTACATGCTTGAGCCTATTCCTTGTCCGCGATACGCACTATCGCAGCAATTCGGCTTAGCTCCCATTTCCTTCGATGCGAGATAGGGCGTTGGGGCAATGGAGAAGAGTCAAATCGATTGTGCACATTATGCTCACTGCAAGTTCGAGAGTCTGAGTACCACACACTACTAGAGTGCTCAGCTTTTGATCACATCCGAACTTGCTTCTCTCACATTTTCAGCCATAACTTAGACCTACACACTTTCCTCTCCCAGCCAAAGTGTGGGCTCTCCATTGAGACTCTCATCACTACAATTTTGGAACATCGAGAGTCACTCATCAGCCATACACATACTACATCACATGTAACTTTGGTCCCATAGGTCATATTTGACCTCCGAGGACGATAATAAAATCTATCTATCTATCTCTCTCTCTCTCTCTCTCTCTCTCTCTCTCTCTCTCTCTCTCTCTCTCTCTCTCTCTCTCTCTCTCTCTCTCTCTCTCTCTCTCTCTCTCTCTCTCTAGGCACCCTTTCCTCTTAAAATGAAGAGGATTCATAGATTTTTAAACATGGCCCATAGTTTAATTTTTAAAAATAAAAGAAAAAAATCACAAAATTGATAAAAGGCCAGTCAACAAAGCAATCTCTCTTCCCATTCAAGAAGCCAGTGTCACAATTGGTTTTTCTCAAGCATTATACCCATTTTATGGCGTTTTGTCCGTTTTTTACGAGTGAAAAATATTATCTACCCCTTAAAAATTACACTATAATGTGAAGAAAATTATAATATCGTGAAAATTTGAAGGGCAAAGGTACCCATAGTGAGATGGATTCCCTGCTCTCTGTCTCTCTCTCTCTCTCTCTCTCCCCCTCCTATGCACATGCAGACATACACACACGCAACGAAATGGTCGCTGTGTGTGTGTGTGTCTCTGTGTGTGTGTGTGTGTGTGTGTCTCTATCTCTCTCTAAGAAATCTCTCTCCCCATTTGGGGTGCCAATGTTAGGGTTGGTTTTTGCTATGCATTTTACCCATTTTAAGGCATTTTGTCCATTTTCTACGGTTGAAAAATGTTAGCTACCCTTTTAAAATTACACTATAATGCCAAGAAAACTATAATATCTTGAAAACTTGAAGGGCAAGGGTGCCCTGATGAGACGGAGTCCCTGCTGTCTCTCTCTCTCTCTCTCTCTCTCTCTCTCTCTCACACACACACACACACACACACACACACAAGTAAAGGTATATTTGGATTTATCTTTTCAAGGGGCACTCTCTGTGTGTTTGTGTGGTGCACCTTTTTTTTTGCCAAGAAGGCCATAAGAGAGTGGTAGAGAAAACATGCAATTCTTCTTTGCACCTCTCACCATCCAATGGTCACCATCACATTAACTTTGTTTGTTGACATTTCAAGTCATTTCAAGCCTTACTATACTCATTTGAAACTTTCATTGTGAAAGCGAGTGAGTGTGTGTGTGTGTGTGCGCACATGCATCTCTCTCTCTCTCTCTCTCTCTCTCTCTCTCTCTCTCTCTCTCTCTCCACCATTACAGTATTCTAGGACAATCATTTTTCAGATATACAAAATTAGTTTTAAGAAATTTATTATATTTTTCAAGGTTTTACACTATTTTTCTCTATTTTGGAACAAAACTTCTCATTTTTCCCTTGCTCTCAACCGACATTTTTGAAATTGAAAACAGCACGATATTAAGCTAAGACATATTTTTTCGAACACAAACCAGGAACATGTCAAATATGTTCTAATAATCACTCAATGTATTACAACAAATAAGGTGAAGAATCACCATGGGGCTTACTGAGGAAATGTAATGCAAAAGTACACGAGAGTTGTGTTTGTAGGATGTTTTTTTTCACAATAAATATTTTGAAAAGTTGTAGAGAGAGTATATTACAAAAGGAGTAATAGATATATGGCAAAAGGGGACCAGTAGGTGTAGATCAAGTTGTTTCAGCGGTAGACATAAAGAAGTTACTTGTTGACCAAATTTGGCCAAACTTAGAAGTTTAGTTTGTTGTTTTTTTTAGAGAGAGAGAGAGAGAGAGAGAGAGAGAGAGAGAGAGAGAGAGCTGCTTGCAGAGTTTTGTGTGTGTGTGTGTGTGTGTGTGTGTGAGAGAGAGAGAGAGAGAGCTCGCCGCTTGCAGAGTTTTGTGTGTGTGTGTGTGTGTGTGTGTGTGTGTGTGTGTGTGAGAGAGAGAGAGAGAGAGAGAGAGAGAGAGAGTTTTCCTTGAGTTTTCTCATGACATTGCATAGCATGACATCTCTACATGAGAGAAGTGTTAGGACCTTGAAAGCAATGTTGCCAAGACGACCCAAAATAGTGCAAACTCAACGATATCATACACAAAATTAGCAATTGTTCTAGAAAACTTTAAATGTCATGGACAAGGTAGAGGCATTCAATATTGCAACAATTATACATGCATGCATAAGAGACAATGGCAAAGATACCTACAACCCAAAAACCTCAAAATACAGATATCAAATCCTACAGATATCTTCAGTCCACCAAATGGTCAAGTCATGTTTGTGGCCGGTTGCTACATTCCTCAATGAATCCAACTTTTATGCTTGCTTGAATATGGATAGAGATCAGCCCTTTGTTGAACTAGAGGAAGACATTGCTCATTACAAGGATCAAGGTGAAGTCATTGTTTTTGGAGACATGAATGCTCGCACAAATATGCTACAACACGACACACAACAAGTAGACATGCCGCATGTCTCAAGAAGAATGGATGACTCATACATGTATAATCGAAGTTCTAATGATGCAAAAGAAGTGGATCACTATGGAAAGTCACTTCTACATATGTGCAATAGTACCGGAATGCTCATTGCAAATGGTGTATCTCTATGCCAAGGCACCAATGACTTTACATGTAGAAAGCACAACGGTGCTAGCGTGATTGACTATATGTTGTTCTCGGAAGCCACTCTAGAATGCATACAAAGCTTTACACTGGTGAATGTGAATGGAATCCGGAATCGGATCATAGGATGTTATGTATTGACCTCAAGTGTGGTAAACGGCCCGAGCATGTAGCCTCCAATCATGATGTGAATCATTTGTACCTACGTCTAGACTTCAAACGAGCACTTATATATGCTGATATGGTGGACCAAATGTTAAGCATGATAGAGCATCAAGAGAGCCCAACATTAGAATGCAAGTGGAAAGTTTTCAAAGAAGTAATTTTCTCTTGTGCGAAGGAATGCTTTTCGGTGAAACACATGTCTTGCAAAAGGTCTAAGAAGGGTAGCACCAAGAAGAAATGGTTTGACATGGAATGTAGTCAAGTCCGAAAACACTTGCTAAGATTGGATGCAATCAAAGACAAGGAAGTTTACTTGGAATGTTCACACACATACAAAGCACTTGTTCAAAAGAAGAGGAGAAGGTGGGAAGTCGAAAAACAACTTCTTTTAGCACAAGAGAAAGCACATGCATGTGGCAAGTTTTGGCAAAATCTAAAAGGCAAGCGCGTTGAGAGCTTTGGTGACTTGACTCTTGAGGATATGTATATGCATTGTAAGAATCTCTATGAGCAACCCAATGTTGATAAGATGGAGTGTTGTAGCTCCCTTCCGTTTATGTCTCCTTTCTTTACCGTTGAAGATGTATGCCGCGCGCTTGAGAAACTTGCTACTCGCAAGGCAGGTGACCTTCAAGGTGTCAAGGCTGAAATGATAAAATGGACAAGCAAGAAAACACGATATTGGATATGCGATATTTTTAACCTTGCACTTCAGTATGGCATGCCTCATGATTGGAGTGCAAATTGGATCAAACCTTTGCACAAAGGAGGAGATGTAGACAATGTGAACAACTATCGCACTATAATGGTTGGTTCTTTAATGGCAAAGTTATTTGGATGTATCATGGAGATGAAGATAAGTGAATGGGCTGAAAATAATGGCAAACGTGCACTTGGCCAAGTAGGTTTTCGAAAGCATCATAGCACTATTGACCACCTTGTCACTCTTCGAGTTCTTATGGAAGCGTCTCGATTGAAAGGAAAAAAGTTGTATTGTTGCTTTGTGGACTTCAAGAAAGCTTTTGACATGGTACCGCGAGGAAATCTTTGGAGACGTATGCAAAGCCTTCAAGTGCCAAGAGAACTTATGCATGCAGTCTTTCGCATCTACCAAAAAGTGATATGTCGATTACGTATGGGAGATGGAATTTCAGAATTTTTTGCAAGCACTATTGGTGTCAAACAAGGATGCCCACTTTCCCCAACCCTCTTTGGGCTACTCATTGATGAATTGGAATGCATGGTTCTTGACTTTATGCAGCAAGAAGGCATAGAAGAGGTTAACATTGGAAATGCGGTGATCATGCTTTTGCTTTATGCCGATGATGTAGTGCTCTTGGCGCATACCTTAGAAGATGCACAAAAGCTTATGAGTGTCTTGGAACGCTTTTGCCTACATAGCGGGCTGATCGTGAATGGATCCAAAACCAAGGTTATGCTTGTAAAGACCCTCAATGATGAAAATCCATGCATTGTATATAACAATGAGAAACTTGAAGTGGTAGATCACTTCAAGTACCTTGGCCTTGAGGTTCCATCCAATCATAAATGGAAGGATTCTGCAATGCGTTGCTTGGAAGCCGGAAAGAGGGCCTATTATGCATTTGAGAACATGTGCAATGCAGGAGAGATCAAGTGTTGGGCTCTCAAAAAGTACCTCTTTGACACATTGGTGACACCGGTGCTTCTTTATGGAGTGGAGGTGTGGGGTGGAAGCATCGGGAAGTCTACTTGGAAAGAGTTTGAGAATGTCCAAAAGCGTTTTCTCACCAACTTTCTCCAATTCAAAACACAAACACCCTACATGCTCTTACTTCTTGAGTCCGGATTGCTTCCCATTGAGGTCTTGGGCATGCAAAGGGTTGTGGAGTACATGCGTAAGACACAACGTAGCCCTTTGCATCGACTTCCTAGAATCGCATATGAAGCAAGTCAAATGGTTCAAAAGACATGCAAGAGCAAAATACTAAGTTCGGGGTGGATGCTTGATATCAAGAAATGGTTTGGAAGATGGGATGCATGTCACTTGGTCAAGGATGCGTCGATCGACTCCCAAGTTAATGAGGCCTTCTTACAACGCCAATGTATCACGGCTTGGGAGAAATCCGGAGGTTCTCGCTTCAGCCATTACACCACACACGTTGCCCCAAACTACAAATCTCTCTTCTTCTGGGAACGAGGTAACCGAACCCATTCCTACATCCTTGAGCCCATCCCGTTGAGTGCGATCCGCACCATTGCCTCCATTCGTCTTAGCTCCCATTCTCTACGTTGTGAGACAGGACGTTGGGGCACTGGCGAGGAGTGTCATCGACTTTGCACCTTATGCCCTCGTCAAGTGCGAGAGAGTGAGTACCACACACTACTTGAGTGCTCAGATTTTGACCACATTAGGTCCTCTTTTCCCCATATATTCAGCCATGATCTCTCCCTACATAGCTTCCTCTCCCAACCACGATGTGGACTCTCTATTGCGACGCTCATTTCAGCCATTTTTGAGCATCGAGAGTCACTTATGAACTCCACTCACACCACGTGACATGTTCATTTGGTCCCATAGGTCATATTTGACCTCCCAGGACGATAATAGAACTATCTATCTATCTCTCTCTCTCTCTCTCTCTCTCTCTCTCTCTCTCTCTCTCTCTCTCTCTCTCTCTCTCTCTCTCTCTCTCTCTCACACACACACACACACACACACACACACACAAAAACACAACTGAGTGGAGGAAAATTATCAAGGCCTAGTAGAGTAGTTAGCCGCTTCCTGTGCAATATTCAATCTTGAATTCAAGCCTCATCAAAAAGATCTTCGTCCAAAATGTATCCTCGACATCACGACTAGCCACAAAATCCTTAAATTTCCCCTCTTGAGCATATGTTGGATGTTTTGCTCCCATCCTTGTCTCTCATTTGTCACCATGATGTATGAGGATTGACTCTTCTTCCTCTCTAAGAACTTGAATTATGGTAAAGGGAGATTTGAATCCAAAATTAAATTTCCTTTTCTTAATTTCCCCATTCTCCATATCTCTCTCTCTCTCTCTCTCTCTCTCTCTCTCTCTCTCTCTCTCTCTCTCTCTCTCTCTCTCTCTCTCTCTCTCTCTCCCGCCCCCCCACACACACACACACACACATCCACCCAAATAAAAGGAGCTCCTTTGTAACACTTGTGGCATATTAAGAGCACCCAAGCCTAGCCAAAACTCTCCTTCACCACTTGCTCCCCTTGCTCTCTTCTTTGGTGAGCACTATCCTACTTTCACAGTCATCATTACCCTCTCTCACTCTCATTAAGGATTCTATACCCACAAAAAGACACATCCATTATCTCCCCAGGTAGTTCTCTTTATCTAGCTTATCCCTTGCACAAATCATCAGCGACACAAATTTTACCCTTGTTTACAATTAGAATCCTACCTTTCTAAATACTCTTCACACTCTCCTAGCCAGGAATGGCAAGAGGAAGAGGTCGTGAACAAGCCCAAGGACGATGTGGACGACCCACAATAGTCGTGAGTGAAGCCTAATGTTAGGTAGATGGCCAAGGCAGAAACTCCTACTTTCGAACATCCTTGTAATGATGGGTGCAATGACCCTCAACCCATAGTAGTAAGACAAAGCGACCCTTGGCTATGACCACCTACCCATTGAGATTCCCTAATGTGTCTTTGCTCCTCCCTTGCTGTGAGTCTAGATAGAAACCCCTACCCACCATGTTTTATGGATCCATGTTGTGATCGCCTATTGTAAGCCCTTGTTGAGGATTTGCTCCCATCATGATTGACTATAGCTATTATCCCCAAAACCCCATAGTTTTTGGAACCACCCCTAAATCCCCATTGTAAACAAAGTCGTGTATTCATTACCTACCCAAATACTTAGTGGAAAACATGTTATGGTGCCTTGCTATGTTCTCTACGATGATTTGGTCACATAGTGATTTGAAAGGGCTTTAAGTGGTTAGGAAGTTCTTTCATTAGTGGTAGTGCTTCAAAATGGTTTAGTCGTGCTTAAAAAGTGATTCATAGTACCCAACAGTGCTTAGTAAGTGTGTAAGGAGTGCTCAAAATGTGTGTAAAATTGCTTGAAAAGTGGTATGAAGGAGCTTGAAATTATTGCAAACAATTATGGAAGTGTTAAAACAGTGCAAGATGCAACAAAGAGAATTTGCAAAGTCAATATCTTTGGGAGAGATAAAAATCTTCATCAGATACTCAAACATATCACTGGTAAGTATGAATACATTGGACTCGCCATCCATAGGGAACATTGGAAACCTTGGGAATATAACTAGACGGAAGTCTATATAGAAAAGGGGCCATCATCAAAGGTCATCACGCCCTCTCACCTTAGGAAGTTCACCTAAAGTATATGTACATATCACGTGGGTTCAATAGGAAAAAGGTCACATTTTTACATAGAGAGGGTATCATTTAAGGAATGAAAGAAAAAACAAAGTTGAATAGCAAAAAGTATGTTGTGATCTTATTCAATTTCACAGATAAGGGATTTTCAAAAGACCCCTTTGACGCACGTGATATAGTAGATTTACACATTGTCAATGCTTCATGCCCCTTAATATTTCCCTTTCATTGTCGACCACTTTGCCTTGGTGCATCTCAGAATGTAGAAGTCTATGTTCGTTGCATACTTATCTTCAACCATCAAGGGGTCACTCAAGCCATCGTGGTGCCTACCATAGAGAGGTGCATGTGCATACTCGTTGGTACCTGATGCAATTCCATCATTGAAAGCACTATTTGTAGGTCGTATTCTCAAATACTCCAAAGACTTGAAGGACATTCAAGTATGCTGTAGGGAACCTCATGAGCCTCTCAGTACCTCATATTCCTTCTGATCTCAGTGAAGTACAAGCGACTCACGAGAGAGAACCTCATTTAGTCATTAGCGGCGGTGCATTCCCTGCTGTGAGAGAGAGAGAGAGAGAGAGAGAGAGAGAGAGAGAGAGAGAGAGAGAGAGAGAGAGAGAGAGAGAGAGACGCAGAGGAGGAAGGCTTGGTATGGTCTCTCTCTCTCCTCTCCCCCCCCCTTTGCTTGCATGTACTTGCTTGTCTGCATCTCTCACTACCTCCCCCACCCCCTCACGGCAGTGTCCCTCCACACGTCGTAGGCAGCTGTCATGTCAAAGCTTCGTCATAAACTATCGCACACACTAGCAGGGCACCTGCCAAATCTGCTTGATGATGCTGACTTGACATGGCAGCCTTCGGAATCTCGAACTCGACACGCGACTCTGCATGAGGCTTCACCATAGATTTGACTGCCTGATGATGCTGAGCTTGACATGGCAGCCTTCGGAAGCTCGAACTTGACAGGCGACTCTGCATGAGGCTTCAGCCATTCTCTACTCACTCACTCTCTCTCTCTCTCTCTCTCTCTCTCTCTCTCTCTCTCTCTCTCTCTCTCTCTCTCTCTCTCTCTCTCTCTCTCTCTCTCTCTCTCTCTCTCACACACACACACACACACACACACACACACACGCAATGATGCAGAGACTAGACCTACGCAATGATGCTATCCCTTTCTCGCTTGCAAAGGGGATGGAGAGAGTGCTACAATTGCTGCAATCCTTAAATCAAAGGCACCTCATTATCTTGCAGCTGCAGCGGCGTCAACCTTGAAGATGGAGTGGCATCAAACATGTTGCAGCGGCAGTCCAGCTCTGTCTCCCTCCTGCTCCCGCAACGACCCTGCATTCCCGCTCTCTCTCCGTTCCTGCTCCCGCCATCGTGATCATCTTGCTGCAGAATCTCCCTCCTGCTCCAAAAACAACCGCTCTCTCTCTGTCCTGCTCCCACCATGGAATTGGTGCACGCATGCACACGCCACTGTCCTCCTCATGTTGGGCACGTTGAGCTCCGCCACTGCCTTTAGAGGCATGGGCAGGCTGCAGAGAGTCGCCACCGCCACACATGCAGAAGCATGCCGGCGTCTCTCTCTCTCTCTCTCTCTCTCTCTCTCTCTCTCTCTCTCTCTCTCTCTCTCTCTCTCTCTCTCTCTCTCTCTCTCTCTCTCTCTCTCTCTCTCTCTCTCTCTCTCTGTGCATGCTCAAGCTACGTCTTCTTTCTTTTTTATTAGGCAATAGGCAATGTCTATGCATAATCCCTTGAGAGAACAAAGGGGGCAAGGGAACCTACATTACTCTGAGCCAGGCTTGGTCTTCACCACTGGGTGACTCCATATGTGTGTGTGTTTGTTTTTGAGACACATGCAATATGGCAGAGAGCTCTCTCTTAAAAATCTATATTTTTATTGTTGGCAGCAAGTGTGCAAACCAAGGAGAGTGGAGTCGTGCTGTGGTGAGCAGCTCAACTAGTTAGTGCAGCCAGGTAAAATGTGTTGGCTAATTTTTATTTCAATTTAATTATTTGATTTGTTGATTATTTAAGAGAGAGAGAGAGATGTTTAAGTAAGTTAGGTTAATGTAATGGAAAGAAATGAAATGAATTGAAATTGAAATGTTATATTAACGTCTTTAAAAGGACAAAATGACCTATGAGACCAGAGAGAGAGAGAGAGAGAGAGAGAGAGAGAGAGAGAGAGAGAGAGAGAGAGAGAGAGAGATAGATAGTTCTATTATCGTCCTGGGAGGTCAAATATGACCTATGGGACCAAATGAACATGTCACGTGGTGTGAGTGGAGTTCATAAGTGACTCTCGATGCTCAAAAATGGCTGAAATGAGCGTCGCAATAGAGAGTCCACATCGTGGTTGGGAGAGGAAGGTATGTAGGGAGAGATCATGGCTGAATATATGGGGAAAAGAGGACCTAATGTGGTCAAAAGCTGAGCACTCAAGTAGTGTGTGGTACTCACTCTCTCGCACTTGACGAGGGCATAAGGTGCAAAGTCGATGAAACTCCTCGCCAGTGCCCCAACGTTGTCTCGCAGCGTAGAGAATGGGAGCTAAGCCGAATGGAGGCAATGGTGCGGATCGCACTCAACGGGATGGGCTCAAGGATGTAGGAATGGGTTCGGTTACCTCGTTCCCAGAAGAAGAGAGATTTGTAGTTTGGGGCAACGTGTGTGGTGTAATGGCTGAAGCGAGAACCTCCGGATTTCTCCCAAGCCGTGATACATTGGCGTTGTAAGAAGGCCTCATTAACTTGGGAGTCGATCGACGCATCCTTGACCAAGTGACATGCATCCCATCTTCCAAACCATTTCTTGATATCAAGCATCCACCCCGAACTTAGTATTTTGCTCTTGCATGTCTTTTGAACCATTTGACTTGCTTCATATGCGATTCTAGGAAGTCGATGCAAAGGGCTACGTTGTGTCTTACGCATGTACTCCACAACCCTTTGCATGCCCAAGACCTCAATGGGAAGCAATCCGGACTCAAGAAGTAAGAGCATGTAGGGTGTTTGTGTTTTGAATTGGAGAAAGTTGGTGAGAAAACGCTTTTGGACATTCTCAAACTCTTTCCAAGTAGACTTCCCGATGCTTCCACCCCACACCTCCACTCCATAAAGAAGCACCGGTGTCACCAATGTGTCAAAGAGGTACTTTTTGAGAGCCCAACACTTGATCTCTCCTGCATTGCACATGTTCTCAAATGCATAATAGGCCCTCTTTCCGGCTTCCAAGCAACGCATTGCAGAATCCTTCCATTTATGATTGGATGGAACCTCAAGGCCAAGGTACTTGAAGTGATCTACCACTTCAAGTTTCTCATTGTTATATACAATGCATGGATTTTCATCATTGAGGGTCTTTACAAGCATAACCTTGGTTTTGGATCCATTCACGATCAGCCCGCTATGTAGGCAAAAGCGTTCCAAGACACTCATAAGCTTTTGTGCATCTTCTAAGGTATGCGCCAAGAGCACTACATCATCGGCATAAAGCAAAAGCATGATCACCGCATTTCCAATGTTAACCTCTTCTATGCCTTCTTGCTGCATAAAGTCAAGAACCATGCATTCCAATTCATCAATGAGTAGCCCAAAGAGGGTTGGGGAAAGTGGGCATCCTTGTTTGACACCAATAGTGCTTGCAAAAAATTCTGAAATTCCATCTCCCATACGTAATCGACATATCACTTTTTGGTAGATGCGAAAGACTGCATGCATAAGTTCTCTTGGCACTTGAAGGCTTTGCATACGTCTCCAAAGATTTCCTCGCGGTACCATGTCAAAAGCTTTCTTGAAGTCCACAAAGCAACAATACAACTTTTTTCCTTTCAATCGAGACGCTTCCATAAGAACTCGAAGAGTGACAAGGTGGTCAATAGTGCTATGATGCTTTCGAAAACCTACTTGGCCAAGTGCACGTTTGCCATTATTTTCAGCCCATTCACTTATCTTCATCTCCATGATACATCCAAATAACTTTGCCATTAAAGAACCAACCATTATAGTGCGATAGTTGTTCACATTGTCTACATCTCCTCCTTTGTGCAAAGGTTTGATCCAATTTGCACTCCAATCATGAGGCATGCCATACTGAAGTGCAAGGTTAAAAATATCGCATATCCAATATCGTGTTTTCTTGCTTGTCCATTTTATCATTTCAGTCTTGACACCTTGAAGGTCACCTGCCTTACGAGTAGCAAGTTTCTCAAGCGCGCGGCATACATCTTCAACGGTAAAGAAAGGAGACATAAACGGAAGGGAGCTACAACACTCCATCTTATCAACATTGGGTTGCTCATAGAGATTCTTACAATGCATATACATATCCTCAAGAGTCAAGTCACCAAAGCTCTCAACGTGCTTGCCTTTTAGATTTTGCCAAAACTTGCCACATGCATGTGCTTTCTCTTGTGCAAAAAGAAGTTGTTTTTCGACTTCCCACCTTCTCCTCTTCTTTTGAACAAGTGCTTTGTATGTGTGTGAACATTCCAAGTAAACTTCCTTGTCTTTGATTGCATCCAATCTTAGCAAGTGTTTTCGGACTTGACTACATTCCATGTCAAACCATTTCTTCTTGGTGCTACCCTTCTTAGACCTTTTGCAAGACATGTGTTTCACCGAAAAGCATTCCTTCGCACAAGAGAAAATTACCTCTTTGAAAACTTTCCACTTGCATTCTAATGTTGGGCTCTCTTGATGCTCTATCATGCTTAACATTTGGTCCACCATATCAGCATATATAAGTGCTCGTTTGAAGTCTAGACGTAGGTACAAATGATTCACATCATGATTGGAGGCTACATGCTCGGGCCGTTTACCACACTTGAGGTCAATACATAACATCCTATGATCCGATTCCGGATTCCATTCACCAAGTGTAAAGCTTTGTATGCATTCTAGAGTGGCTTCCGAGAACAACATATAGTCAATCACGCTAGCACCGTTGTGCTTTCTACATGTAAAGTCATTGGTGCCTTGCCATAGAGATACACCATTTGCAATGAGCATTCCGGTACTATTGCACATATGTAGAAGTGACTTTCCATAGTGATCCACTTCTTTTGCATCATTAGAACTTCGATTATACATGTATGAGTCATCCATTCTTCTTGAGACATGCGGCATGTCTACTTGTTGTGTGTCGTGTTGTAGCATATTTGTGCGAGCATTCATGTCTCCAAAAACAATGACTTCACCTTGATCCTTGTAATGAGCAATGTCTTCCTCTAGTTCAACAAAGGGCTGATCTCTATCCATATTCAAGCAAGCATAAAAGTTGGAGTCATAGTGAGGAATGTAGCAACCGGCCACAAACATGACTTGACCATTTGGTGGGCTGATTTTCAGCCATAAGTAGCGTTTATACTTATCTTCTTTGACAATGGAAACATCTTTCAAACCCTTTTTGGTCATACATGCTACGCCTCCTTGGCCTCTTCGTTGCTTTGCATTTTTTGCCCACATCAAAGAATGCACATCGTATTTGTCAAATCCAAGAATTCGTTGCGCATCATGCTCCCATGTTTCGACAAGAAGTATCACATCGGAGTCATTGGTAAGCTCATCAATGCCAATTCCCGCATTCCATGGATACCCGTTACAATTCCCAAAGCTTATTCGCAAGCGTGAGTTGGTCTCATAGATCATGTGTCCCTATTTGTTGGGTGGACTTGCATCCTCCTCAAGTGGCTTCTCTTCATGAGATGATACCTTAACCTTCTTGCTTCTTTCCTCATATGCTTTGCGACGTACATTTTGTTGCATAAGAGTGCGATCCTCATATACATTACAACCCGTTCCTTTGAGGTAGATCCAACCATTGTCAAGGATGATCTTTCTCTTTACCTCATCAGCCATGGTACATACAATAGGTCTTTCTCCCGAGCGAGGGACTCCTTGTTTTCCAACTCGATGTGCACCATAAGCCATGATTCCTGACATGCCAAAGTGTGTAGCAAAAAACTCTTCAATAGCAACTGCAAGAGATTGGGGTGTTTCCATGCTTTCCTCCTTGATTCCACGAATGATGATGTTCTTTGAGCGTTTTTGTCGTTCGTGCAATTCTTGAGTGTCCACATTCTCTACATTCTTTGCTTGGACAACGGCTTGCGTGATAGGAGATGTAGAAACCACATTATCCTTACATATATCAGCCCATGATTTGGATGCATTTCTCATCTCACATACATCATGTCGTATTGTATCTATTGTTTCCTCTTTCAATACATGATCACTCTCAACTTTGCTCAAGCGCTCTTTCAATACATTCATGTCAACAAGAGAGCGTTTACATTCTTGAACTTCAGTCTCAAGATGCATCAAGCGTGTTGTTTGCATTTCAAGAACCTTCTTGAGGTGCTCATTCTCCACAACGAGAACTCTTAAAGTACCATTCTCCATTGCAAGTGCGCGCAACTCTTCACCTTGTTTGTTGACGGTTTCTTGTAACGAGATCAAGTAAGCCATGATCATTGCTTCCGTTGTTGTAGATGATGTGGTTGGATTAGCATCCAAATTCCTTGGAGATTTTGCATCATTCTCCATGGCGAGTGTGGCTTTTCCACCCTTGCGAGTTTTGTCTGACATTGCCTTCAAGTCGGCAACAAAAACGCAAAGTTTTGACAGTTTTTTCAGTTCTGAGATGCTGTTACAGCAAAGCCTTCCATTACACAGAAAAATTTTGTCTTTACATCAATGCGTAGAGGGATTCGTGCTCTTCGATTGAGGCTATAGATCACCTAAATCGGAGTTCGGATGAGCAAGTTATGGTCAAAAGAGTGAACTGCTGTCTACTAGGTCAAAAAACGGCTGAGAGAGAGAGAGAGAGAGAGAGAGAGAGAGAGATTTGACAAGTGACCGGAAATGGTAAATTAAAATACAAGATAGAGAGATAGAAATGAATTGATATTAACGTTTTCAAAAGGCTAAAAGTTCTATGAGACCAAACTGTTACATAATTGTGAAGATAGAGTGAAAGAAATGAAATGTTCTACTAATGTATGAGACCAATTTGTTACAAAATTGTGAATGTTTTGACCTAAACTTAGGTAAGTTAGGTTATATAACGTCTTCAAAAGGCTAAAATCAACCATGAGTCCAAACTGTTACAAAACTGTGTATCTAATACCATGTCTGGGTGCTAAAAAACTAGAAAATAATACTACTACTACTATAATCCATCCTCATTTGCACTCTAGATATCGAGAGAAGATGGCTCAGGAATGTTATATTAACGTCTTTAAAAGGCCAAAATGACCTATGAGACGAGAGAGAGAGAGAGAGAGAGAGAGAGAGAGAGAGAGACAAAACTGTGAATCTAATACCATGTTTGGGTGCTAAAAGCTTAGGTAAATTAGGTTATATTAACGTCTTCAAAAGGCCAAAATCAACTGAGTCCAAACTGTTACAAAACTATGTATCTGATACCATGTCTAGGTGCTAAAAAACTAGAAAATACTACTACTACTACTATAATCCATCCTCATTTGCTCTCTAGATATCGAGAGAAGATGGCTCAGAAATTTTATATTAACGTCTTTAAAAGGCCAAAATGACCTATGGGACCAGAGAGAGAGAGAGAGAGAGAGAGAGAGAGAGAGAGAGAGAGAGAGAGAGAGAGAGAGAGAGAGAGAACTGTGAATCTAATACCATGTCTGGGTGCTAAAAGACTAGAACAAAAATACTACTACTATTACTAGAATCCATCCTCATTTGCACTCTAGATATCGAGAGTATGGCTCAAATCCTCTATTGTACTCTCTGCTATGTAGCCCCATAGCTACATAGTAGAGAAAGAAATGAAATGAAATGAAATGTTATACTAATGCTTTCAAAAGGCCAAAATGATCTATGAGACCAATTTGTTACAAAATTGTGAATGTTTGACCTGAACTTAGGTAAATTAGGTCAAAAGGCCAAAATAACCTATGAGACCAAACTGTTAGAAAAAATGTGAAGATAGAGAGAAAGAAATGAAATGTTCTACTAATCTTCACAATTAGGTCAAAAGGCCAAGATAACATATGAGACCAAACTGTTACAAAAAATGTGAAGATAGAGAGAGAGAGAGAGAGAGAGAGAGAGAGAGAGAGAGAGAGAACGAAGTTGAATGAAATGAGATGTTATGTTAACGTCTTCCAAAGGCCAAAATCAACTATGAGTCCAAACTGTTACAAAACTGTGAATCTGATACCATGTCATGGTGCTAAAAGAGTAGAACAAAAATACTACTACTACTACTACAATCCATCCTCATTTGCACTCTAGATATCGAGAGAGTACAGCTCAAATCCTCTGTTGTACTCTTTGCTATGTAGCCCCATAGCTACATAGCTGTCTGGATCTCCATAGCTCATGTGCTTGATCGAGAGAGAAATAAAATGAAATGAAATGTTATATTAATGTCTTCAAAAGGCCAAAATGACCTATGAGACCAGAGGGTTACAATGTGCTGAATCTGATACAAAGTCAGAGTAACAAAATGAAATGATAAAATGATAAGATAAAAGTAGTATGGGATCCTAAAGTGGTAGGCGTGAACTAAGCGCGCGCACACACACACACACACAGAGAGAACATACACAAACACACATAGAGAGACAAAGAGTTGAAAATGAACTGAGTTTGAAGGGTACTCACACACATACACGCATGCATGTTACACAACCACACACAAACAAATAGAGAGAGAGAGAGAGAGAGAGAGAGAGAGGGAGGGAGAAAACACACAGAAACACACATACAGAGACAAAGAGTTGAAAATGAACTAAGTTTGAAGGGTACTTACACACATACAAACAAAGAGAGAGAGAGAGAGAGAGAGAGAGAGAGAGAGAGAGAGAGAACACACACAAACACACATAGAGAGACAAAAAGTTGAAAATGAACTGAGTTTGAAAGGTACTTACACACATACACGCGTACATGCTACACAACCACACACAAACAAAGAGAGAGAGAGAGAGAGAGAGAGAGAGAGAGAGAAAGACCAAAGTGAATAAAATTAAAGATAAGCGAGAGGGAGGGAGGGAGGGAGGGACATAGGGAGAGGTAAATGTGAGTAACAATTCCATCCAAAGATGTAGATTTTAATGTCATAGAGAGGGTTTCCAAAGATCTCGGGCTTGATGTAAGTTCCTAGAGAAATTCCAATAGACCTTAGAAATTCTTGCGTAGTCTTGAAAATCAAGGCATGATACTCAAAAGGCAATCCCAAGAGATCCTTCATACTGAACTAAGATGGTATCTTTGTCTTCACCCTAATAAGGAAGAGTTTTTTAGGGTCGTGTCTATGGAAGTATTAAAGGATCTATCTAATGATAGGCCCTCCAAATCTAGCTATGCTATTCCAATGATAGTTAACATAACCAGTTTGTCACTCTCATACGAATAGTTTCAAAAGATCCCAAGGATATTATAAGTGCCCTGTTGTAAGAAATTCAAGAGGGAATTTGGATAATCGACATCTTATTCTTAACAATAAGATAAAACACATGATTGTTCTATACATCATGCCGATTTTGGTAATTGTGATAGATGATGTCCCAAAGAGGCAAGGACTGATCTGCTTTCCATATAATGCGAACTAATGCTTCTCTCCTAATGCATTTACATATGCATTACAGTTCAAAACAATCCATAGTTTGATAACCGAAAGGTGACCACATGGATAGAAGATCACGTGAAACCATTATAGATTTCAAAAAGGGTTGGATAGCAAGAATAACATGTGTGATTGAAAGATCCAGTACTGCGGCTGAACCCTATAATTTTAGATATAGAGTGAAAGAGAGAGAGAGAGAGAGAGAGAGAGAGAGAGAGAGAGAGAGAGAGAGAGAGATGGAGAGGGAGCGAGAGGGATAGGAAACAAACCTAGAAACAGACTTATTTAAAGAGACATATTGTAAAGTCAAGTTTTGTGGATGAAGTCCTAGAGCAACTACACTTACAATGTCTCTCTTTTTTTCCTTAGGAACTTTATGGCACCTAGGGTATCTGCTGAATGTTTTGGTCATGGATTGGAAGCGATGGAGATAGTAATGAATCATATAATGATTCACTACTCTCCAAAAAACAAAGCTAACTTCTTTCAAAGCATTGTTCGAGGTTTCTTTCCGGGTGTTACTATAGAACAAGCTTGGAGAACCTACGACCCCACTTCCATGACTCAAGATGGAACACCCTTTCACCAGGTGTTTGTCAGAATCCAGAATGATCCCAGTCAATGGTTTCACAACCTATGCCTTTTGCAGATTCGAGTAAAGATGGGATACTCAAATGCCCTCTACCTTGATTCTGAGTTAGGTTGTTGTTCTATATCTCAAGTTTATAGCAAAATTAATGCGCTAAAGAGCATTGTAGGACCTGATAAGATAGAGAATCATAAGGAGCCTATTTTCAAGCGTCTCAGTGCTAAACACTGTTTTCCCATTTTCAAATGTAGATGGGGTTGATTATGTATTGAGCAAAACTTTTATCTACTGAACAAAAGTGATTCATGAGCATTTTGGTTTGTTTTCCACTTCTCATGCAATCCTTTGTTTTTTTTCACATCTAGATAGAGATGATGTATTTTTTTAATTCTAAAATAGCAGGCACTTAAAAAGTGAATATTCTACAAGGGTTACTTTTTAATTTACAAGCATTCAAACCTTCTCTTTGGTTGTCACATTTCTCTTTGCAACCACTTTAGGTTTTTGTGTACAGTAAAATGGAGATTAGTTGTGCCATTCCATTGGCTATTGCAACCAACGGCTTGATATCTTCTGGGATAGCTGTAAGTGCATCAGAGGGTGAAGAGGAGATACTGTCATCTGTTCCTACTATTTGCAATGTGCGTGCAGCAAAGAGAGCAGCTCGAAATGTCGGGAGGAATAGTGCATCTGCTAATGAACGGGAGATACTTTTATCTCTTCGTATTCGAAACGTGCGTGCGGCAAAGAGAGCAGCTCAAAATGTCGAGTGGAATTCGAAGAAGAAAATTATTGAAACCTTGCTAGAGATCAAAGCCTCCTGCAACAATAGGATGGAGACAATGCAAACCAATGTCTCGGATGTGGTTGAAACTTTAAGCTCTGCATTGAAGATTGAAAGTGGGATACTATGGAAATTGCGAGAAGAGACAAAAGCATCAAACTTGCAGAGACTAGAGAGTGAGGCATACATGAGAGAGAAAATTTCCAAAGTTGAGGATTCTCAAAAGATGATATTGGCATCTATTGAGAATCTTCGAAAAGAGGCTTCGCGGAGTCAACGTGAATCAAAAGGACGAATGCAAGACAATAATCTATGACAAATTGTGCCGGGATTGAGAAGTATCGTCAACAAGCTTGGTGCTTTGACAAAGGTTTAAGGTTCAAGACTTTCAGATATCCAAGCTACCTCAAATAAATTAAGTGCTTTGGCTAGATTAGTTCGACCAAAGCTGCGTCAAGTTTCTCAACGATCTAATCCTACTAATCCTACTAATGGTAGAAATATGTAATGTTTTGTTGTATCTTCATCAAACTGTTCTTTTTAATTGAGTCAAGCCGTTGTGTCAAATGTATTTAGTCCTACTTATGGTAAAAATATGTAATGTTATGTTGTATCTTCATCAAATTGTACTTTTTAATTGAGTCACTATCAATGTGTCAAATGTATTTAGGTTAGAGGATATAATTAGATGTTCCTTTTTATATCGATTTTCTATTATGCATAAGAATGTCCTTTTAGTGATTGACCAAAATTATAGCAAGTATATTATATTATAATATGAGATCTATTTGCACTTGATTTCATAGATGGTATCTGGACCACGCTTATCACCTGGTCATGCACGACGTAGTCGACTGTGTGATGATTCGCGAAAGGCGAGGCGCCAAATAGCATGAGAGAGAACAAGGCATGCACTACAAAGTACTATTGGAACTTTATTGGAGTGCAATGAAAGGCAAAGCATACATGATGTACATGAAGGAGACTATGAAGCCATGAATGTTGGGGCAACAATGAACACAGTAGAGGGAAACTATTCTAAAGTAGAAAAGCATTTTTTTTCCATCTGCTTTGAATATCCAACGTCTCTCCTTTTACATCACAAGTCTATGGCACCAGTTCTATCCAAAAAGTGTGTATTGCACAACTTAGGAAGCTTAGATTTTGTTTGCTCCAAATGTGGAGCAAAGGCATGGAAGGAAAAACGAAAGACTATCCAAATATTTGTGGATAAATATTGTTGCTACGATGGAAGAGTTCGATTACTTCCTTTGAAGGAGCCACCAAATGAATTGAAAGATTTGATGAGCTCAACCACAACAAGAAGTAGACAGTTCTTACAAAACATTCGGGGATACAATAATGCATTGGCGTTTGTGTCTCTTAGTGCCCATATCGATGAGACTATTAATTATGGTGGGAGAGGTGTATACACTTTTAAGGTTCATGGCTCTGTCTATCATAGCATTGGTTCTTTAGCGCCTATTGAAGGACAAAATGAAGTTCCACGCTTTGCACAATTATATTTTTTTGATACCGAACATGAGTTGAGCAACAGATTGCATCATGTTTCAAATTTAGATCGTAGTATTCTAGAGTGTTTACAATTGATGATGCATAGAGTAAATCCCTATGCAAATGCTCTACGATATGCTGCTTTATTGTCTGGAGATGCTATTGTACCCAATATGAGGATGGTTATTGCGGAGCATCGTTGTGATGGTTGGCAATATCTTGCTCCAAGGGGTTCGAAGGTTGCTACAATTATGCCAGGACAAAGGGGATGATAGAAATATTGGCTATCGCCACATTGTACTGAATTTTCGACACGGGGGCTTGAAAATAATCTCCAATATGCATCGAGCTTACATGTCCTTATTGTATATTTTATTATTTCCAAGTGGAGAGGATGGGTGGCATCTTTATTTACAGACTACAGATGGAAAAACAATGAGTCAAAAGCAATATTATGCCTTTCGCTTACAAATAAGAGATGATACCGTGGAGTGTCTTCTTTGAGGGGGTAGTCTATTACAACAGTATGTCACTAATTCCAACAATTGGTATCAGAGTAGGTTGCGTCATCCAGGGCTTAGTCGCCAGTTGCGCCAGTATACGCCTGCTCACTTTCTCCGATTTCAGTGAACTTTGGCGAGCGTTCGTAGGTCGACAAATATTTCGGGCATGCTCGAAGAGCATGGTCTGCTCAGATTTTTGATTTGGGCTCATTTCGGCCTCCGTTTCCACTACAGGTAGTACTGCACAGGCTATTTCGTCATTTTGTGCAAAATTTCTGTCAGTGTCGTTTTCTGCATAATAGGTGCCTTACAATCTTCTATGGTTTGTGCTATATAGCACGTGTTGTTCCCGCTTCGTTTCTCCTATTTTCTGGCAGTATTCACATCAGGTGCAGCATTTACCATGGCTGACAACAACAACACAGATGTGTTCAAGATGTTTGCTGCTGAGGACAGGTTGGATGGGGACAATTACCCTATGTGGGCTTATATGATGCAACATTCTTGTGTCAAAGGGCGTCCGGAACATTGTGCAGGGCATTGATATACGTCCTGGTTCTAAGGATGTAGGCGATGTTGAGGATGTTGCACGTCTTGCTGCAAGGATTGCTGCTGTTAGAGTTGTTTTGCCTACGGCAGAACAAGCTCGTTGGGATGTTAAGGATGCACATGCTCATGCATTGATTGCGTTGTCTGTGAAGCGCACCATTGTTCCTCACATTCGTTCAGCGAAATCTGCAAAACAGGCTTGGGATATTTTGGCTGGTCTTTATGCAAGTCGCAATGAGGCTAAAATTGCTTTGCTGCATAAAGAGCTAGAGTCGAAGATTATGCATGAGGAAGATGATATGGACACTTTCCTTGCTAGTGTCAAGGATATCAATGAGCACCTTATTTCTGTAGGTGAAGTCATTTCAGACAGTTCCCTTGTGCAGACTGTTCTTGATGACTTACCAGATTCCTACCAGACTTTTGCTAGTACTTGGAGACTGATGACCCAAGGAAATCCTGAAGTTATCAAGTTTGATGCATTATGCACATTGCTGTTGCAAGAGTCACTTTCCAGAAAAAACAGGACTAGGCAGCATGCAGTTGAACAGGCTTTTATTGCTTCTCAAAGAAAGGGTGGTAACAGTAATGCAGCCACTTCTTATGGTTCTGCTGCGAGTGGCAAAACTTCTGTTCCTAATGCTTCTGCTGGCAGCACTTCGTCTGACAATTCTGGTGATAAGGGCAAAAAGAAGATGTGTTGCCATTATTGTAAAGCTAATGATCACTTGATTAAGTCGTGTCCTAAGTTGAAGGCCAAAGAGGCTAAGAAAAAAGAGGGTGGTTCCACTACAAATGCAGCCATTGTTGAGTCTTCTGTGAAAGGAGACTGTGATGCTGATGTTGATGCAGAATGGGCTTTTAGCGCAGAGTGCACTTACAATCCTGCTGTCCATGATTCACATGTGTGGTATTTCGACAGTGGTGCTACAAAGCACATTACCTCACATCGTGAATTGTTTACCTCTCTCGAGTTTGTCCCTCATGGAAATTCAGTCACTTGTGCCAACAATGCCTCTTATCCAGTTCAGGGAGTTGGAAAGATTGTGCTTACTGCTGCTAATGGCAGTTCTTTCACACTTGTTGATGCACTTTATGTACCTGGGATCAAGAAGAATCTCTTGTATGTATCCGCACTTGCTAGACTTGGACTTGTAGTCAAATTTGTGGATGACAGATGTACAGTTCATGATCTCAGTTTTGGTGATAAAATTGTTGCATCTGGCCTTTTGTGCCTTGGGCTGTATAAGCTCACTTTGTATGACAAGTGTGGACAAAATTTTGCAAATGTTGTTGCAGATTCAAGGGCTATTTCAGCTGCAAAACTTTGGCATGCACGTTTTGGTCATCTGAATTTTGGTAGTTTGCTGCGTTTGCAGAAATCTGATATGGTTGCTTCTTTGCCACCTCTTGAAGCACCTGTCAAACATGTTTGTGAAGGCTATATTTTGGGTAAGATGCAGCGTTCTAAGTTTCCAAAGGATGGTTCAGTTCGGGCCACATGCAGGTTGCAGCTTGTGCATAGTGATGTTTGTGGGCCCATGCAAACTCCGTCCTTGGCCAAGTACCTGTACTTTGTGACTTTCGTTGATGATTACTCCAAGCATGGATGGGTATTTCTACTTAAAGCGAAGTCCGAAGTTTTTATGTGCTTTAAACAATTTCTGGCTATGGCTGAAAATGTCTCAAAATGTACTATGGGCACCCTCCGTTCCGATGGACGGGGGGAGTATATGTCTCATGAATTTAATGCATTTCTAGCTAGTCGTGGGATAAAACACCAATGTACAGTGTCTTATACACCTCAGCAAAATGGTGTTGCTGAGAGGAAAAAAAGGTCACTGACGGAAATGGCACGATGTATGGTCAAAAGTCAAGCTTTGCCACATTCTTTTTGGCTTGAGGCCATCATGTGTGCCACTTATGTACTTAACAGGTGTCCTACGAAAGCTTTGCAGTCTATTACTTCATATGAAGCATGGCATGATAGAAAGCCTTCTATTGAGCACATGCGTGTTTTTGGCTGTTTGGCATATGCTTTGGTGCCACAAGTGCAGCGCAGAAAATTGGAAATTGGAATGGCTGTCAAGGTGTATTTTTGTTTTTAAAGTGAAAGTACTGAAAAACTTAGTTTGTATCGTAATCCGCAAACAAAATGTATTCTGGTTTCACGGGATGTAGTGTTTGTGGAAGATTCTATTCAGCCCTTGCTGTCATGTACTAGAGACAGTGCTCACATGACATTTATGACACTTTGTTGCCTCTTTTCAGTGGTGGAAATACGAGTGTAAGTTCCAATGAGGCAAATGTACAGCCTATGGGGGTTTCTGAAAATGTTTTAGATCAGCCTATTACTGATGTAGATGTACATGATGTACTTGATGAGGAAAGGGCTGAAAAAGAGCAGGCTAGAGGTATCATCATACGAAGGGATACAAGTTATAGTACATATTTCAACCATAATCTTGATATTATGAAAGTGAACACCTCACTTTTTTCCTTCATGGCAAACACCAAAGTTTTCCTTTTTGGTCATCAGTCAATGCGACATACACCAACACCCACCAATGGATATAGTCTGCAGAACCCATACATCAGTGTGCAAAAACTCCATACATAATCATGTTTCTTCTTGTAAAGCTGAATGAATTCATCATAATAAGAGATGGAACGCAAATACTCAAAAGATTGATTGAGGGGGATGGTTGGTATCCAATGTTATGTCGGATGTAATCTCTGTTTCGTGTTATTTATATTGTTTCTTTCATGAGTGGTGTTTATTCTTAATTAAAATTTATTATTTTATTTTTTCTATAATGATTAATTAAAATATCAATCTAAGTCTTTGGAAAAGACCAATAAGCTAACAAAATGGTCATTTTCAAACATTGCATTGTTGCGGCCAAGAAAAGCATGGCCATTGGATCACACACACACACACACACACACACAACACACACACACACACACACACACATATTAATAGGTGTGTGTGTGTCCGTATGCACATTAGTGGAGAGGGTGGATTGTAATTATTTTAATCACTCTAGGAAGATGACATCTCTCTCTCTCTCACTCTCTCATCATATCTTGAGCTAAAGATTTGTCGAGTAGATCTTTGATATTTATTTGGATCAATAAAAATTCCCTTCTTCTTCCCCCAACCCTCCCCCCCTCCTCCCCCCACCCCTCTCTCTCTCTCTTACACACACACACAGAGTTTTGAGGTCGAGACTCATCAAGTAGATCCTTAATGACATCTCTCTCAGTGAATAAAACGAGGAAACTATAATAACGATTGAGTGTGGTGGATTGGTTATCATAATTCCCTCTTAAAACCGAACTCTTGAAATTAAGACTTGTCATGTTAAAGATTTGAGGTCTCTAAGATAGATTTCTACGTCTGGCATCCCTTTCCACTTCGGGGCTATTCAAAATCAATGTTTGCAAAAAACCGAGGTTTATTGTATTTTCAACCAAAATTGTAAGATCCCATATAGATTCCAAACTTACCTTGAAGAAAACCATCAAAATTTTGCAAGGTTTAGTATAAATACCATCAATTCTTCAAATTTTGACCTAAAAACAAAAAATCAAAAGAGTTTTTACTGTACCCCTTATTTACTTTAAAGTTATTTTGATCAAGTAAAAAGATTCAGCACCCTCTTTGAGATCTCTCTCTCTCTCTCTCTCTCTCTCATGCATCCACCTTGGGCTATTCGACTCTGGTGTTTGACAATAATTAGGATTTAGTGTATTTTTAATAGGCTAAAATTGCAAAATCCTCGCTAGAATCCAAGTTTGCCTTGAAGTAAACCGGTAAACTTTTGCTAGTGTGCATACAAACAGTATCCTTCCATTTTGGGGCTCTTCGAGTTTGGTGCTCGATAAAAATTAGGCTGTAGTGTATTTTTAATAGGCTAAAATTATAAAACCATGGCTGGATTCCAAGTTTTCCTTGAAGTAATCCAATAAACATTTGCTAGTGTCCATACGAGTATACATCCTCGCTCGATATTAAAAGAATTCATTAGTTTATGAGATACTCTCGAATATACCATTGCCCCCTCACCCGCGACCAGCTTCATTGCCCTCACTTGCCTCTACCTCTGCATCATTTTTGTTTGCCTATCTATTGCAAACATAGAACCCGAAAAGACATAGCAGTGCACACACAAAGAGCTTGTCCTCCTGTGGCGCTCTCTCTCTCTCTCTCTCTCTCTCTCTCTCTCTCTCTCTCTGTGGC
Organism: Adiantum capillus-veneris; assembly: GCF_014529385.1. Taxonomy (NCBI): domain Eukaryota; kingdom Viridiplantae; phylum Streptophyta; class Polypodiopsida; order Polypodiales; family Pteridaceae; genus Adiantum; species Adiantum capillus-veneris. The sequence goes on along the minus strand of NC_140956.1, from coordinate 25,538,760 downwards.
ACAGTGATTGCAAGCAGCTCCAGTCTCTCAACCAAGCACAAAAGACTGCAACTTTTGACCCTTGGATCAGCAAGCTATGACGATGGCTCCATACAATAGGGGTAGAAACAACGGGCATACCATAGAAAACTACAGAGAGGACCAACACTGATATCGTCAAGATGACGACATTAGTGGCTCGGAGACGGCAACCACAGACCCACTAGCAAGGGCGACCAACCTTTGAACAAACCTAGCGCTACAAAAACTGGTAGTAAAGGATGGAATAGAAGGTGCATGCACGGACCGCCTTTGCATGGCCTATCGTTTACAACACTACTTGTGTAGCCCTCCCTTCGTTTTGGTTTTTTTTTATTGCCTACACAACGATTTTTCTTTTTTTTTTTAACTTGTGGAGCCCTTCCTTCATTTTGGTTTTCTTTTATTGCCTACACAACGATTTTTCGCTTTTTTGAAATCGTTGGCACATACGAATAGTTCTCTAAATTTTATTTTTTTATGGTCATTGGCCTTTAAGAACCAAAGTTCAGCTGGCTTTCAAAAGCAAAAGGAAAGTGTGCCTCCAAAAAGAAAAGTAGAGTCAACCCCTTTTTTTAAAAAAACTTGGTGGGAGCCCCCTTGGGGGTGGACGTAACTCAGAAGCAAAGATACGAGTGGGTGCTTAAAAAAGTCAAAAAAGGTTTTCATGGAAAAACAACAGAAATCCTCCAGGGCATAACAATAGGCCCGTTGGGAATTAGTTGCTCGGCCGATGAATCAAGGAGGCTTTGGAATTCTCAACCATGTGGCCCATGCAGAAGCTTGTTGCGGCAAAGTTTTTGTTTCCTTGGCTAAACAGGATCAAGTTTGGACTATTATGATCAGAGATATGATAGAAACAACTAAACTTAGCTAGAAAGGTGGAAAGTAGAGAGAGGTGGAGGTTCATGACAAATTGTTAGCCCCGACGTGGTCTACCCTAAGACTGGGGGAGCAGCTCAGGAGAATTGGTAAGAAAATGCAATAGAGCAGCAGGAGTCTTGAAGTGGAGGGAAGAAACGAGATTCTTCAAGAACTCCATTTTGCATTGGTCCCCCTGGCTTTCCAAAGTAGTAGATCCGACAAAAATTCCCTACTAGATAGAGACAGCCAGGAAGCTGAATAATAAGGGTCTGAATCGACTTGGGCACTTCTAGGACAATGGCAACAAGAGTTGGAAAACCATTGACCTTATGGTTACCCGGTACCAACTTAATATCTTGGAGGCCTTGCTTGTCCACAAAGTGATGAAAGAGCTTGACAATATAGTGATGCCAATCTATGATTCAGAGTATGATTGGAATGCCTAAAAATGGCCTGGAAGGAATCTCTTTTGGAAACCCCATCCTAAAGGCATTTATCATACAATGATGCATACGAATAATTGGTCTAGCCCCCTTAACAAGATAAGGAAAAAACAATGGCCGGAGGAAAGGTGGGAGCAAGTAATGGAGAGCATCTAGAAGCCAAAGATTCCACAGCACATGAAGGTATTTTTATGGAACGTAATTTGGGGTGCTCTACCAATGAAGGTGAAGATTCAGGAGAGAGGGACTGGGTCAAATCGATGCTTGGGGTGCAGGTTGGCTAGTGAAGATCTGGCCCACCTATTCATGGAATGCCCAACTATCAAAATCCTCGTAGGGAAAATATGCAAGTGGATCCAAAGAACATGGAAAATTGGTTTTTTCAAGACAGATCTATTCCTTGCAGGTAAGAATTCAGGTAGTCTTGTCCTCCTCATCAGTACTACTCAAATTGTCAGGTACTTCTTCTTACATAATGTATGGCAGAAAAGGAACCGCCGTGTGTTTGAAGGAGGTTTTGAGGTGGCAAGCTTGGCATAAATTATACAAGAAAGCAAAGTGCTAATATGGGCGCTCGGGCATAAGCAACACTCGGAGGATTGGTCTAGGACTACTTGTGCCTTGTTGTCAGCAGATGGAATGCCTAGGACGGGGGAATTTTTCCATCAGTAATTAAAAAATCTCAAAAGAACATCGATAATTAAAAGATTATAGACCTTGTGTATCAAGGATAAGGGGGCGGGTTGGTAGGGGTGGCTGCCCTGATAGCCGATGTAATTATGGTCCCTGGATGATGTCATGGCTCAATACGAGCCTGACAAGACCTTGTAATTTTTTGGGTTGATCAATATAATTCACTCACAATTGTGAGTTTTGCAAAAGAACTTATCGGGCTAAAAGGTTGAAAGTGGAAAAGGTCACAAGTTCCAAGCTTCACAGCAATGAGACATTTTGTAAGGTTTTCTTTGAATTGAAACAATGAATCACAAGTGGAGGCCCTCTCATTCCTCAACAATTCTAAGCTCGATTATATATAGTACTAGTATATGACTCGCACATTTTGTAAGGATTTCTTTGAATTGAAACAATGAATCACAAGTGGAGGCCCTCTCATTCCTCAATAATTTTAAGCTCGATTATATATAGTACTAGTATATGACTCGCCCTTGCTGCAACCAACACCTCTATTTTCATAAGACTATTTTTTCTTCCAAGTGGAAGACTATCAATACTCTCTTCCTACATGTATAGTCTATTGCATTCTTTCTACAATTTGAGTGTGGTGACGGTAGTAGGGAGAAACTTTACACATATCATGTATTTACAATTGCACAACGTTGTTATACATTACACCCTCGAGGGGCAACTGTGGGAACCACCTCCCAATAGGAAAAAAGAATACACCCAAGAGAACACAACCCACAAGCCTCAAACCCTCAACCTTGGGGTTACATCACAAAGGTCTCACCAACTGAGCTACGCTTCCTACATGTATAGTTTGTTGCATTTTAAAAATGATGTGTGACGCAACCTCTTGATAGATTCTAACAAACATGAATATATGTAATATAATGCAAAGCATTCTTTGATACCAAGTGCTTGGGATCCTCTCGTAGGCATTATTTTTCATGAGGTGCTAGAAAAAATTAGGAGTGCTCTACTTCTATTGGGGTGTAGAGAGAGAGAGAGAGAGAGAGAGAGAGAGAGAGAGAGAGAGTCCTCCTTTTGGTCTATCTTGGTCCAACAATGCTACCAAGCTTGATCAAACATATAAGATAATTTAGCATGGTGTGAAGAGATGAAAACTAAGATAAGTCAACACAATCCTAAAGCTTTGCTTGAAAATGAACTGGGCTCTAGAATGGGTTTTAACAATTGGAACAAAATTGGATTCAATGTCTCTTCTCCACTCCCTTACTTGCTTTTCTCCACTCCCTTACTTGCTTCTATTCTTTGTGTCTTTCTTGTGAGCAAGACATGATAGTAGTGAAAATCATAACCTCCTATATAATAGGAAGGAAATCTTTCCCTTAGTCTACCTAGAGTTGGCAAAGTGCTACCAAGTGAAAAAGTACAAACTATGTAAGCTAGCAAGAATTGAGAGTTGAAGGCCTATAACTATTACATTGTGTAATCATAAAACTTTTCATGTCTAAGAGTGGAGTTTTGAAAAGATTTCCATAGTTTCCAATGTACTATAAAAGCTTCAAGGTTCAAAGAGAGGAGTTGGTTTTCTTCATATATCAAGAATGTGATTGACCCTTCCATCTATGTCACTCTTTGGATGCCTCACTTGCATCTATATCTATGTTTTATGCACAAGCATGGTAATGGTGTTCATCTTTACCTAATCAAAACAATGAATAAGCAGTTTAGTATGAGAAGGTGGACACTATTTGTTCATGACCACTTTCACTCCATTTGGACCTTAAAATGTGATAGAAATGAAAGCAAAGTAAGGTCGTTCAAGTGTTTATTTTTGTAGAATTTGTGGCTATTATGCTAAATTGAAGGACATGGTGTAAAATTGAGTTTGTGACCTAAAATCATGCATATCATTGATGTCTCTCTTCCCAAATTACAAAAGCATGTCCTCTTTGAGAGAAGAGATTGTATTCAACCATTAACATGCTTGAGCCTACTCCCTTAGGCACAATATATACCATACAAACCATTTGGCTTAGCTCAAGATGGCTAAGTGTAGCTGGAAAGAATTCTTAAAACCAGTGAAAAGGTTTCTTTGGAAGAACAACACAAAAACCTCCCGGCCATGGAAGTGGGTTAGATGGGAGGTAGTTGCTCGCCCGGTAGACCAAGGGGGGCTCTGCATTCTTAACCCTGTATCCCATGTTGATGCCCTTTGTGCCAAATTTATGGTGTCATTGGCTAAACAGGACCAAGCTTAGGCTATCATGGCCAAGGAAATGCTTGACACCGTAAACCTGGGATCGAAAGGGCGAAAGTGGAAGGGGGTTGTCTTAAATTATAAGTTTTATTAGTACTTTAGGTGTGCATCTCAATAGGGAGGAAGAGTATCAAGGGCTTGGACACACACATCACCACTCAAGTGAGACACACACAAACCCGCCGCTCTTTGTTGGTATGTTGGACTGTGAGCATCCTCTCTCATTGGCACTATGTAGGGGTAGAAGGGGAGGGTTATGCGTGAATATATCAAGCATTTAGGAAAGTTTTTAATTCTAGCATTATAAAAAAGAATCCCAAATTATTTCAAATATTTAAAGCCTCTTATAAAATGGAAATGATACATAGATGACATGCATAAGTTAATCTCTCTCTCTCTCTCTCTCTCTCTCTCTCTCTCTCCACACACATATACAAGTATGTATGTATATGTCTACCACATACACATATATATACGCATATATGTGTGTATATACATATATATACATACATATGTGTGCGTGAGAGAGAGAGAGAATCACTGAATGCAACATGAATAACTTTATTCTCACCCATGTTGTCGGATATATCTTTTGGGACTTTTCTATAGCATTAAAAAGTGTCTTCTATTGTTCTTCTTTATTTAATTGTTAAAAGATTTTTCTTATAGAACTTTACTATCTCTTTACATTGTTCCTACATCCTTAAACATTTTGATCTCTCTTTCTCTCTCTCTCTCTCTCTCTCTCTCTCTCTCTCTCTCTCTCTCTCTCTCTCGCCTTGTCTTTGGTGCGTCATTAGTTTGGTGCTAAAAAATTTGTCCCCTTTCTCTCTCTCTCTCTCTCTCTCTCTCTCTCTCTCTCTCTTAAATTAAGAGGATTCATAGATTTTTAAACATAACCCATTATAGTTTAACTTTTAAAAATAAAATAAAAAACATCAGAACACTGGTAAAAGGCCCGTCAACAAAGCAATCTCTCTTCCCATTCGGAAAGCCAGTGTCAAGGTTGGTTTTTGTCAAGCATTATACCGATTTTATGGCGTTTTGTCCGTTTTTTACGAGTGAAAAATATTACCTACACTTTAAAAATTATCCTATAAAGTGAAGAAAATTATAATATCTTAAAAATTTAAAGGACAAGGGTACCCTTGGTGAGACGGATTCCCTGCTCTCTCTCTCTCTCTCTCTCTCTCTCTCTCTCTCTCTCTCTCTCTCTCAAAAATCTCTCTCCCCATTTTGGATGCCAATGTTAGGGATGGTTTTTGCTATGCATTTTACTCATTTTAAGGCATTTTGTGTATTTTCTACAGGTGAAAAATTTTAGCTACCCTTTAAAAATTACACTATAATGCTAAGAAAACTATAATATATTGAACATTTGAAGGGCAAGGGTATTCTTGATGAGACGGAGTCCCTACTCTCTCTCTCTCTCTCACACACACACACACACACACACACACATAGGTAAAGGTAAATTTGGATTTATCTTTTCAAGGGACACCTCTCTGTGTGTTTGTGTGTGCCTGTACTTTTTTTGGCCTGCTCAAGAAAGGCCTTAGTGTTGGGCCGGGTTGGGTGTCCTTTGATGGATGGCGTCCACGTGGACGGCCAGTGGGCTTTGTGTGAAGACGGGGGCTGCAGAACGACATGACTCCATGCGATAGAGGAGGAAATAAGGGCAGCCTGCTGAGGAGTGCATTAACTCTGTGGAGAAGGCATGCGAGTTTACGTCATTGTCACCTGAGGGCATCACAGAGTTGCATCTTGCCACCACATCGACATGGACTTCTTTTGAGCTGTGACACTGGTACCCAAGTGAGTGCCATCACAGACCCTAACGACATTGAAGCCCTCAAAGAAGTGAAAGCCAGCATTGATGGGGCGACAATCGATACAACATCGTGTGTTGGCAGTTGGGATTTCAATGTAGACCCATGTACAAGCAGGTTTGGAGAGCAATTCACATGTGGGATAGACTGCACAAGTGGGGGACATACATCGTTCTTTCCTAATGCATCGATGGATGCTTATGAAAGAGTCACAAGCTTGCAGTTGGACGATGCTGGCTATGTAGGGGTACTCTCCCCTTGGCTGGGCAACCTCATTAGTCTGCGCTTCTTGCGCATGCCTGGGAATGCACTCGGGGCTGAAATCCCTGCTTCTATCGGCATGCTTTCCCAACTCATGATGTTTGACCTTTCGTTCAACAATTTGAGTGGATCCATACCTGACAGCATTTTGATGCTTCACAACTTACAAAGCCTTAATCTTGCGCATAACAAGCTGGTGGGCTCAATACCCCCCTTTCTGAACAAGCTCTCCTCCCTCACAGAGTTGCAGCTTGAAAGAAACCAGCTAAGTGGGCCCTTTCCTGATCTCCGGAAGTTGGGTCTCTTACAAATGCTAGATGCGTCCAACAACCGGTTGTCAGGCCCGTTCCCAAGGCAGATACCACCCTCCTTATGTTTAGTGTGTTTGAGAAACAATGAATTTTCTTGCAAGCTACCCAAAAGCATAGCAACCCTCAACCAGCTTAATGTGCTCGATGTAAGCAACAATGCATTCATCCGGTGTGTCGGTGATGCTATGTTGGCTCATGCAACATTGCAACAACTAAATCTGTCAATGAATAAGCTGATCCAGCTAAGGGCACATCCAAAGCATGTTGCGAAGAGCCCAATGGTGGTGTTAGACCTAAGCTTCTCCCCAACATTTTTGCATGGATGAAAGAGCTAGCCTCACTCTCTTTGCGGTATAACTTCTTTCATGGGGTTATCCCACCAAGTTATGGGGTGAAGGCAATAGCCAATGCAGAGGACATGAAGCCGCTTGAGACATGCTGGATGGAAATTACTTGACAGGCCCACTTCCAGCACCTTTTATGCACGTGGCTTCGGATCACTCCATGTCCGCAAGCTTTGTGGACAACTGCTTTGTGAATTGCACACAAAAGTTCACGTTTTTCCAAGGTAAGAACCAGAAGGCGCAGACATTATGCCGGCTCTTCAATTCATCGCCGTGATGAAGGTCTCCTCCAGAAGCTTGTGCCTGCACTGTTGGGGGGACAAAGAAGAGCTAAAAAGATTTGTTTTTAAGGGGAAGATGGGATTTTCCAAATGGCATCAATGAGATTCCCTATGCAGGAAGAGAACCTTTAGTCCTATCATCTATGTCATCACTTATTCCAAGCACGTAGTGGATGTTGAGAAGCTATAATGAGCCACATTATCAGCCTTGGATTGAAGGCATGCTTGAGTTTGGGTTTTTGGCAGGAGGCTGGCATGTGCATTGAGCTTTACTTCCATCAGTGTGAAGCTTTGCTAGGTTTTGTGCCTTCCTTAAACAAATGTTTTTTCATCTTTGATTGTTCCTTAAATTGTTGATTAAGTCTGCTTTGAGCAAATGGGGCATGGCAAAGATAGAAGGATATTTGTCTGGATGGGTTTCTCTAGAAATAAAATTTTGTAGTATTCCTCGCAAAATCTTTGATCAAATTTCCCACACAGACACTCAAGCTGTTAGCAAAGACTCCATTGGCATCATTCAGACTATTTGGCCATCCGGAGCAGGCATCTCTGATACGTCATAGGATGGGAGAAAGTGGATCATTAAGGAGCTGTAAGTTTGGAAGTGTGAAACATTGAAAGTGTCTAAAGCTTGTGTGATCTCTCTCCACACACCATGCCTTTTCTTAATGCAAGCAAAGATTTCAAATTGGCGTTGAAAATAAGTGCTTCATCTCTGCAGGCCATCGTGACTCGTCACCTTGTTTGCCAAGAAGGCCATAAGAGAGTGGTAGAGAAAATGTGCAATTCTTCTTTGCACCTCTCACCATCCAATGGTCACCATCACATTAACTTTGTTTGTTAACATTTCAAGTCATTTCAAGCCTTAGTATACTCATTTGAATATTTCATTATGAAAGTGAGTGTGTGTGTGTGTGTGTGTGTGTGTGTGCACATGCATCTCTCTCTCTCTCTCTCTCTCTCTCTCTCTCTCTCTCTCTCTCTCTCTCTCTCTCTCTCCATTAAAGTGTTCGAGAACAATCATTTTTCAGATATACAAAATTAGTTTTAGAAAACTTATTTTATTTTTCAACACTATGTTTCTCTATTTTGGGACAAAACTTCTCATTTATCCCTTGCCCTCAACCGACATTTTTGAAATTAAAAACAACACGATATTAAGCTGAGACATATTTTTTTCGAACACAAACCAATAACATGTCAAATATGTTCTAATAATCACTCAATTTATTACAACAAACAAGGTGAAGAATCACAATGGCCTGCTAAGGAAATGTAATGCAAAATTATACGAGAGTTGTGTTTGTAGGATTTATTTTTTCACAATGTATATTTTGAAAAGTTGTAGAGAGAGTATATTACAAAGGAAGTAATACATATATGGCAAAAGGAAGATAAATCGTTTAATGCCCGTTCCCACTATATACGTGCCACAGCACGACATCCACCCACTCTAAACCTGCACATCGTCCGGTATGTGCCATATTGTCTCTTTGTAAGATCAGCCCTATTGTACATATTCCTTGCTTTCTCCTTCACTGGATGATTCCAGAGCTTCATATTCACTTTGATCTTCACCTGTGTTTTGCTCTTCTTCCTCATCAACATCTTCTAGATCATTATCTCCTCTTCTCTTAAACATTTTGATCCTTTTTCTTGCAATGGGAATCTTTACTTCTGTACCATCAAGTTCAGACAAGCTGTAAGTAGCATTTTCATGCACATGCTTTACAACATACAGTCCAAACCATCTTTTTGAGAACTTACGCATGACTGTGTGCTGGTTATCAAGGCTACTATCATACACTAAAACCGTGTCACCTTTGTCAATTGCTTTGCTCTTGAGTCGATGTCACTTATCAAAGTAGTCCTTGTTTTTCAACCTTGCATTTTTGAGTCGTTATTTTGCAGCTTCAATGTCTCTAGGTCTTCTCTCTAGTTGCCTTATACGCAGTGCAAGGAGATCTTCCTTGCTAAGCCCCTCTTGCCAAGGTAGTACATTCCATGTGGGAATTGTATCTTCAATCGGCATCACTGGCTTTTGACCATACATTAGCTCCGCAGGCATGTAGCCAGTTACTGAGCTATGTGTTGTACGATCAGCCCATAAAGCATATGGTAACAGTTTTGGCCACTCACCAACTCTTCCTTCACAAGCCTTGGCCAAATCTTTGATGATAGGAGGATGCCCTCTTTCACTCTTTCCATTACCTTCAGGGTTGTAAGCTGTGGTAAGAGAAAGCTTGATTCCTAATCTGGAAAAGAAATCCCTTGCTTCCTCAGCATCCAGTTCACCTCTATCTACAATGATTTTTCCCACACAACCATAACAGCAAATCACCTCTTCAAGAAGGAATTTGCACACAGCTTCTGTGGTTTTAGCTCTTAATGCTTTTCCTTCAACTTGGTTAGTTAGGTCCTCTCGTGCAAGAACCAAGTATTTCATCTGCCAGAGTCCTAAAGGCATCGTGACTAGATCCACAAACCATTTATAGTGCATGGCTAGTGGATATGTAGGGTGCAATCCATCACGATGTCGAACATTTGAATACATTTGACAAGTTACACATGACTCTACAAATTGAGATACATCTTTATACATACCCTTCCACCAATATTTTTCTTTCAACTTGGAGAAGGTTGCCCACACACCCCTGTGTCCATCCCATAGACTCTCATGAAACTCTTGCATGAGATTTACTTGAGTCTCTTTTTTACATATAACCCGTTGTGGTGTAGCACCCTTTTTGTTTAGGATGCTTCCACAAGTAACCATCCCTCAAAAAGTACCCATATGCTTTCCTGCGTATCCTCTTGAATTCTTGTTCAGACCAATCATCCTGTTTTGTTAGAGTACTCAAGTACCTTCCAATAGAAAGCCAATCACCTTCATAAAGATCTTTCAAGAACAATTCAAGTGAATTAGTCATGCAGACATTGTTACCTTTGACATGAGAGATAGAATAGAATTTTGTGCCTACATCATCTCCCTCATCAATCATTTGTGACTCATCTTCATACCTTGCCCTTGATAACATATCTTCCACTGTATTGTCTTTACCTGCAATGTGCTTAAATTCAGGATTTAAGGACTTAATGTAGGAAATCCACCGCGACATAGCAATGTCTGGCATTGAGCAGCTTGTAATCGTCCCAAGAAGTGGTAGACAATCTGTTTCTACAACCACACATGCACCAATTAGATACTCTTTCCCGCTTTTCAAGGCTGTAACCATACCCCATAACTCTCTCTTTATCTGTGGATAGTTTCTTTGGCAAGCACTTAGTACCTTTGCTCCAAATCTTACCACATACCTGTGTCCTTCTTTGTCATCTTGCCCTATTGCCCATCCAATCCCTGTAGGACTGGTGTCTACTTTCACAATTACTGGCCTTTGACACTCATAGTCTACCTTTCTCAAAGTTGTTGCTAACTGGAGCAACTCCTTTAGCTTTTTCTTGGATTTTACATGTGCTTCTGTCCATTTACACTTCTGATTCTTTCTAAGCAGCTGATAAAGAGGATCAGCTACATGTGCATAATGTGGAATCCAAATAGCATAGAAGACACATGCTCCCAGAAACCTTCTAACCTCAGCGATGCTAGTGTACGTTTCTTTCATTCTTTGGATGGCATCTACCTTTGTTGGACAAGGTTTCCTACCATATGGCCCGCACATGTGCCCCACAATGAGCACTTCATTGACACCAAACATAGACTTTTTCCCTGACAATGTAAGATTCACTTCTTCCAACCTAGACAAAATTTTATCACAATCATTTATGTGATCTACCACAAACCTGCGACATCCCTTGAGATCCAAAGCTTCATCTTTGTCACTTTCTTCACATCCTTTGATAGGCAAATCATCAATGAAAGGCATTGTTATTTGAGGAATAAAGTCACGTAAGACCTTATTCATCCCATTCATCATATGTGCAACCGAGTTGGTTGCTCCCTGTGGCAAGGTACACATCCTTACTAAACCCAAAGGTGTCCTCATGGTCTCTGCTTTCGATTGCAAGATGAAATTGATCATACCCTGAGTAGAGATCCCCCATTGAGTAGATTGCCCTCCCTGCAAACGCCTCTGCAAACTCATCCACAATTGGACATGTACCTACATTTCTAATTGTCAGCTTGTTCACTGGTTGCATATCTTGGATGAAGCGTAGAGAACCATTCTTCTTTGGAACTGTGAACCACCTGTTTGAGTATGGAGCACAAGAAGGCTCCAAGATTCCCATTTTGATTTTCTCATTCAATAGCTCTACTAACTTTGGCAAATGAGCCTTTGGAACCGGAATAGGCCGCAGATTCCAAGGCACATGAGGTATTGTGAAAATTACCATAGGAGCTACAATAGAAGGATCAACACATCCTATCTCATGTGGCTCAAATGCAAAAGCCTTACCATGCTTTGAAAGCATTTCTTTGAAGCACTTTGTCTCCTCCTATGTTAGAAACTCCTCGCAACCAATCTGCAACTCTTGAAAAGACTCCTTTGTGAAGGTATGCCCGATCTTTTTAGGATTCCTCAAACTTGGTTGTAAAGAAGCCTGCTCAATCTTTTCCTTGTTGTTGAATGGTAAGGGTGACGCTACTGGTTTCACCTTCTTTGCTACACTCTTGTATTTAGTTTCAACATGGACTTATGGGCCAACTGTTTGGCTTTCTTTAAAGGCTTCTATTACTTGATACATTTCCATAGAGCAAACTTCCACAACTTCATTTTCAAGATGCAAACTAGACCTCATTATAGCATCAAGCTCACCCATAGTATCTACAAAAGAAACTTGTTCACACAAACCCAAAACATTTTAAGTAGGCTCTAGCAACCCACTCTTTATCATGCCTATTTGTACATTATGCACATATTGCCTCTCACATCTCTTCAAATCTTCAAGTTTTGTAAAACATACTGATCCATTCCTTGTTACCAAGGAGCTCGTTGAGAAAGTTTCACCTATTTTTGGATCAAGCGAGACCCTTTTTCTTTCTGTACCACTGCAATCCCGCTTTACAATGGTACTTGGCCAAAACCCATCATTTCTCTATGATCATGAAACTCTTTGCGTACCTTTGGTAGAGGATGTTCTCTGAGGTTGTCACGATTTCTTTCATGGTTTACACAAACTGTGAGAAATTGGACAGCTCGTTTACCATCTTTGCTGCGTATCCTAGCATATGCTGAACCATCATCCATTACCTTTGTTTCCATTCGAACTCCCACAATGTAGGGTTGTCCAAGGATGAGATGATATGAAGATGTATCCGGTACAAAGAAGTTTTGGTCAATCTTTACATCACCTATTGTCACCTTCACACCTAGACATGCTGCATACAATTCACCGGATGAATTGTTTGCCACTTTTACCATCCAGCCATGATCTGTGTCCATTGGACATTTACACTTGTTGTAGCGACTCTTTGACATTATGTTTATTTCTGAACCATGGTTAATCAAGGCAACAAATGGCTCTTCAAGATCACCTACCTTGACCAAAGTTTCTGTAGTAGCCCTTGCGCAGTGACTTCGTGAATAGTAGCTCCTAGGAATATCTTCAACTTCTTCATCGTCATTTGAGAAATGCACTTGCTTCACTCTCCCACTAGATTGGTAGCATCCTACCACAGCTCCATTATCCTCCTTATTTTGCAGCTGCATCCCTTGTGTCTTCGAGGTTTCCCCTTCAACCTGTGGACGAGAACTTCTCCGAGAGTAAACTCAATCTTGCAATGCCAAGAACTTTTCACAGAGTAAACTCAATCTTGCTATTCAAAATCCTTTCCTCCAAGACTTTCTTTAAATCTGTAGCAACCTCAATATCAGATTGTAGTTTATAAGTTGGGTCTTTTGTCTTACCTTTTGTTGGCTCTTTCTTCTTTCCTGTTGTAGACTCCTCCATGAGTACTTCAGGTGGAGACGCTCCTTGTGTTGAGGGTATTTGGGAAGGCATTGAGTCGCTTCTTCCCCCACTTTTGGAAGCTCTTTTTGATGGTCCTTCATCAGCATTCTCACGTCTGCGCTTCTCTTCTACAATTGCCTCATTTTGTTGGCATTTTGTAATGTAGGCATGCACTGACAATGAGTCCACTGGATCATTCCATCTTGTTTCTAGACGTATGCAATCACTTGCTTCATGTAGAATCTCTTTTGTAAGCTTTCCCGTTTTAGCTAATTGCATGACATTTGGCCAAATTTGACCATGATGGTGTACTCACCTCTTCATCACAAAAATGTTCAATTTTAACTCCATAAGTAGCTGCCTCAATTGAAGAGGTGGCATGCTTAGTTGCCATATCTTCAACTAAGGTTTGCATTCCCCCCTTCCCAAAGTTAGTTCTCAAGGGTAGACCTGTCTCTCTTAAGTGGATTTTACCATCCTTAAAAAAGACAACATATTTTGACAAAGCATCACTAAAATCATCACAATCCTTTCTTACATGGTCTGTACTATCACACCAAATACATCTATTAACAAACCCTTCTTTGGGCTGTTGTCTTTGCCTAGGAAGTGGCCCTGATGGTTGGCCTTTTTCTTCAAGCTTTGCAAGCTTCACCTTCAAGTCACGCATTCCCTTCACAAGTTCATCTAGCATGGACTCATCAAAATTAGGAGCGATAAAAGTAGGCTTTACTATTTTGTCAAGAGTTGAGGTGGAAGGACTTGTAGTGTTTACTACCATCTTGTCCCTTCTTCTTTGTCGTTTGGCAAGCAGTGAGACAGCACCTTCAACCTCATTCCAGCCAGTCTTTAGTCCTTGCTCAGCATCTTTATCTTCAAGAAGAAGCTCCAAGTTTTCTTGAAACTCTTTACCTACAGCTTGTAAGAAAAGATTTGTCTTCTCTACATCTAGTGTGGCCCTTTCTGTCCTGGTGAGTTGTGCAGAGCGTCGCTCAAATTCCCTAAGTAGCTCTGTTATTGATAGTCCTTGCTTTGGCTTAACTACCCATTCTAAGAATGTCCTTTTGGTCACTCTCTCAGAGTCCTCCATGAAATATTCCTCCTTTAAAGCTACTTTGAGTTCTTTCCAATTTCTCCCTTGCCCATCTTTAATTCCCCTAACATGTTCTCTAATTTCTGGAGCAACAACTAGCTCAAAGCTTTGAATCATATCACCTTCTGACACGCGATGCAGCTCCATCTCCTTCACATACTCGCGTAAGTACTTGGTTACATCTTTGCCATTGAATTGATCCATTCTATTGACGACCGCTTGTATGGCCTTCATTGCTGAAATCTCCCTTCTTTCAGTGGCATGTTGTTGTTGCATGAACATTGCAAATGCTTGAAACATTTGCATTGTTGTTGGGTCAAAATGCATACCCTGTTGCTCAACATGATCACCCATGGTTACCCACAAATTCTCACCCAGGCAGGTTCGCGTCGGGTTCACCAAAAATATGTCAAGAAGTTGGTGGTCTTGCCAGGAAGGCACCGGGCCTTTGGCTGTGAGAGTTTGTGAGGAAGCTCAAGGGTTATGAGAAGGAGCTAAGCTGTAGATAACATAGCTTCTAGAGCTAAAGAAGAAATGTAGCCAAAGAAGCCGCTCACTTTCCTTACAAACACACACATGATGGAGAGAACTCATGAAAGATAGTCAGAACAAAACAAAAATGAAAACATCGAGATTACAATCATATCGTATCATGGGTAGGATAAAAGGGTTAATAGATGAGTTAATGATATTTAATCTTTGTTGTCCAAATAAGCTACAGATGGCTCTTTGGAACTGTAGCTTTGTGCTCACTATAATGTATATGTTTTGTCTAGCGATTGGGATTAGTTGTGAGTAGAAATCCTCTTGATTCATAATAAAATAACCACATTCACATCAAAAGAGAAGTCATAGTCAATAATAGGTAGTATGATGGGATCTGGTGAGAGAAGTATTTCGTTGAGCCTTTTAGGACCAAATAGAAACACTATATGCGTTGCTGAAAGTGAATCTTTCGACTAATCCAAATGTTGACCCTAATAGATTGCACTGAATGGAATTGAAAGAAATTACCTCTATGTGGATTATGGCTATTCATCAATGATATACTTAGTATGTTCAAAGATAAAGGTGTGAAAGAAGTGAAAGGAGAAGAAGAAGAGAGTTTCTCTCCCAAGCCCTATTGTTGCCCTTAGACAACAAGGATGCTACGGGGAGAGAAGTACCTGTAGCAAGGAGATTATAGAGTTTGTGGAAGAGAATGAGAACCTTAAGAGAGAGAGATTCTTATGGAAGATGAAGATATGGTTACTAACCTTGTGCACATAATTGTTTCCTACAAGAAGGTTGTACCCATGACATTGACAAGGTTGCTACTTGAATACCTTCCAATGAAACAATCAAGACACAACAAGAGAGATGAAAGGAGGAGTAAAGATAGAATTAGAGATATATCTAAGTGTGGTGGTGGTATTAGAGATAGATAATGAGAGATAGAGATAGAGTTAGAGACAAGTATTGGACTAGATATGCAAATGAAAGTAAAACTAGCAACATATATCTTACATGAAAGCAATCGCCACTACCTTAATGGAGAGAGAAGCTGAGGCAAGACTTCAGCCTTTCTTCAAGAGAAAGTGTGGCACTAAGATGAGTGTGTCACTATGGAATTGAGCTATTCTCACTCACTCATAACTTGCCCCGATGAAGAGAAGGTTGCCCTTTTTATAGGTGAGGGAGCCATGTTTTACATAATCACTTGATTAGGCTAAAGAGTTAGCCCAAATCAAATGTTCTTTGGATATTTCTTAAAAGGGGCTATATTAGGACTCAAAATATCATGAAATTCAGCATTTGTGGTCGTTGAGGCTCCATGTGGGTGTATGATGTATATGGGCCCCACCTAAGCATCTTCTGTGTGGCTCCAGCAGGGGGTCCCAACTTGTGTGCCTTGTCCTTCAAGGCATCTTTGAGGTGTCACATTCACATGCTTATGTATTTTATCCTCCAAATATCTTATTTTATGGAAAAAGACCAAGATTACCTCTTTTCACTTGATTCACTTGTTTACCATCTCTTCTTGCAGTGTAGTTGTGAGAGGGTTTTTCACTGGTTTTCCTGTAACGTTTGACCTGTAACTCGGATTGACATGCTTTAAAAGGCAAAATTGGCCTACTAAAAGAGCTTGACTTGGTTTTGGACTTTTCTCCACGCCCTTAGGTCGGAATTTTCAAATTGGGATGGTCCAAGAAGCTTTGGATCTTCCTTTTCATAAATTCTTCTAGTAGGCCCTTCCCTCTTATATGTATCCAAGAAGGTTTGAATTATTGAAGGGTTATATAATTAGATAAATGTGAAAAGAAGAAAATAATTTATATATGGTAGGGTATAGCTGAGATATTAGAAGAAATATACAAATGCTTTTTCCCCATACAAAAAGAGACACAATCATTGATACTTGCTTGCAGTACTTTCTAATAGTAATGTACATTTATATTACTTTAAAGGTAAATACTAAGGTATGGTAGAAAGCTTTTATTTATGCATATGAGTATTATATGAAGTATACTTATGCGTCAAAAAGTCACAAGATAAATCGTTTAATGCCTGTTCCCACTATATACGTGCCACTGCACGACACCGTGTCTTGATGTATACAACATAGGTCCTTGGACTTATAGAATCCTTAATGTGGTCTCTCTAAGACTACACTTTGAATAACTGTTTGGTATTGTCTCTGCTGCATTCAAAATATTCAAATAATCTTTGTGAAGTTGTGAAATTTCAAAGTCTTTTGAATTTATTTCATTCCTCTCTCTCTCTCTCTCTCTCTCTCTCTCTCTCTCTCTCTCTCTCTCTCTCTCTCTCTCTCAAATCCTTCACTAAAACAAAAGAAAGAAGGACATGATTCACTACAGCATGATCGTCAAAGTCTTCTTTATTCTATTTCATCTTTGTTCCTCTTAAACTTCTAAATCTATGTTGTTAGAGCAGATAAAGAATGGCACAATACATCATGGTTTTGTACACCCTCAATGATGTACCTACTTATATTAGAGGTATGTAAATGTAAAATCTTATCTTTGATACTTACTTTTACCATGAATGAGAACTTTGTGGCCTTTATTTTGTATGTTTACACGTGTTACATTTTTCCTAGATCCTCCATTGTGGAGGGGTCCTGCACATGCTGAGGATATTGTTCATACTATCGAGGATTTTGAGATCCTTCGGTGCGTATAGCTTGAACTTGAATCCATATGATGTTAAATGTGTTGTTACTTTCTATGGCTGAATGGTTGGTTGTTATTTTCATTGTAGGCATATTATTGCAGACATTCTGTCTTGGCATTATATGAAGCACGATATTTTAGAAATTTTGTAGGTTATTATCACATAGAGTTTGATATAGATGATATACGAATCATTGTACGAGAGTTATGTATGCAACGGCCTCTAGATTGCAACTTTTCATATGATCCCTATGGAGTGAATGAATGGATGTTTAGAATCTATTCTTTGGATGAATCACCTCGACTCCTCAGTTGCAGTGTTCGACATGTCGGACCTTGGATCTTGAGAGTTCCAAGTAGAGTGTGTCGTAGGCTCAACTTCTCTAGATGATCGAACACTTTGATCCATTGTCTATGCATTCTAAGTACCATATTTTTTTAGTTATTGTTGGCTTATTGAAGTGGGTTCTTATCTACTACATAGGTTAATGAGAGAGAGAGAGAGAGAGAGAGAGAGAGAGAGATTTTTGTAGGTTAACATGGGTCATGATGTATTGGCTATTCTCCCAATACATATAAGGATGATTATATATTTGAAAGTTAAGAAAGAGTACATTTGTCAAGGATATGGTACATGGTGTTGGTGGCATCATTGGGTGTATTCATATGCTAATGGGTGGTATGGAAATTGTGGACGCTTAAGCATTTCACTATGCAAAGTGTCACAAATATTGAGCGAAATAAAATTGATGAGAGTCCTAGAAGAACTGCATATGGTTGATATTTATTATGTCAATGTTTGTGGTTATGATATTCAGTTGTGAAAGATATATCACAATCACAAATCTTACATTTCAGATGAAGAGTTTGAAATTTGGAAATTAATTGTGAAGTTTATCAATGGGGTATATTGGAGCGATCCTCAACCGTCCAATTATAAAGTAGAATATGTGTCGTTGTAAACAAAAACATTGAGGTTGTTGTAAAGACTTTGACCTAATGAACCTCTTGACACTTTTTGACATGACAATTAGTAAATAAAGTGTTCGTATTGCGCTTATACTTTTTTAAAGTGTTTAAGTGGCCATGTTGATCATAACTCTCTCTCTCTCTCTCTCTCTCTCTCTCTCTCTCTCTAATTTTAAGCTTTGAGTACTAATGCAGCTAATTAAATGACCCATGAAATTGTGAATATTTTTCCAAGTGTAAAAAATCTTATTATTGATGCCTTTGAAGAAAATTTGTTACATGCTGAACGGGGATTGCAATGGGCATGGGAAGTGATCGAAAAAAACTACACTGTTTGGGGGTCATATGTAGCTGAAGAGTTGGACACGATTTACATCAAGTTGCTTGATCCCTATTTCTTTCCCAACATTAGGCTCATGCTCTTAAAGCAAGAGCTTGGGTTGATTTGTCATTACAAGATTTACTTGAGTTGGGTTCAAAAAATAGATTTAAGAGAAGTTTGTAGAGCTCCAGCTCAATATCTTGATCCTGTTGAAAAAGCACGACTAAGAGTGCTATGCAGATATGTTCCTAAGCCTTTTTGGCAATAATGTAAACTGTTTTTTTAATGAAATATGTCTCTTTAGATGTGCTTTTATGTAATGTGTGTGTGTGTGTGTGTGTGTGTGTACGCAAAAAGGGTTAATTGTACCAAGAGTAGTCTAAAGGGGCCAAAGACAAAAAGTGTCGATTGTGTGTGTGTCATAGAGAGATTTATAAAGATGTACACACAAACAAACACATATAGAGTGAGATAGTAAGAGCGAGCAAGGCCTGCCGGTAGGCGGGGCGCGCGAGCTAGTTGCTTGAAAAGTGGTATGAAGGAGTTGAAATTATTGCAAACAATTATGTAGGTGTTTTCTTTTTCTTAGCAAAACTCACAATTGTGAGTGAATTATATTGAACAGCCCAAAAAATTACAGGGTCTTGTCATCCTCTTGTTGAGCCATGACATCATCCAGGGACTATAATTACATCGGCTATCAGGGCAACCACCCCCACCAACCCAACGCCTCCTCCTCGATACACAAGGTCCAAAAACTTGTCCTTATGAAATCTTTTATTTACCGATGGCCAAGATTTTCCCCCGTCCTAGGCATTCCATCTGCTGACAGCAAGGCACAAGTAGTCCTAGACCAATCCTCCGAGTGTTGCTTACACCCGAGCATCCATATTAGCACTTTGCTTTCTTGAGTAATTTTTGCAAAGCTTGCCACCTCCAAACCTCCTTCAAACACACGGCGGTTCCTTGTCTGCCATACATTGTGTAAGAAGAAGTATCTCATGATTTGAGTACTGACGAGGAGTGCAGGACTGTATTCTTGCCTCCAAGGAAAAGGTCAGTCTTGAAGAAACTAATTTTCCATGTTCTTTTGACCCACTTGCATATTTTCCTTGCGAGGCCTTTGATAGTTGGGAAGTCCATGAATAGGTGGGCCAGATCTTCACTAGCCATCCTGCACCCCAAGCATCGATCTGATCCAATCCCTCTCTCCTGAATCTTCACCCCCGTCGGTAGAGCACCCCAAATTACCTTCCATAGAAAGACCTTCATGTGTTGTGGAACCTTTGGCTTCCATATGTTCTCCATTACTTGCTCCTACCTTTCCTCCGGCCATTGCTTTTTCCACAGCTTGTTAAGGGGGCTAGACCAATTCTTCTTATGCATCATTGCCTGATATATGCTTTTAGGATGGGGTTTCCATAAGAGACTGCTTCCAGGCCATTTCCAGGCAGTCCAGTCAAACTCCGAATCACAGATTGGCATCACTAAATTGTCAAGCTCCTTCATTACTTTGTGGACAAGCAAGACCTCCAAGCTATTGAGTTGGTACTGGGTAACCAAAAGGTCAATGGTTTTCCAACTCTTGTTGCCACTGTCCCAAAAGTGCCCAAGTCGCTTTAGACCCTTGTTATTCAGTTTCCTGGCTGTCTCAATCCAATAGGGAGTTTGTTAAAACAGTGCAAGATGCAACAAAGAGAACTTGCAAGTCAATATCTTTGGGAGAGATAAAAATCTTCATCAGATACTCAAACATATCACTGGTAAGTATGAATACATTGGACTCGCCATCCATAGGGAACATTGGAAACCTTAGGAACATAACTAGATGGGAGTCTATATAGCAAAGGGGCCATCATCAAAGGTCATCACGCCCTCTCACCTTAGGAAGTTCACCTAAAGTATATATACATATCACGTGGGTTCAATTAGAAAAAAAGGTCATTTTTACTTAGAGAGGGTATCATTTAAGGAATTAAAGAAAAAACAAAGTTGAATAGCAAAAAGTATGTTGTGATCTTTTTTTTTTTTGGGGCAAAACTCACATTTGTGAGTGGATAGTATTAAAAACATCGTAAAAATACACCAACCTCAAGCCTTGAGGGTCAACAGATTACAAGTTTTCTGCTTGACACAGAGACCACAACTACTCCAAAGTTTTGCTTAGTTGTCATCATGACATGAATGGTTCTATACCAATCCTCTGAGGCTTGTTTGCCTCCGATCATGTGGATCGTCTTTTTGCTCTCTTGTATGATTTCACAAAAGCTTGCCACAGCCAGATCCGCCTCAAACACGCGGCGGTTCGTTGCTTGCCAAATATGGTGAAAGAAGTAGTCTCTCATTATTTGAGTGCACACAAGGAGAGCAGGACTACCCATCCTGTTACTACCAAAGAGCAGATCAGTCTTGAAGAACTTAATTTTCCATGTCCTTTGAATCCACTTGCATATTTTCCCAACCATGCCACTTAGTATGTATGTTGTAATCTTATTAAATTTCACAAATAAGACCCCTTGAATGCATGTGATATAGTAGATTTACACATTGTGAATGCTTCATGCCCCTTAATATTTCCCTTTCATTGTCGACCACTTTGCCTTGGTGCATCTCAGAATGTAGAAGTCTATGTTCGCTGCATAGTTATCTTCAACCATCAAGAGGTCACTCAAGCCATCGTGGTGGCTAGCATAGAGGGGTGCATATGTACACTCATTGGTACCTGACGCATTTCCATCATTGAAAGCACTATTTGTAGGTCGTATTCTAGGGTTTAGGGTATGCATCACAAAAACAAGACAAAAGTCTACACCTTGAAGTATACACATCTAATTCAGAGTATCATTCACATAATGCTAAGATTGAGAGCCTTTGATACACTTGTAGTTCCATTGGGTTTCCCTACTAACATCGTTTTTACACTATTTTTCTCTATTTTGGGACGGATTTTCTCCTCTTCCCCTTGCCCTCGATCGGCATTTTGGAAATTGACAATGGCACGATATTAAGCTGAGACACATTTCCCGAAAAGTGCTATGTATGCACAAACAACCACTTAAAGAACATTTATAACCTTTTTTTTGCACTTTAAGGTATCCCAAACCACGTGCATTTTGAAATACTTTGAAGAGCCTTAGAGAAACTAGACACACTTTGATGCACCTTCAAAGATTCAAAAGCCATAGCACTTTAACTAGTACGGTAGTTTTCCTCTGCATTATTTCTTGCTTAACATTGGTGACAATAGTAACTTATGTTTTGATTTATCATTTCAAGTAGATCCATCAGGAGAAATATATTTTATAGTTTTTGTGTAGGTACAAGCTTGCGTGACTTGCCGTTTCGATCGCTCTTATCAAGGCTCGCCCAATGAAGAATGAAAAAGAAGGTAATTTTTTCCAAAAAAAAGGGGTTTGTAGTTGCATTTTTTGATTTGGAAAGGGTGGAGAACTCAAGCCAGAGTTGTAGGCATTGGCAGGAGGATGAAGCAAGCTAGGCTTGGTGCGAGAGCCCCTCATGGCAAGCACCCCATGAACAACCCAACATATGTTACCATATATAGCAAGATTACAAGATGTTATGTATTGTCCTTTGACCCTCAAGGCTCGGTATGAGCTTGAGGATTGGTGTATATTTCTATTTTTAATACTATCCACTCACAAGTGTGAGTTTTGCAAAAATATATATATATATATTGTAAGAAAAGGGCATAGCCTATTGTGACATACCATTTTATAAAAAGCACTCTCTTGAGGTTGATAGCCAATCATCATGCAATAAAAGAGATCGTGTGTACTAATGGAAAATTCGTGATCTGGAAGGATAAAAAGAGAGAAATTGGAGGATAATGTCCTCCCACTTACAAAGGCAGTTCTCTATTTCAAGAACACATTTTGCCCGAAAATTTGCATTCCATTCCATTGCAAGCATTGACAAACTCCATTTGTCTGAAGTCGCGTTACACATTACTACGAAGGATCACCACAAAATAAAATGTGTTTGGACCTCTCACTGTTTGGCCAAAGCAGGCCCACAAGAAGTTTCGGACAAATTCTCACAATAATTCCCACATTGTCACTTACCTCAACATCGTTAGCTTCAGTGAGGGAGGCACTACATACCTAGCTAGGTATGTGGTGCCTCTCGAGTAGAAGCTCATGCTATTAGGGTAAAGGGGCCAATAACGAACCGGGGTGTTTTGAACCGGGGTCCAAAACACCGCCTTAATCAAAAAATGAGAATTATGATTGGGATGGCATTGGGAATGGCAAGAGCATAATATGACCTATCTTTTCCTATCAATTTCATTGAAAACTTTCAATCCTATTAAATAATCCATATCATTCAAGATTGAATGTCCCTCTATTGGTCTCCGTGTTTTAAATGGCCTTAAGTTGGCCCCCTTACCCTATGTATTGTATGAAAAACACTGAAAAAGTCTTCGTTTTGTTACATGAGAAAATGTACACAACAATAGTGGTCAAGTGTACTGGGATCTCAACAATTGCAACTTTGGTGACTCCTGTAGCGATCTCCCGCTCACCCTACATGCAGCCAACACAGATCCTCATTTCTCACCCTCGCACGCTTCTTCATCTGCTAGCCACCTTCGCTCAACGTGCCACCATAGCCAAGAATTCTGCAGCGTGTTTGAGAGATCAGAGAGAGAGAGAGAGAGAGAGAGAGAGAGAGAGAGAGAGAGAGAGATAGATAGAGAGAGAGAGAGAGAGGTTGCTCACATTACTTCCATTTTGGATTAATAGGCACAAAAACATAAAAGTTGTGTTTGCATACTGCTTTCTCCGAACTTTGGGTGTCCTCATGCAACCCCTGAGCTCATATTGAACAGCTTGTTGTCTCAGCCTGAGCTGTGTCTCCATTGCGGCTCTGTCATTGCGCTGCATTGTGCATGTGCGTGTAGCGCAATGGTAGAGACGAATGTTGGTAGTTGGGTGTTTCAATGCCCATGGCCCGAGAGCTTTCTTGCTTGCAGCCCGAGGCAAGCCTGGAGACACCTCCACGTCGATTGCTGACATACACATGGCTGGCATTCCATGCATGGAGCTGATTGGGGAGTGGGGAGCACCTTGGAGTGCATTTGGTGCCACTTGGCAAGCAACCCGGTGTTTTTAACATAGATATTAGATATTGCATAATTTTTCCTTTGTATTCCATGGTTTTGAAAAAAAATTATTAGATGCACAAAAATCAAAACATTGCTAAATTCATTGGCAAAAAATATCTTCCCATCCGTCTAACCTCACACGTTATACATAGTGCTTCTTGGTCTTTTTTTCAACCATAGTCTTTTTTTATTATTATTATTTTTTCATCAAAACTAGAGGGCCAAAAAAATCACATCAGATCACCCAAGGATGGGTAAAAGGACAACTACATGGGGATAAAGACCTTGGCCTTGAGGGTGGGTCATCATACGAAGGTACACAAGTTATAGTCTATATTATGAAAGTGATTGAACACCTCACTGTTTTCCTTCATGGCAAAAACCAAAGTTTTCCTTTTTGGTCATCAATCAATGCGACATACACCAACACCCACCAATGGATACAATCTACAGAACCCATACATCGCAGTGCAGAAACTCCGTACATAATCATATTTCTTCTTGTAAAGCTGAATGAATTCATAATAATAAGAGATGGAAGGCAAATACTCAATAGATTGATTGAGGAGGATGGTCGGTATCCAATGTTATGTCGGATATAATCTATGTTTCGTGTTATTTCAATTGTTTCTTTCATGAGTGGTGTTTATTCTTAATGAAAATTGATTATTTTATTGGTTTTATAATGATTAATTAAAATATCAATCTAAGTCTTTGGAAAAGACCAATAAGCTAACAAAATGGTCATTTTCAAGCATTGCGTTGTTGCGGCCAAGGAAAGCATGGCCATTGGGTCACACACACACACACACACACACCCATATTAATAGGTGTGTGTGTGTGAGTGTGTGTCCGTATGCACATCAATGGAGAGGGTGGATTGTAATCCTTGTAATCACTCTAAGAAGATGACATCTCTCTCTCTCTCTCTCTCTCTCTCTCTCTCTCTCTCTCTCTCACACACACACACACACACACACACACACACACACACAGACATACACACTCATCATATCTTGAGCTCAAGATGACATCTCTCTCTCTCTCTCTCTCTCTCTCTCACACACACACACTCACACACACACACACACACAGACATACACACTCATCATATCTTGAGCTCAAGATTTGTCAAGTAGATCTTTGATATTTATTTGGATCAATAAAATTTCCCTTCCTCCCCCCCCCCCCCCCTCTCTCTCTCTCTCTCTCTCTCTCTCTCTCTCACACACACACACACACACACACACACACACAGAGTTTTGAGGTCGAGACTTATCAAGTAGATCCTTAATGATATCTCTCTCAGTGAATAAAACGAGGAAACTATAATAACAATTGAGTGTGGTGGATTGGTTATCATAATTCCCTCTTAAAACCGAACTCTTCAAATAAAGACTTGTCATGTTAGAGATTTTAGGTCTCTAAGATAGAGTTCTACGTCTGTCATCCCTTTCCACTTTGGGGCTATTCAAAATCAATGTTTGCAAAAAACCAAGGTTTATTGTATTTTCAACCATCTTAAATTGTAAAATCCCACATAGATTTCAAACTTACCTTGAAGAAAACCATCAAAATTTTGCAAGGTTTATTATAAATACCATCAATTCTTCAAATTTTGACCTAAAAACTAAAAATCAAAAGAGTTTTTAGTGTACCCCTTATTTACTTTAAAATTATTTTGATCAAGTAAAAAGATTCGACACCCTCTTTGGGATCTCTCTCTCTCTCTCTCTCTCTCTCTCTCTCTCTCTCTCTCTCACACACACACACACACACACACACACACACACACACACACACATGCACCCACAAACCTATCCTTCCACCTTGGGGCTATTCGAGTCTGATGTTCGATAATAATTAGGATTTAGTGTATTTTCAATAGGCTAAAATTGCAAGATCCTCCTAGATTCCAAGTTTTCCTTGAAGTAAACCGGTAAACTTTTGCTAGTGTGCATACGAGCAGTATCCTTCCATTTTGGGGCTCTTCGTGTTTCGTGCTCGATAAAAATTAGGGTTTAGTGTATTTTTAATAGGCTAAAATTGAAAATTCCTGGCTAGATTCCAAGTTTTCCTTGAAGTAATCCAGTAAACTTTTGCTAGTATGCATACAAATATACATACTCACTCAATATTAAAAAAAGTCATTAGTTTATGGATACTCTCGAATATACCCTTGCCCCCTCACCCGCGACCTGCTTCGTTGCCCTCACCTGCCTCTACCTCTGCATCATTGTTGCTTGCCTATCTATCACGAGCACACAACCCGAAAAGACATAGCAGTGCACTCATAGAGAGCTTGTCCTCCTGCGGGCTTTGCAAGAGAGAGAGAGAGAGAGAGAGAGAGAGAGAGAGAGAGAGAGAGAGAGAGAGAGAGAGAGAGAGAGATGTGGCACACTGATTGCAAGCAGCTCCAGTCTGTCAACCACGCACAAAAGGCTGCAGCTTTTGACCCTTGGATCAGCAAGCTATGACAATGGCGCCATACAATAGGGGTAGAAACAACAGGCATAGGATAGCAAGCTATGGACGATGACAATTTTCCAGCACTCTAGCAGCCACAGACGACAAGCACTACAGAGAGGACCAACATTGATATTGTCAGGATGAGGACGTTAGTGGCTCAGAGACGACAACCACAGACCCACTAGCGGGGGCAGCAAACCTTTGAACAAACCTGGCGCTACAAATTGGCAGTAAAGGATGGAATAGAAGGTGCATGCACGGACTGCCTTTGCATTGCCTATTGTTTACAACACTGGAGCCCTCCACCGGCTCCTACTTGCGCACCCCTCCCTTGTTTTGGTTTTCCTTTATTGCCTACACAACTATTTTTCTTTTTCTGAAATTGTTGGCACATATGAATAGTTCTCTAAATTTTATTTTTTTATGATCATTGGCCTTGATGAAGCAAAGTTGAGCTAAACTTGGTTCTAAGGGAGGAAAGTGGAGAGGGGTAGAGTTTCATGACAAACTTCTAGCCCCGACATGGGCTACACTAAGTCTGGGGGGCTGCTCAGGGGAATTGGTAAGGAAATGCAACAGAGCAGCGGGAGTTGTCATAATAATCAATATCTAATTCTCCTAAATGATTTTCTCATATTAAACTGATCATTTAATGTGGGGAAGTGCTAGGGGAGAAAAAGCTAGAATATTGGTTAAGCTAGCAGACCGGCCACAGTAGGGATCCAAAGGAGGGAAAATAGGGATCCAAAGGGGGGGCCATCTGCAAAAGAGCCATGTGCAACAATGGACTAAAAAGACCCTAAGGTTCAGCCCATTAAGACTTCCAAAATGCTAAGGTTCCAAAATTCAAAGGTTGTGTCCAAAGGTCAACCCTAGGGAAAATTGGATGCTTTGTGTGTGCCCTAAAAGTCTTTGCACATCCCTACATGGGAGGGGGCGAGCCCCAAAGGTACGGGATGAGAGAGAAAGCCACACACACACACACACACACACACACACACACAGGCTCCCTTTACTCAAAGGGAATGAGGGACACATGTCAGCTCCCTAGCCCAGATGCCCACAAGGTGTGCCCAATTCCTATTGGAAGACCCTTGAAGTGGACCAATGAAAATTAAGCTAGAGTAAATCTAGTTTAATTAATTTAAAAACATTTAATAAAAGAAACCAATGAGAATTAAGTCTCCTAGAAGACTATTAGGCAGTCTCCCAAGGGGTCCAATGAGCATTCAGAAGCCCCATGGCTTGCCTGATTCCTATTGGCTAGGAGGCAAAGGGGTCCAATGCGAGTTTAGTTTAATTATTTAATTACCTAAAGCTCTCACAAAAGGGGAAAGGGGGACACATGTCAGAAGGCTATCACTTATGCTGCTTAATACCCATTGGCTTGACTTGGGGATGTCCAATGAGGCAAAAGCCAGACCAAATTAGCAACAAGGGCTCGCCCAAGAGAGAGAGAGGGGGGCTGATTTTTGCTTGGCATTGACACACACACACTCACACTTGACCATGTGTGAAGGAAGAATACTCTATCTCCTCCCAAGCTTTAATGGAGAGCTCATCACCTACCCCAAGCTTGTGAGATAGAAGCCTACATCAACACTCTCTTGGCATGTGGATGCAAATCCAACCAAGAGCCAAGCTTCAATGCATGCTCATCTCCTCTACCAAGCTAATTACTAAGCTAAGCTATGCCAATATGAGTGATTATGTGAGGAGATGTACATCTTTCTCGTAAGATACTCCTTCCTCTCAATCTACTCTCATATCCTGCTAGCTCTCATCATCTTCGAAGGTGTGTGAGGTCTTGGGTCTGAGAACGGGGATAATTCAAGTTGTGTTTGATTAAGTGTTTTGCTTGGTGTATGAAGCTTCCATCTTCATTGCACTAGTTAGTCTTGAAGGAACACAAAGAATTGTATTGTACAATGTCTCTCTTGATGGGAGAAACCATAATACAAAGCCTTTTGGAGGGGGGACCGGCTCCATGCAAATCCGGTCCTCAACTGTTGTCAATAGCTTAATTTCTCTCTCTTTTGAAAGTATTGTTGATGCTATCTAACTAGGTGTTATGATTTTTGTTGCTCTCTCCACCCAAGCACTCTTGTAATTCTCATTAGGAATCTATTCTAATGAAATGCCCACTATGTTCATGCTAATTTCCGCTACACATAAGTTATTAGGCCATTAAATGTTACATTGGTATCAGAGCTCAAGGTTTCTCTTTTCTTGCTCAAGAAGGGAGGTCCTCGAGCTAGCTACAAATGGTTGGTATTATTAATTGCCTGTGAGTAAGTAGAATAGGGATTTTTCAGCCTTGCAGTGCGCCTGCCTTCGTGCAGTTAACGGGGCATCACCGTCGAGAGCTATTGTCTTAATAGTGGAGTCCTACGGGGCTTGCCTACGGCTTAACCACTATTGAGCTATTAGAAGCTTGACAGGAGCCGGTGCTGGTTTGGCAACTAGGGCTTGAAGTGCTAAAGTATACCTAAAAAGTTTACACCTAAAAGTTGTTAGAATGGCTGACAATAGTAAAGAGAGTGAGTTTAATGTTGATAACTTTGATTTTTCTCATGAGCAAGCTACTAATGATGCTTCAATGCTTGTTAACTATCTTGTTTCTAGGCTTCAACAAGCCATGGGCAATCCATCTCTCCAAAGTGAAGTGCAATGGCAGCTCCGTGCTCACGGGATTCTCCAAGCTAATCACCATGACGAGAGAACACCTAGGAAGCCTCCTTGTGAGACTACCAAAAGAGGTCTCTCTCCGATTCGGGAAGAAGAAGAGAATCCTTATGAAGGGCTCAAGAATTTACTTCTTGATGATGTATCTCCTTCCCAAAGGAGAACTCAAGAGCCTCTACCGAAGGAACAAGAAAGAAGTGAGTCTCCCGCCACCTCGGCGGAGATGGCTCCACGAAGACGGCGGGCTAAACGCTCTCCATCACCACCAAAGCCGAGAAGACCATCGTATTCTTCTCCTCACCACAATTCAAAGAGGGATGATAAAAAGCAAGAGAAGAAAAAGGCGAGAAAGAGGACACCCTCTTCTCCATCTTCTTCATCCTCTTCCTCTTATGAAAGCTATGGTGAAGACGACAAAGATCAAGACAAGAAAAAGGCGAGAAAGAGGTCACCCTCTTCTCCACCTTCTTCAAATTCTTCACCTTCTGAAGAAAGTGATGGTGCAACTTTTGAACCATCAAAAAGAAGAGGCCATAGGAAATCCTATGCCGCATGGAAGAGGTCGTCCAAGCTGAAGAAATTCAAAGAGGGAGGGAAGAGCATCTCTTTCCTTACCTATGATGGCACCTTCGGTGCTACAGACAAAGTCTTGGCCTTTATCCAGCAATTCGATGCGGCGATTGGAGATGAGGGCTTTACGGAGTCCTCTAAGCTACTCCATGTAGCTATGCACTTTCAAAAGTCCGCCAGAGAATGGTGGTCTAGCCTACGAGCCAACTGTGAAGCTCCACGAACATGGAAAGCTTTAAGAGCTTCCATTATGAAGCAGTTTTTGGCCACCGATGCCAAAGACAAAGTACTCACCGAATGGCGAAGCTTAAAGCTCTCTCCCAATGAATCTATCCACAAATATGTAGACAAGTTTTGGGACCTACAACTCAAAGCCACTGTCTTCAAAAAGTTGGATTTTGGAGAGCAAAAGCAACAATTTTGTGCGGGCTTAACCGAAGAAATGGCGGAGTATGTCAACTCCCAAAGACCACGTACCATATCGGCGGTAATACACCACACTATGGTTGCCTCTCGAATCAATTTCCAAACGGGGGCAAAAAGAAATAATAAGCCCCCGGAAAATAAGGGTTCCAATGAGCCTAAGGGGAAGGACAATGTCCAAAAGTCTCCTAAGGGCAACTCCAACAAAGCTAAAGAGAAGGGAGTTTACAAAGGAAAGAATAAACTCTCTCTTGAAGAGCTTGAGCGTTATCATAAGGATAACCGGTGTTTCAAGTGCGGCAAACAAGGGCATGCGTACCGCGCTTGTCCCCAAAAGAACAACCGCCAAGATCCTCCTAGAGCTTCTTTGGTTGAAATCCAAGAGGAGGAGACTCACCAAATTCACCACAAAGGATCTCCTCTATGCCATGCTTGGGGAAAGGTAAGAGAACATGATGCTTTTATTTTCTTTGACCCTGGTTCTACTCACAATTTCATATCTATGGAGTTAGCCACCAAGCTAGGCATACAATCCTACAAGATGGGAGATGTCCTACCCGCAGACAGTGCCTTCAAGGGGCAAGAAGCTTCAGTCACTCCCTTAATCGGGAAATTGAGGCTTCATGTCCAAGGCTATGTGGACAAAGAGGACTTCTTTATCTCTCCTCTCAAGCATGAGGATGTAATCCTAGGGGCACCATGGTTTGACCGCCTGGCTGCCGATGTTAAATTTCCTGAAAGGAGAATCTCCTTTAAGTTCAGGGAAAAAGACATGTATATAGATGCTAAGGAAATGGGTAACACCATCCCCATTGTACATACACCAGCTTTCAACAAGTCAATAAAGAGCTCTATTTCCGTTTACATGATTTTTGTTAAAGATTCTCAAAATGAACCTAATGCTTTAACAAATGAAAATAAAAGCAACCAAAAGGAATTAGAGTTATCCAATTTTCTCAAGGGGTTTCAAGATGTTTTTATTGACGACATCCCTTGTGAGCTACCTCCTAAACGAGGTAATGATGACCATGCAATTGAACTTCTCCCAGGAAGTTCACCGCCTAGCAAACCTCCTTATAGAGTTTCTCAAGCTCAACAAGAGGAGATTATGCGGCAAGTGCATGAGTTAGTTGAGAAGGGCATGGTTAGGCCTAGCTCAGCTCCATTTTGCTCACCTGTGCTATTAGTGCAAAAGAAAGATGGCACATATCGTATGTGTGTCGACTATAGAGCACTAAATAGGATCACTATCAAGAATAGGTTTCCTGTTCCACGGGTAGAAGACCTATTTGATAAGCTACAAGGATCGAACTACTTCAGTAGGGTTGACCTAAAGAGTGGCTATCATCAAATAAGGATAGTTGATCAAGACATTGTAAAGAATAGGTTTCCCGTTCCACAGGTAGAAGACCTATTTGATAAGCTACAAGGATCGACCTACTTCAGTAGGATTGACCTAAAGAGTGGCTATCATCAAATAAGGATAGTTGATCAAGACATTGTAAAGAACGCGTTTTGCACTACATTTGGTCTTTACGAATACATTGTCATGCCTTTTGGCTTGACCAATGCACCAGCCACATTCAACCGCTTGATGGAGAAGTTGTTCAGGCCTCATCGAACCTTCACTGGAGTGTTCTTTGATGATATTATCATCTACTCTAATTCATTGGAGGAACACAAGCAACACCTCCAAGTAATATTTCAAGTTTTAAGAGAGAATAAACTTTATGTTAATCGAAAGAAAAGTGAATTTTTCTTGCAAGAGATTCAGTATTTAGGTCATATTATCTCTCAAGATGGCATCCAAATGGATCCATCTAAGTTAGAGGTAATAAAAGGATGGCCTAAACCAAGGAATCTTCATGAACTAAGAAGCTTCATAGGTATGTGTGCATAATATAGACACTTCATAGAAAAGTTCTCACAAATTGCGGGACCATTACATGACCTAACAAAGAAAAGCGTTAGGTATACATGGTCTGCTAAGGAGAACAATGCTTTCGAAAAGCTTAAAGAAAAGCTTATCTCTCAACCTGTGCTTACACTACCGGATCTCTCAAAACCATTTGAGGTCCAATGTGATGCTTGTGGTGATTGCCTTGGAGCTGTTTTGCTCCAAGAAGGGCACGCCATAGGCTATGAGAGTCGAAGGCTCGACCCTGTTGAGCAAGCTCTAGGCATATACGAAAAGGAACTCCTTGCAGTTCTACATGCCTTCGACTCATGGAAGCACTATTTATTAGGGACTCCTTTCATTCTGCGAACGGATCACCAAAGTCTTAAGTACTTCATGACGCAAACCAAGCTCTCCAACAAACAAATGAGGTGGGCAAATTTCCTTTCGCAATTTCATTTTCATATTGCTCACATTGCTGGCAAGCATAATCAAGTAGCTGATGCACTCTCAAGACGACCGAGAGTGAATGCGGTTTCCATAGCAACTCACAATGATCTATCTTCAATGATAGATGAGTATGCTATTGATCCCGATTTTAGAGATGTGATTTCAGCCCTTGCATTAGGGAAGAAAGAAGAACCATTTACTTTACAAGATGGTTATCTTCTCTATGGCAATAGACTATGCGTTACTAACTCACTACGTGAGAAAGTAATGTATGAATCTCATGCTCCACCTTATGCGGGGCATAGAGGGATTCAGTCTACCTTAAAGGGAATTGAAACATATTTCTATTGGCCTACCATGAAACTGAACATACAAGAATATGTTTCCAAATGTGTGGTATGTCAAAAGACAAAATTTGATAGAGGGAAGCAACCTGGATTGCTTCAACCCTTGCCAATTCCTAATTCACCATGGGAGAGCATATCCATGGATTTTATCTTTGGATTGCCTAAGTCTATCCATGGGAATACCGGAATATGGGCGATAGTAGACAGGTTCAGTAAACAAGCTCATTTTATACCTGTCAAAAAGACTATCAAAGCCCATCAAATGGCAACCCTCTTCATTTCACAAATTTTCAAATACCATGGCTTGCCAATGTCCATAGTGTCGGATAGACATCCTAGAATGACCAGTAATTTCTGGAAGGGTCTCTTTGAGAATTTAGGAACAAGGATAAACTTCTCTTCGGCCTATCATCCACAAACTGATGGCCAAAGTGAAATAGCTAACCTAACCATTCTCGATCTACTAAAAGCCTATGTAACGGAAGTAGATCAAAGATCCCAATGGGAGAAGTACTTACCCTTAGTGGAGTATGCTTACAATAACATTGTACATACTTCCACAGGAAAAGCACCTTTCGAGGTAATTGAGGGAAGATAAAAAAGTCCCTTGCTACTTAAGGTACATGGGAAGATCTTTGCTACAGATGAGTATAGCCGAGACCTACAAGAATCTTTCCAAAAGATTAAGGATGCTATCTCTATCTCACAGCAAAGGCAAAAGGCTGCTGCTGACAAGCACAGAAGAGCCCAAGTCTTTAAAGAAAACGATTGGGTCTTGTTAAAGTTTCCCAAGGCTCGATTAAGGCACACGACGGGCAAGAATCCTACGGGCCACCAAAAGTACTATGCTAAACTAGCAAAAAGGTACTATGGTCCCTTCCAGATTCTTAGGCCAATCAATGAGATGGCCTATCAACTTAAGTTGCCCAATCATTGGCTCATACACAATGCTTTTCATGTGAGCCTATTAAAGCCTTTCAAAGGAGAGCCACCTCAAGAACCAACTATTGAGGACCCACCAGAGATCGAGGACCAAGAGGAGGTGCTGCAGCCCGAGTCCATTCTCCGACATGAAGACAAGGTATTAAGAGGCGGTAAGACTATCCGATGATATCTTATTAAATTTAAGAATTATCCTTTTGAAGATGCTAGATGGATGCAAGGCATACAATTAAAGGATAACCTAAACCTTGTCAATGCTTACAATGCTTCCCAAGAGTAAGCAAATGTACAAAATGTTAAAAATGAACAAAATTTTTGTCTTATAAGACTCTCTTTTTCTTTATTTGTGCACAAAAATGAAGTAGTATTCATGCTTAGATCAAGTTTGCGGAGACGACGTCTCCCAAACACCAAGTAGAGCTTGTCACTCTACTATGGAAGATTGATAGGACTAATGTGCAGACATGCTTGCGGCAGCCTCAGGCTCTCAAGCGCCAAATGGACTAGTCATCCATTGTGGAATGATGTCGTAGGGTAACATAGGGATCCTCTACCCGCTAAGAAAAGGACTCATGAATATGCTTTATCTTCTCTACACCATAGTCGAGGACGACTATGATTTCAAGAGAGAGGTAATGTCATAATAATCAATATCTAATTCTCCTAAATGATTTTCTCATATTAAACTGATCATTTAATGTGGGGAAGTGCTAGGGGAGAAAAAGCTAGAATATTGGTTAAGCTAGCAGACCAGCCACAGTAGGGATCCAAAGGAGGGAAAATAGGGATCCAAAGGGGGGGCCATCTGCAAAAGAGCCATGTGCAACAATGGGCTAAAAAGACCCTAAGGTTCAGCCCATTAAGACTTCCAAAATGCTAAGGTTCAAAAATTCAAAGGTTGTGTCCAAAGGTCAACCCTAGGGAAAATTGGATGCTTTGTGTGTGCCCTAAAAGTTTTTGCACATCCCTACATGGGAGGGGGCGAGCTCCAAAGGTAGGGGATGAGAGAGAAAGCCACACACACACACACATACACACACACACACACACACACACACAGGCTCCCTTTACACAAAGGGAATGAGGGACACATGTCAGTTCCCTAGCCCAGATGCCCACAAGGTGTACGCAATTCCTATTGGAAGACCCTTGAAGTGGACCAATGAGAATTAAGCTAGAGTAAATCTAGTTTAATTAATTTAAAAACATTTAATAAAAGAAACCAATGAGAATTAAGTCTCCTAGAAGACTATTGGGCAGTCTCCCAAGGGGTCCAATGAGCATTCAGAAGCCCCATGGCTTGCCTGATTCCTATTGTCCAGGAGGCAAAGGGGTCCAATGAGAGTTTACTTCAATTATTTAATTACCTAAAGCTCTCACAAAAGGGGAAAGGGGGACACATGTCAGAAGGCTATCACTTATGCTGCTTAATACCCATTGGCTTGACTTGGGGAGGTCCAATGAGGCAAAAGCCAGACCAAATTAGCAACAAGGGCTCGCCCAAGAGAGAGAGAGGGGGCTGATTTTTGCTTGGCATTGACACACACACACTCACACTTGACCATGTGTGAAGGAAGAATACTCTATCTCCTCCCAAGCTTTAATGGAGAGCTCATCACCTACTCCAAGCTTGTGAGATAGAAGCCTACATCAACACTCTCTTGGCATGTGGATGCAAATCCAACCAAGATCCAAGATTCAATGCATGCTCATCTCCTCTACCAAGCTAATTACTAAGCTAAGCTATGCTAATATGAGTGATTATGTGAGGAGATGTACATCTTTCTCGTAAGATACTCCTTCTTCCTCTCAATCTACTCTCATACCCTCCTAGCTCTCACCATCTTTGAAGGTGTGTGAGGTCTTGGGTCTGAGAACAGGGATAATTCAAGTTGTGTTTGATTAAGTGTTTTGCTTGGTGTATGAAGCTTCCATCTTCATTGCACTAGTTAGTCTTGAAGGAACACAAAGAATTGTATTGTACAATGTCTCTCTTGATGGGAGAAACCATAATACAAAGCCTTTTGGAGGGGGGACCGGCTCCATGCAAATCCGGTCCTCAACTGTTGTCAATAGCTTAATTTCTCTCTCTTTTGAAAGTATTGTTGATGCTATCTAACTAGGTGTTATGATTTTTGTTGCTCTCTCCACCCAAGCACTCTTGTAATTCTCATTAGGAATCTATTCTAATGAAATTCCCACTATGTTCATGCTAATTTCCGCTACACATAAGTTATTAGGCCATTAAATGTTACAGGAGTCCTACAGTTGGGGGAAGAAACCAGATACTTCAAGAACTCCATTCTGCATTGGTCCCCCTGGCTTTCCAAAGTGGTAGATCTGCCGCAAAATCCCTATTGGATAGAAGTATCCAGGAAACTGAATAATAAGGGTCTGAATCGAGTGAGGCACTTCTGGGACAGTAGTAACAGGAAGAGCTGGAAAACCACTGAACTTTTGGTAACCCAATTCCAACTTAATAGCTTGGAGGTTTTGCTAGTCAACAAAGTGATGAAAGAGCTTGACAGTGCAGTGATGCCAATCTGTGACTCGGAGTTTGACTAGAATGCCTGGAATTCACCCGGAAGCAGCCTCTTATGGAAACCCTATTCTAAAGGCATTTACCATACAATGATGCTAACGAAGAATTGGTCTAGCCCCCTTAACAAGATATGGAAAAAACAATGGTCGGAGGAAAGGTGGGAGCAAGCCATGGAGAACATCTGTGCGCCAAAGGTTCCGCATCACATGAAGGCATTTCTATGGAAAGTAACTAGGGGTGCTCTTTTGACGGGGGTGATGATTCAGGAGAGAGGGATAGGGACAGACCGATGCCTGGGGTGCAGGATGGCTAGTGAAGATCTGACCCACCTCTTTATGGAATGCCCAACTATCAGAGGCCTTACAGGAAAAATTTTCAAGTGGGTCCAAAGAACATGGAAAATTGGTTTTTACAAGACTGATTTACTCCTTGGTGGTAAGAACTTGGGTAGCCCTGCCATACTCATCTGCACTCAAATCATCACGTTTTGCTTTTTCCATAATGTATGGCAAACAAGGAACCGCCGTGTGTTCGAAGGAGTTCTTGAGGTGGCAAGCTTCGCAGAAATTATACAAGAAAGAAGAGTGCTAATATGGACGCTCGGGCGCAAGAAAAACTCGGATGATTGGTCTAAGGTTACCTTTGCCTTGTTGTCAGCAGAATGCTTAGGTAAGGGAAAAATCATGAGACTAGAAGATTAGTGAAGAATATGTTAATGAACCTGGGGTATTAAGGGCATGGGGGCAAGTCGTTAGGGGTAGCTCCCCAGATAGTTGATCTAAGTTTGTTCTCTGGATGATGTCATGGCTCGGCACGAGCATGGCAGGTTCTTGTAATTTTTTGAGATGATCAATATAATTCACTCACATTTTTTAGTTTAAAAAAAAAAAAGAAGCAAAGTTGAGCTACCCTTCAATTGGCTTTCAAAAGCAAAAGGAAAGTGTGCCTCCAAAAAATATAGAGTCAACCCCTTTTCTTAGAAAACTTGTTGGGAGCCCCCTTGGGGGTGGACGTAACTCACAAGCAAAGATGTCATGGCTCAACACGAGCATGACAAGACGTTGTAATTTTTTGGTTTAATTCACTCACAATTGTGAGTTTTGTAAAAAAAAAAAAAACTTATCGGGCGAAAAGGTTGAAAGTGGAAAAGGTCACGAATGAGACGTTTTGTAAGGTTTTCTTTGAATTGAAACAATGAATCACAAGTGGAGGCCCTCTCATTCCTCAACAATTTTAAGCTCGATTATATATAGTACTAGTATATGACTCGCACTTGCTCCGGCCAACACATCTATTTTCATAAGTCTATTTTTTCTTCCAAGTGGAAGACTATCAATACTCTCTTCATACATGTATAGTCTATTGCATTGTTTCTACAATTTGAGTGTGGTGAGGGTAGTAGGGAGAAACTTTACACATATCATGTATTTACAATTGCACATTGTTATACATTACACCCTTGAGGGGCAACTGTGGGAACCACCTCCCAATAGGAAAAAAGAATACACCCAAGAGAACACAACCCACAAGCCTCAAACCCTCAACCTTTGGGTTACATCACAAACGTCTCACCAACTGAGCTACGCTTCCTACATGTATAGTTTGTTGCATTTTAAAAATGATGTGTGACGCAACCTCTTGATAGATTCTAACAAACATGAATATATGTAATATGATGCAAAGCATTCTTTGATACAAAGTGCTTGGGATCTTCTTGTAGGCATTATTTTTCATGAGGTGCTAGACAAAATTAGGAGTGCTCTACTTCTATTGGGATAGAGAGAGAGAGAGAGAGTCCTCCTTTTGGTCTATCTTGGTCCAACAATGCTACCAAGCTTGATCAAACGTACAAGATAATTTAGCATGGTATGAAGAGATGAAAGCTAAGAGAAGTCATTGTAATCCTAAAACTTTGCTTGAAAATGAAGTAGGCTCTAGAATGGGTTTTAACAATTGGAACAAAATTGGATTCAATGTCTCTTCTCTACTCCCTTACTTGCTTCTATTCTGTGTCTTTCTTGTGAGCAAGACATGATAGTAGTGCAAATCATAACTTCCAAGATAATAGGAAGGAACTCTTTCCCTTAGTCTACCTAGAGTTGGCAAAGTGCTACCAAGTGAAAAAGTACAAATTGTGTAAGCTAGCAAGTTTTGAAAGTTGAAGGCCTATAACTACTACATTGTGTAATCATAAAAAATTTCATATCTAAGAGTGGAGTTGTGAAAAGATTATCATAGTTTCCAATGTACTATAAAAGCTTCAAGTTTCAAAGAGATGAGTTGGTTTTCTTCTAATATCAAGAATGTGATTGACCCTTCCATCTATGTCACTCTCTGGATGCCTCGCTTGCATCTATATCTATGTTTTATGCACAAGCATGGTAATGGTGTTCATCTTTACCTAATCAGAACAATGAATAAGCAATTTAGTATGATAAGGTGCACACTATTTGTTCATGGCCACTTTCATTCCATTTGCACCTTAAAATGTGATAGAAATGAAAGCAAAGTAAGGTCATTCAATTGTTTATTTTTGTAGAAGTTTTGGCTATTATGCTAAATTGAAGGACACGGTGTAAAATTGAGTCTGTGACCTAAAATCATGCATATCATTGATGTCTCTCTCCCCAAATTACAAAAGCATGTCCTCTTTGAGAGAGGAGATTGTATTCAACCATTAACATGCTTGAGCCTGTTCCCTTAGGCACAATCTATACCATACAAATCATTTGGCTTAGCTCTTACTCCCTTAAATGTGAAACAAAACATTAAGGCAGTGTAGGAGAGTGTCTTTTACATACACATTATGTCCCTTGAAAATTTGAAGAGTATGGGCATCATACCGTTCTTGAGAGCTCAATTTTTTATTGCATCAAACTTGCTTTTCTTACTTTTTAGTTCGAACTATGAACTACATTTTTTTCTCTCCTAGAAACCTCATGAATTCAATTTGTCCACTACTAACATTACATCCATAGTTTTCAACCATGCTACATGTTGCATTTGGTCCCATAGGTCAATTTAACATTTAAGGATGATGAATCTCTCTCTCTCTCTCTCTCTCTCTCTCTCTCTCTCTCTCTCTCAACCTTTGAGATTCTTGTGATTGTTTCCACAATATTGAAAATCCAACCCCCTCTACTTCCTTGAGAAAGTGTGCAAGCATCTAAATACGCGTTCAAGAATGAAGAGTCATTGGCTATATTTTTTAGGTTTGTTGTGTACTTCTTCCTCTTCTTCTTCTTCTTCTTCTTCTTCTTCTTCTTCTCCTCTCCTCTCTCTCTCTCTCTCTCTCTCTCTCTCTCCCCCCCCAGAGAACTCATTAGATATTATTTGTCACTCAATTATTTATTTTGGTGATGTTAATCATTCTCTCTCTCTCTCTCTCTCTCTCTCTCTCTCTCTCTCTCTCCCTTTGTGTGTATGTGCGCGCGCGCATGTGTGTATTTGTGTGTCTTATTTAATTTATGCAACATGATGACTCCTTGCCAGCAATGTTTGTAAAAGGTTTGCCTAAGCTTAACTCTTGAGAGTCTAGATTGGCCAATTTCAAACCGGATAAGCAAGAATTGAAGCGGGTAACAATAGTCAAAAATCTCTAAACTTATAAATTTTATTAGTACTTTTGGTGTGCATCTCAATAGGGAGGAAGAGTCTCAAGGGCTTGGACACACACACACACACATCACCAGTCAAGTGAGACACACACAAATCCGCCGCTCTTTGTTGGTATGTTGGACTGTGAGCACCCTCTCTCGTTGGCACTATGTAGGGGTAGAAGGGGAGGGTTATGTGTGAATTTCTCAAGCATTTAGGAAAGTTTTTAATTCTAACATTATAAAAAAGAATCCCAAATTATTTCAAAGATTTGAAGCCTCTTATAAAATGAAAATGATACATAGATGACATGCATAAGTTAACCTCCCTCCCTCCCTCTCTCTCTCTCTCTCTCTCCACACACACACACATATGTATGTATGTATATGTCTACACACACACATATGTGTGTGTATACATATATAAACATACATATATGTGCATGTGTATGTGTGTGTGCATGAGAGAGAGAGAGAGAATCACACAATGAAACATGAATAACTTTATTCTCACGCATGTTGTCGGATATATCTTTTGGGACTTTTTCTATAGCATTAAAAAGTGTCTTCTATTGTTCTTCTTTATTTAATTGTTAAAAGATTTGTCTTATAGAACTTTACTATCTCTTTAGATTGTTCTTACATCCTTAAACATTTTGATCTCTCTTTCTCTCTCTTCCCTTGTCCTTGGTGGGTCATTAGTTTGGTGCTAAAAAAATTGCCCCCCCCCCCCTCCCCCCCCACCCTTCCTCTCTCTCTCTCTCTCTCTCTCTCTCTCTCTCTCTCTCTCTCCACCATTGCCTCTTAAAATTAAGAGGATTCATAGATTTTTAAACATGGCCCATAGTTTAATTTTTAAAAAATAAAAGAAAAAGCATCACAAAACTGGTAAAAGGCCCGTCAACAAAGCAATCTCTCTTCCCATTTGGGAAGCCAGTGTCACGGTTGGTTTTTGTCAAGCATTATACCATTTTATGGCATTTTGTCCGTTTTTTATAAGTGAAAAATATTATCTACCCTTTAAAAATTACACTATAATGTGAAAAAATTTATATTATCTTGAAAATTTGAAGGGCAAGGGTACCCTTGGTGAGACGGATTCCCTGCTCTCTCCCTCTCTCTCTCTTATGTGCACATGCAGACGTACACACACAAGCAATGAAATGGTGTCTCTCTCTCTCTCTCTCTAAAATTTCTCTCCCCATTTGGGGTGCCAATGTTAGGGTTGGTTTTTGCTATGCATTTTACCCATTTTAAGGCATTTTGTTCATTTTCTACGGGTGACAAATGTTAGCCACCCTTTAAAAATTACACTATAATGCCAAGAAAACTATAATATCTTGAAAATTTGAAGGATAAGGGTACCCCTGATGAGACGGAGTCCCTGCTCTCTCTCTCTCTCTCTCTCTCTCTCTCTCACACACACACACACACACACACACACACATAGATAAAGGTATATTTGGATTTATCTTTTCAAGGGACACCCTTGTGTGTGTTTGTGTGTGCACACCTTTTTTTTGCCAAGAAGGCCATAAGAGAGTGGTAGAGAAAACAAGCAATTCTTCTTTGCACCTCTCACCATCCAATGGCCACCATCACATTAACTTTGTTTGTTGACATTTGAAGTCATTTCAAGCCTTACTATATTCATTTGAAACTTTCATTATGAAAGTGAGTGTGTGTGTGTGTATGTACGGCGAGCGCATCCATCTCTCTCTCTCTCTCTCTCTCTCTCTCTCTCTCTCTCTCTCTCCATTAAAGTGTTCGAGAACAATCATTTTTCAGATATACAAAATTAGTTTTAGGAAATTTATTTTATTTTTCAAGGTTTTACAGTATTTTTCTCTATTTTGGGACAAAAATTCTCATTTTTTCCTTGCTCTCAACCGACATTTTTGAAATTGAAAACAACACGATATTAAGCTGAGACATATTTTTTTCGAACACAAACCAGTAACATGTCAAATATGTTCTAATAATTACTCTATTTATTACAACAAATAAGGTGAAGAATCACAATGGCCTGTTAAGGAAATGTAATGCAGAAGTAGACGAGAGTTGTGTTTGTAGGATTTATTTTTTCACAATACATATTTAGAAAAGTTGTAGAGAGAGTATATTACAAAGGGAGTAATACATATATGGCAAAAGGTGACTAGTAGGTGTAGATCAAGTTGTTTCAGTGGTAGACATAAAGAAGTTACTTGTTTGACCAAATTTGGCCAAACTTAGAAGTTTAGTTTGTTGTTTTTTTTTTAAGAGAGAGAGAGAGCTCGCTGCTTGCAAAGTTTTTTTTGTGTGTGTGTGTGTGTGTGTGTGTGTGTGTGTGTGTGTGTGTGTGTGTGTGAGAGAGAGAGAGAGAGAGAGAGAGAGAGAGTGTGTTTTCCTTGAGTTTTCTCATGACGTGTGCATAGCATGACATCTCTACATGAGAGAAGTATTAGGACCGTGAAAGCAATGTTGCCAAGACGACCCAAAATAGTGCAAACTCAACGATATCATACACAAAATTAGCAATCGTTCTAGAAAACTTTAAATGTCATCAACAAGGTAGAGGCATTCAATATTGCGACAATTATACATGCATGCATAAGAGACAATGGCAAAGATACCTACAACCCAAAAACCTCAAAATACAGATATCAAATCCTTCGAGATACTAAACTAACATCATACAAAGATAATGAATTTGCAATGGATGCTAGACACTATCCGAGGAAGTAAAAGAGAAAGAAGATGGTAATGATGATGATGACATGATAAAAATGGCCACCATCCTATGGCGCCTCCCTGTCTCATTCCATGTGGATAAGGCAAAAGACCAATCTATGGCTCATTAATCATTAATTCAAAAGAATCATTAGAAAATTTTTGTGTTAAGTATTCATTTATCGGATGCATCCTACAAAGAATTTTATCTGCACAATCAGGTGCCCCAGCTTCCCAAGAACTCCAGGTAACATCGTAAGGCCTTGGCAGTTTTGGGCGGTTGCCTTTACATTTAGCCTTTCTGAATCTTGTTGCATAGGCTTCCAAGATGTCAAGACAAAGCCATAAGGTAGGGAGGCCAACACTCACTTCCATTGCTTCTTACTTACAAGAGGCTCGGGCCTCCTCTACGACCACCACATCCACCCTACCCTTGACCCCTTTGTTCATATGTCTGTTGTTCCCAGCTTCCCATGCATGCGAGGCATTCACTTGAAAAGACCCTGCATATGGCCCTAAAGAAAGGGCTTTATCTAGTGCAAATTGACCTCAACCTACCTGTCTTGTTTGCATGGTCAAGGGCATGTTCTGCAGAAAAGCATTGGTGGGTGAGGGAGACAAAGGGATTGTTCAATTTGAGGTTTGGAAAATTGGGTGTGCAATGCAAATTTGCAGATGAGATATGGTAATGGTAGGGGTCGGGGTTGGGGACTTGGGGGCCCCAAAGAGTCTATTGTTTGCAATCCCCAACAGGCATCTCACTCCTACAACATTGTCATAGCATCTAGCATGCAGCCATGTCAATGACCTTAAGAGAGGTGTAGCACAAATAGGTATATACACAAAGTGCACACACACATGTAGTGACATAATTACTTGAACAAGTGAGGAAAAGAGGTATAGCCATAAAGCAAGGCATGGTAGGCACTGATTGGAGCAACAATAGGGCCATCCTCATCTCTAACTCCAGCCATCCACCCTCTATCCTCATGCTCCTTGCTCAACAATGGTGGCATTGGCATGCAGTATACTTCTCAATTAAACCTCTTGCCCTCTTTTGATTTCCAAATCCATTGTTAAACCCTCTGCAAACATTGTAGTCACCTCTAGAATGAGGATGTTCCAAACTTGTGCAAGCACTAAGCAGTCACTATAATCGATAGTACCAGTCATGATCATCAAGTGCCCCCATTATCAGCAAGTTGTAGTAGTTATGACCCCACATTCTCTTCTATCAATAGCAAGCATGCAACAACCCCTTGATTTGGTTTTCATGTACTCAAACTCGAAAATAGTCTTCTACATTGTGAACATTTAGATTTCATTATATACTCAGCCTTGACAAGAATATGATAATATGCC
The DNA here is from genome assembly GCF_014529385.1 of Adiantum capillus-veneris. Taxonomy (NCBI): domain Eukaryota; kingdom Viridiplantae; phylum Streptophyta; class Polypodiopsida; order Polypodiales; family Pteridaceae; genus Adiantum; species Adiantum capillus-veneris. The sequence continues at coordinate 25,494,917 of NC_140956.1, read as the reverse complement.
TTGCATTTTACCAAGTAGATCATACAATTCTTGAAATACACCTGATTCTATCATCAATGCTAATGGTAAATTACAATGTTGAGAGTTTTGTTGTGAGCTATTTCAGATCCAAGGAATGAGACATGTTTCTGGCTGCTTCATGCATAACTCTTAAATTTATCTTAGCAAAACCTCCCCCTCTCTCAGGAAGATCACCATGAAACCTTGCAGCAATAGTGCCTTGAATCTGCCAACAACGTCCTAGAGAAATGCTCCTAACCACCCAAGCATATCAAAATTAGGACACTCTTTTATTGGAAAAAAGGCACGCGAAGAACAGAAAGGGATGAGCTCAGAGGAGTATGATTGCAAGAGTATCCACGATGGGTTTTATGGCTTTCCTGTCGACTTCGCTGACAAAGTCAAGTTCGGAGTTGAATAGCTGTGGATCAAGAATGTCGAAGGTTCTGTCAAGGTATGCATCTTTTACCCACATTGGCAAGCTAAATCCCATGGTGCCAAAAAGGGCATCTGTTGGCCTCTTTTTGGTCAGCATCTCCAACAGGTCAATGCCAAAGCTGTAAACATCCCACTTGTTATCAACCATGGTCGATTGGCCATACTTTGAGGCATCTCAAGCAAAACACAGGCAAAGTTTTCAGCAATCTTAGACTATGGGATACACCACCCAAACAATAAACTTCGCCACACCCTCAAATAAACGGTGAACACCCCGGCCTAAAGGGACAAAAGCATTCATGATTTGAACGCACACATTACATAGTGCAGTGTAGAATCGAACCCTACCTGGAGCAACATATCCCATCGTTCCCTTGGCCTTGGAAAAAACCTAATCCTGATGCAAGAGCTTTGCAATCCCAAAGTCAAAACCTTTTCCCCCTTGTCCTGGGGGAGAGAGAGAGAGAGAGAGAGAGAGAGAGAGAGAGAGAGAGAGAGAGGCTTGCTTGCAAACAAAGCTTCAAGAGCTAAAGAACGAAAAACAAGGCACTTCTTGAAAAGTTGAAAGTTGCATTAGAGCCGCAAAGGATTGATGCTATGGAGATTGAGGGGTGGCCCTGCAAGCCCCTCATGATGAGAATGCCTGCACAACTTGGAAGATGAAAATGGTAGCTCTAATATATTGGACCCCTCTTGGCATTTTGAGACAAAGCATTGAGTTGATGAAAAGCCTTCAACTTTATGACACTTGAAATTATTAAATGAAGGGACCCGTTGAAACTAAGAAGGTGAAGGGTCACATTGGTATACTAAAACAATTTAATGAAATGGACACATGTGAGCTCTTAAATTAAAGAGTTTTTATCAAATTAAAATATATAAAAAAAAATCAATTGATTGACATACTAAATTTTTTAATGAAATGGAGCCCATGCTCTTAAATGAAAGGATTTTTTACAAACTAAAATAACAAAAAAAGGTGGAAGAGGACGAAAAATTGAGTTTGTGTGACCCAATTTTCAATGGTCCTCTTTAAAGAAAGAGGTACACAAATGTCAACGCCTTTCACAAAAACTTTTTTTTAAAAAAAACAAACAAAAAAATTGTACATGTGTCCTCCATCCGATCGACTTGCATCCATGGTAAACAATTTGCACTAAAAATCCACCCACCCCACTGTGGCCTTCTGCAGGCAAAAAATGTCGCCTTCTTCATGCCATCGTGAAGTCTTCACCTTGTTGTTATGTGTATTTAAGCTAGGTTATTTATTCTATGCAGTTCTTACTTTATATTTCAAAAGTCTTTTCATTTCCTACAATCTTACCCTCCACTTTTGCATTTTAAAACTTACTCTTCACTTTTTGCAATTTAGATTAGATGTATCGTAAGTTTCTTTTTTGAAGTGAGGGATGAGTGACACATGGAGGCCCTCTCCTTCCTTGATTGTTTGCCTTCAGAAGGCCATAGGAGAGTGGGTGGAGAACTGGGATACTTTTTGGACCGTTGATTAGGAATCGCGGATTGGCGACACATGGATGAGCTTGTTTTATAATGTATATAGGTCTTTCCATCATTTTAACTTGGTCCCTTCTTTTAATGATCAATTGACTTCCTTGTTTTATATTGGTTTAATTATCGTTATTTTATAATGTAAATTGGTCTTTCTATCATTGTAATTTAATCTCTTTATTTAATGCTCACTTCATTTTTTTCCTTTTTTAAATCCTTCTTTAGTTTATAAAATTTATGAAGTTTATTTTTTTTTATAACGTAAGTGTCTCTTTCCATCATTGTAATTTGGTCTCTTTATTCAATACTCACGTGGCTTTTAAAAAAAATATTTGTTTAGTTTAAAAATGGGTCTCTTCAGTTAAGGATCTAATGACTTTTTTGTCAACTTTTTGATTTAAAACATACTTTTTACAAACAATTTCTAACTAAAAAATCATAAATTATACTTAGATGAAAGAATTTTTTCACCACTAAGATTTTTTTTTTCAACTTTTGGTTTTGATACGCAAATGTCACCTTATTAGTTTAGTGCATGTATTATTATTAGGGATTAGCTTTAGAATTTTTTCAAAACTAAGATTTTTTTTTCAACTTTTTGTTTTGATATGTAAATGTCACCTTGTTATTTTAGTGCATGTATTATTATTAGGGATTAGATTTGAACATTTTCAATATTCATTTCTATCCTAAAGATATTATGGATTTCTTTCATTTAATAACATGCATCATTTTATTGTGTAATTTGTTTTATTGATATATTTATACAAGATTTAGATCAATGCCTAAACTCTCAATAATATTTTATATGCTTTATGTTTTCATGAGGTCAATTAATATAACACTCATACACATAAGGGCATAAGGAAAAGCAAAGATTTTTGGTGCAATTCCTTTACCATTGAATTGAATTGTTGGATGTTCCCCATGTGGCATTTGAATGTTTTTGGATTTTAATGTGTACATATGGGAGTGCCCCCCTCCCCCCCCCCCTTCTCTCACTTTGTTGGAGTCGAGGTAGCTCTCTCTCTCTTCTGTAGGCCGCCGTAAATCTTTACCTTTTTTTGTTTTTTTTGCAAAACTCACAATTGTGAGTGATTGTATTATATAGTCATCAACAGATATACAAATCAGCCTCAAGCTCAAGTCGAGCCTTGAGGGACAGAGGATTACAACCAAACTTAGTTACTAGTACAGAAACTTACTATATTGTGCGGGTTGCAAAAAGCCAATCATCCGAGTTATGCCTTTTACTTTTTACCACATATTATATTTCCTTGCTATCCTGGATAATCTTTGAGAAGCTAGCCCTAGAGAGGTCGCTATATAAGATACGAAAATTCCTGGCCTTCCAGATGTTACTTCGAAAGCAATATATGACAATTGGGTACAAACTAACAGTTCAGAACTACGAAAATGCTTACCACCAAGGCACAAATTGCTCTTGAAAAACCCTATCTTCCACGTCCTTTGTACCCATTTGCATACCTTTCCTACAAGGCCTCTAATAGCCGGGCATTCCATGAAGAGGTGGCTGAGGTCTTCGTTAGCCAATCTGCATCGTGAACATCTATCTAGTTTGATACCATGCACTTAAATCTTGTTTCCTGTTGACAAGGTCCCCCCAAAGTACCTTCCACAAAAATATTTTCATAGATTGTGGCCACTGTGGATTCCAGATGTTCATCGTGACCTCTACCCATCTAGCCTCAGACCATTGCTTCTTCCACTGCTTGTTTAAAGGGGCAAACCAATCAGCCTCATGAGTTAACATTTGGTAGATGCCCTTGCTATGGGGTTTAGAGAATCGTCTACTCATGGGCCACTTCCAAGCTTTCCACTCAAAAGTAGATTGGTAGATTAGCATCATCACATGGTCGAGGCCTTCTACCACCCTGATGGCAAGTAGCTTCTCAGTGCCACTGAGTTGAAAATGGTCCCCCACCTGGTCAGAGGACCTCCAACATTTGTTATTCCTATCCCATAAGTGGCACACCGTTGAAGTCCTTTATTGTTCATCTTTCTTGCAATTTCTCTCCAATAAGGGTTCAAGGTAACCCCAACAACTTTAGACAGCAAGGGGACCAATGCGAGATGGAGTTATGAAAGTACCTGGTTATTTCACTCCATTCCAATGCTCCAATATCCTTACAGTACTTTTGTACTAGCTCTCTTGTGATGCCACTTAGTCTTAAGCAAGCCAATCCTGGGGCTAGAAGTTTATCGTGCACCTCGATCCCTTTCCACTGACCGCCTTCAGAGAAAATTTTTGCCTTGTCAATCATATCCTTGGTCATAATAGCCGAAGACTGGTCTTGATTTGCGATTGATACCACGAACTTGGCACATAGGGCCTCAACATGGATAACTGGGTTAATAATCCCAAGGCCACCTTGGACCAGCGGTCGAGAGATATCTTCCCACTTTGCCCATTGCCACGACGCTGAGGCTTTAGTGATGTTCTTCCATAAGAATTGTTTAATTGGTTTTAAAAACTCCTTCCAGTTACATTTGGCTATTTTTGGGAGTGGGATGGTGAAGGCAATGTCGGGAAGCATAAATGAATTGATCACTCTGACCCGACTCTGGAAAGGAAGCAACGCATTTGAACTCCCACCTTCTCATTTCCCTCTCAATCTTTTCAAGGACCCACTAGAACCTTTTTTTATGAGTAACTTCCACTCGAATGGGGTCCCCACATGCCTAAAAATCCTGCCTTTAGACACAATCTCCCCTGACCAGACCGAGGGTCGAATCAGTCGTTTTCTGTCAGTGAGATCGGTTTAGACTTCTCAATACTACACTTCGACCCAGACGCCACTGCAAATGTCTGTACAATCTCAAGGGACTTCTTGAGTATCTGAGGGTAGGTTGTCAAGAATTGGAAAGATTCATCAGCAAACATCTTGGCCAGGAGGTGGTTGTTACCGAATAAAATTAACCCTTGTATTTTCCCCTGCTCAGCAGCAACTTGGAGCATCGTTAATAGAGGATGCAACCCAATAGCAAAGAGAAGAGGGGCCAAGGGGTATCCTTGCTTGATTGATCTTTTGGCTTCAAAGGAGCCCACGATTCTATCATTGAATAAGAGTCCCGAAAGACTACCCGCACCCAGAGTGTGGATAAGCTGACAGATGCACGGCCCAAGGCCTAGTGATTTCATGACATCTTCAATGAAAGACCACACAATCCTATCATAAGCCTTGTCCAGATCTATCTGAAGCAGAATGCACTCTTGATTGTGAAGGACACGTACTCAATGCCAACCATTGTTGTCAAGATGTTGTTATATATAGACCTTCCTTTGATAAAACCGTGTTGATGAGGGGAGATGTCTCTGTCAAAGAGGGGGGCCATTCTAAGAGAAGTGGCTGCATTGGAAATGATTTTGTAAGCCACCGACATCATAGTAATAGGATGCTAGTGCTTAAGCTGCGAGTAACACACATGTTTCAGGATAGGCTTGATAAACCCTCTTTTCACATTGAGATCCAAGGACCCCTTGACGAGATCTTGGTTAGCCATACACATGATTGGGACCTTGAGGTCCTCCCAAAACTCCCTGAAAAATTCAGTGGTCAGGCCATCCCAGCCAGGGGATTTCTCCTTGCCAAGAGCTTGCAAAGCAAGCGAACATTCGTCTTTAGAGAAGGCCATCTCAAGACGATTGGCTTTAGGTTGTGAAACTTTTCTATTGACACTCTCGAGCACGGTCTCTCTGGCTTCATCTATTTCTTGAGAGCAGGTCTTTTGTTGGCCAATGATTTGGCTAAGGTGATCAAGCAACAACCTAGCCATTACGTATTAGTCTTGTGTAGCATTCCCATTCTCTTATGTGAATGAGAGGTCGAAGCCACGGCTCTTCTTGATTTTTTAGGGTCTATCGAAATGTGATTGATTGGCGGCCTCTGGTTGGAGGAAGGTCTCTCTGGGTATCAGTCTCGCCCTCTTGACCTCTTCTAGCTGCAGCAGGCTGGCTTTCACTTCCAGCCACCTTTTGTATTCTTCTTTGGAGGCCATCCTAGCATCTTTTTTGGAAGTCAGATTAGCCACCTTTTCCTCCAGTTGCTTCCATTGCTCTTCTCGAGCCTTTTTCATCCGAGGCCCAGAGCACTTGATTGCTTTTTGGTACTTCGTGCAAAGAGGTCCCAAGCTTTGGGTTTTTCCATATTAACATCTTTATTGAGTTTCTCAAAGCTCTTCCTTGAAAATTTTAAGCTCCATTACATATAGTATAGTAGATATAAATGTGGATCCAATAGCAATAGCCTTGTATAGAAAAGAAGAATATTTTCAAACTAAAAGCTCACATGAACAAAATCTTTCCTAGGAATTACGATATGACTCACTTTAACACTTATCCCTCGCTGCCAATAACCTCCCCTCCCCCCTAAAAAAGAAGTGATAAAATCACAAGGCCTGCCAAATTAAGGAAACTAATAAAGAACATGAAAGTGAAACAAAAAACTACTAGGATGGTAATCATATTGATCCATAGAGAAAGTGATTTATAGATAACATCATAAATGTTGACCGCGATGAAGGATTGAAGAGTATCAAAGTGGTGTTTTGATAGGATAAACACAAACATAATGTATGGAATCATGCCAGGCCTGATAAAATTTTCTTCTTGAGATGCAATTTTTCAAGTACCCTTTCATATGCTTTGTGTAATGCAATCAATTTATATAATTTTCTATATATATCGTTAGCTTAAAGATATAAACACAAAAAATGATAGGCAATTTTGAGATTCTAACATGTCAAATGACATGAGTTTTTTTTAAAGCACATGTTTTGATAGGCAAAATAGCCCTTGACAAAAAAGAAAACGTCAATTTTAGGCCTTGATCTAAGGCTAGATCCCACTTTAAAATCTCTACATCTCTAAGCTTTAAAAAAAAACATAAGCATAGTGAATTGAATTAAAAAAGCACCCTTAAGCTCTACACCCTAAGCTTTAGATCCCTATGATCTACACCCCACTTTAAAAATTCTACATTTTTAAGCTCTAGAGCGCCTTTTACAAATTAAAACTATAGATTCCTAAGTTGTAAATCCCGCTTTAAAATCTTTGAAGTTCTAAGTTAGTAAACCCTAAAACTCTAACGTCTCGGGGTGACCCTCCCCCTACCTGTGGATCCATGTAACATTTTCACTTTCTTTAATTCCAATTTGTAGCTTCTAATAAAAAAAAACTCTAGTTCCTCATTGGATTAGCTTTAAAATCTCAAAAAAAATATCTTTAAAGATTAAAACTCTAAAGGATAAATTCTTTCCATAAAGTTTTAACCAACAAAAATGACAACTTTAGTTATTACGTAACCCTTGACAGAAAAAAAAAAAACGTCAATTTTAGGCCTTGATATGAGGTTAGATCGCACTTTAAAATCTCTACATCTCTAAGTTTTTAAAAAAAACATAAATATAGTGAATTGAATTAAAAAAGCACCCTTAAGCTCTACACCCTAAGCTTTAGATCCCTATGCTCTACACCCCACTTTAAAAATTCTACATTTTTAAGCTCTATAACGTCTTTTACAAATTAAAACTGTAGATTGCTAAGTTGTAAATCCCACTTTAAAAGCTTTAAAGTTCTAAGTTAGTAAGTCTTAAAACTCTAACGTCTCGGGGTGACCCTCCCTCTACCTGTGGATCCATGTAACATTTTCACTTTCTTTAATTCAAATTTTTACCTTCTAATAAAATATTTTTTAGTTCCTCATTGGATTTGGTTTAAAATCTCAAAAAAAAAATCTTTAAAGATTAAAGCTCTAAAGGATAAATTCCTTCTATGAAGTTTTAACCAACAAAAATGACACCTTTAGTTATTGCTTCAAGTTTCAACCCAGAATGAAATTCTCAAAATGAAAAGATGGGTAAAAGAAGTTCTCAAATTTCAAAATGATAAAGTGACTCTTGGGATTTGTGGAGCCTCTAAGCTTTATCATTTAATATAAGACTGTCAACGTTTCATATATGAGCATTCATTTCATTTTTCAAAACTCAAAACATGTCCATCATTAGATTTACACACTCTTCATTCAATGAGTGTCCACTATCTTATTTCAACCAATCAACATTTTAAGTCTATCAAAAAATACTTGAAAATACAACTCAATTATATTTATATTTTAGTTAGCAAAAAGAGAAGTGATCTCTATAGCCTTTGCCCTTTGGACAGGCCAAAAAATATATATATATATAGCTATTGTGACTTAGTCATAAGTAACTTCTTGAAGTTTCTTAATTGATTGATCGAGGATAGTCGATACACAATGGTGTCTCCAATGCAATCTCTCTTTGGTGTTATTTAAGTTCTTTGTTTCGTGTTTAGTGTGTACTCTTTATCTAGAATGATTAATGTATCAATTTTAATATGATTGATTAGGTCTCTCCAATCTTTAAAATTTAAAAATCTTTTCAATATATCTCGAGTGTATAAGTGAAGGGTGACTTTAGAAAATGAAAAGACCATGGAAGTAGGAATGAAGGTAGGAAGTCAAAAGACTTTTTGTGTGCATATAAATATAGATGGTAGAATAAAGTGAAAAGATTTTTTGTGTGCATATAAATATAGATGGTAGAATGAGTGGAATGCACCTTATACATTTGTGTTTTTCTTCTTGGTCTTCTTAAAGTTTTCAAGTCGTTAGAGCCATTAAGAAAGCTTTTTTCTTTTTTTAAGAGCCATAAGGAATACCTTTTATTTTTATTAAAATCCAAGTCTTGTGGAAAGTGTTTTTGAGAAGCTAACAAAAATGGTTGTTTTGAAGCAATTGATTCAACATAGATAGAAGGTCTATGGATCCAATTGATTGCATAGCTTATGTAGGAAGAGATGATGCACGCCATTTCCCTTGTTGAGGAGAACACTGCCAAATACACCATGACCCACTTCAAACTTATCCTCAACCCTAAACCCTCAAAATAAAAAAGAAAATGTATAGCTATTTTGATTCTACTATGAGTAACTTTTCGAAATTTTCTCTCAAAATTTTGCATCAAAAGCCCCCGATGATCTTCAAGTTGCACCTCATGATGTATATGTCTCCTCACTTTAATGTGTATATATATATATATAAACACACGCGCACACATGTATACATGTGTGTATATTGCAAATTGTAGTGATGATGGGATGGGTTATTCCACATGTATGATGCCCATGTCCGGGGAGTCCATCCCCCTTTATGTAAACACATCACACTCTTTTTTTTTTTCTTTTTTCTTGTGTGTGTGTGTGTTGGGGGGGGGGGGGGGGGAGAGAAATTTACAAGATTTTATTTAAATGAGTATTTAAATCCAATTTTGAAAAGAAAATCATTAATTTCTAATAACAATTTCATTCACTTGAAATTCACTCGTTAAGGGATTTTCAATTACCAGTTGAGCATATGTTGTGTATAGGTCCTCTATGTAGTGAGAAGGTTTCATGACGTTGATAATGCCAAAGAAGCCCAAGAATAAACTACCAGCAAAGTACGTAGCCAAGTCATTGGAGAGTCGGATGGTCCTCAGCACTATATGGTACGGGCATATTCAAATGGGATAAAATGTGGAGGTAAAAAAAGGTGAGGCGCATGCATTGTGAGCCATGCGATCAGGTAGCCCGAATTTACAAGATCACGTGGACCGAATTTACAAAATTGCGTGCCCTGAATTTACCTGCTGGCCCGAATTTACTAACCGGCCCGCATTTACATATGTGGCATTGAAATGCCACATACTGCAACGATTTTCCCGAACACAAATTCATGCTAGGGATTTCTTCTACTTAAGATATGGATTTTTCCCTGACCACAAATTCATTCTAGCATTGCAAGGTTTGCCAATTATAGATTCTCAAAAACATAATACAATTGCCACAATCAAAGTGCAGATGAGATGCTGGAATTTTCTTGCAAAATTTAGGTTCCAGCATATAAAATTAACCACCATCAGTGTGTCATATTATGGATGACCGATACGTACTTGAGCGGAATATGCCGTTTTGCACGATAAATGTGCAGAATTTATGTAATCTTGTTAGCACCACAAGATAATAGCATCGAAGGACCATTGAAGAAGAAACACTCTAGATGTAGAGCCAAAGACTGCTTGGCTGTCTTTTGAGGGTTTTGTACTAGTTCAAGCAGCTCTTGACGGAGAGAAGGATGTCATGGGCAGAGAGCACTTCCTCATAAAGGTGATTGCGCTGAGGGACCTCCATAATTACCAGTTGGGCACGGCAAGACGAGCTAACTGACGTGATACCATCTGACAGCATGTGAAAAATGTAGGAAAACAGAATGCCAAACCTTCATCACCTTCAAGAAAGGGAATGATGTCTGAGGCACCCACAAAGGGAAGTCCTACAAGGAAATGACAAAATTGTGGTAAATATCCTACTGAACACCAACAAAAGCAGGAGGTGAATCGGGTGGAGGATAGAATCGCGCGCAAACCACTACGGATAGCAAATCACCGGTCATCAACACAAGTGAAAGCAAAGCTCCAAGTATGAGAAAGGGGGTGAAAGGTGCTAAGCTAAAAACAAGGCTGTTGTGTGGCGAAAAATGATATGTAATGATATACACCATAGTGCAATACAAAGAGATCCGCATGTTGAAGCAACACACAGCGCTTAAACTAGAGCAGCTTTCTCAAAATGCACATGCAAGCCTAGATTGAATACCTAGTTCCCACCAGCATTCCCCCAGAAACATAACCAAACAAGCAAGCGAGCATTACAATGCACACAGTCTTGCTTGCAGGTTGCAAGTTGACCTTGACGATATGTCAAGTTGGATGTTAATCAACCACCATTGAATTGCTAAGGGGGTAGGGAAATCTCTTGTAATAGAGGGTACTTGCGTACACGAGGAGACGTCACCTTCTTGAAATGACCCTCCAACCTTCCTGCGCATGCAAGCCTAGCTTGATTACCTGGGTTCTATCCCCCCCCCCCAACATATCAACCAAACAAGCAAGCAAACGTAACAATGAACAGAGTCTTGCAGCTTGCAAATTGGCCTTGAAGATATGTCAAATTGGATGTTAATTAACCATTATTGAATTGCTAAGGAAAGACCCATCACCGAGTAATTTCATCGAATAACTTCAGGCATTGCAACACTAGACTATAGGATTCATGACAGCCAAGTCACGGCATGCTGAACCACGTTGGCCCATGACAAAGAAAAATCATCAGAGCACATATTGAAGCCTCAACTAGCTCTTGCCTACCTCATTTCAAAAAAGAGAAAAACGCTTTTAAAGACGAGGAAAAAAGGACCTTTGAACAAGGCACAAGCGCATACATGCGCGAATCCACACAGTTGGCAGCCCTTGTCCATCATCATCATCCCCCAAGCCAAGAGTTAGTGGAAGTCTCATGTTGAGCTTTAGAAAAACCTTTTGAGATGGGGGATGGTTGCCTAGATAATGAAACATCACCTTCTTGAAATGACCCTCGAAACTTTCTGCATGTGCAAGCCTGGCTTTGCGTTGATCACTCAGAATTGTGAAGCCCATGCTGCCACCACAAATATGACGCAAACATCAGCCCAATGCAGATGAAGAGATCACAGAAAATAGGCATGTGAAGCACACGTTGACATGAACAGATTAACAATACACATTCTAGTGTGTGCTCCCTGCCAAATTTGCACATTTCCTCGACCATCCAAAAGGTTACCAAAATGGAAAGACGCAGAGATTGCTGACTTCACTTACAATTCAAACAGGCACATGTTGATATGAACAGCTTAACAATACAATCATGTCAATTTACACATTCTAATGTATGCCTCCACGTCAAATTTGAAAATTTGCTCGACCACCAAACAATTGCCAAAATGGGAGATGCAGAGTTTGCTGACCTCCCTTACAATCCATACCAAACATTCTAAGAAATCGGCACACTAAACTCTCAGTTGGCAACACGGTGCACCTCTTGCGACCTGAGTACAGGACAAACTCCTATGATCTACTATTCTGTGTAAGAAGTATCAAACAAGGTGTGGCACACACAGAATATGTTGTTGGTGTTCCTGGCAGCCCACTAGCATACCATGATTTTGACAAGCTCTTGTGGATATTGATGTGTTTTCCACAACACCATAAGGCTTTAGCTTCGGCATCAGAGAAAGATCTTTACTCTCCACTTGTGATCACTCCGAATCGCTGTCAAAGCTCTCCATTGCCTTCAAGCCCCTTGGTTTCTACAACATGCAAAATAGGCAAAATCAAACTCCGAATTCTGCCAACGAGTTACGCTCTTTTGCCACACTTTGATAAACTACAATCAGGCAGTCAAGGAGAAGGCACAACTTTGCCGTAAGAAAGCGCAATGCAATCAAGCACACACACAAATATGCCATCTGCTTCATTGATTTCATCAGAATGGAATCATGGAATATTACCTTCTTGCCACGCTTCTTTTCCCTGATGTCGTATCGAGATTGCGACACATCAGCAAGCCAGCTTCCCGGCGAATAATACTGTGTAGATGTGACAGAGAATAGCCACAAAACATTAGTGACAGAATGACCTTACAGACTTGTAGCTTTTGACACACAGAAATATTCGCACGAATTAGTACACTGAATACCGAAGACCCGACTTACATGTAGAATCCTTTCGACTGCTTTGGGCCTGCGTCTAGGTCTCTGTGGCAGCTTGGTGCCCTTAAGAATGAGGAAGTCTTCTTCCTTCTCCTTTCGCGACAATCCAATCATGAATTTGGGCCAGACAAACTCCACTTTGGAAGGACTAGCTTCACTCCCTCCACCAATTGGCAACACACATGTATTCGGTGATGCCGATTTAAGGTCACATACCACCTTCTTTCGATGCTCTTGTGTATGTGTAGAAGCAGGACACGCTCTTTTGTTTCCTGCTAGAGGTGACCCTTTTCTCTCTTGTCTTACATCAGAAAGCCCATTTTTCACAGGCTTTGCTTGTTTGCCCTTCTCCAATTGTTGTGCCTGTGCTCGGACTGCGACACGGGTAGTGAAGAGGTGCTCCTTTTTTGCAACTGCACCATTCTTGAACTTAAGAATGCCCTTGGATGCAAGCGGATGGGTTGTATTTGCTGCTGACTTATCAGCTTGCACACGGACCGTCTTGCGACACAAGACGGTAGAATCATCAGGAGAATCGCATGGCTTCGGATTGTGGTTATCCGCTCTGCTGCACCTTGATCTCTTCCGTTGGCCCCATTGAAGAAGCGGAGTGGAGCATGAGAGGTGCCTCTCTCCTTCCACTTCTTGCTTCAAAGCTTCAATGGAGTCATCTTCACCGTCTCTAACAACCTCCCTCTTCATCTTCTCTGCAGCAAAAGACTCAATACCTATGGTGTGGTTCAAATCCTTGCTGTTACTAGTCAACACAAAGCCTCTAAATTTTTCTGCATTTTCATTCTCTGCGGCCACCCATTTCCGGCTGTCTTTGCTAGGGTGAATTAGCAGAGGTTCATCCTTCTTGCCGAGATTAAAACTTGCTTTTTTCTTATCGCTAGAAGGTGGAAGCACCACAACCTGCTCTCTGCAGACAAGAAATTAAGAATCAAAAGAGGCTTTGGAGAAGATTAACGAGATGCTGAAAGGCTTAATTACACAAAAACTCCCATTCAAAAGACATAGAGCCCAAATCACCATAGCTGGAACAAGAGCCCTACTCAAGTACCCGTTTGAAGGCAAAAGGGGAAAATAACACAGTCAGGACATCGCCATATCCTGCACTATATAAGCCCTACCTAATCATTTTGTATGCATCATCAGCACCAAAACACATCTACAAAAAGAGTGATGTATGCAGAAATGGCGAACCCAGCAAATATGGAATGGAAAAGCACCGGAAAATGGTAGGACTTAGTTGCAAGGAGAAAAAACACACAAAGCGCATTGCTTTCAGTAAAAGTGTATTACAGGAAGAAAAGAATGGAGAGAAGCCAGGTTCAATGTGGATACAGACCTCATGGCAAGGAGGCGCTGAAGAGCTCAAGGCGGAAAACAGGGCGACGAAGGGGAAAAAATTTCCAGTAATGTATGCTTTCTTCTTCTCGCACCGAGAGATCAGAGGAGGAGGATGAAAGGCTAGAATGTTGCGTGCGTGTGTGAGAGAGAGGCACAATGGTGTGTGTGTGTGTGTGAGAGAGAGAGAGAGAGGGGGGGGGCGCTTATTCCTACAATCACGACTGCGCTTTTTTTTGAAGCTTCAATAGTCGCATACCCATCAAAAATTGATCAGGTGTTAACTACTATATTTGATCTCCATAGCACGCTCTCGTTCAAGGCCACGCATATACATCTCTCTCCCCCTCCCCTGACAAAGCACGGTCTCTCTCTCCCTCTCTCTCTCACACACACACTCATTCTGTCTGTGTCTACCTCCTGGTTAGCTCACACCCCCATTCTCTCTCTCTCTCTCTCTCTCTCTCTCTCGGAGAATATGGAAATGGGTTGATCTACCCCGCCTTGAATCCCTGACACCAAAATTGGATAAAGGCAGTGGGGGAAAATTCTCCGAAAGGAATTCTGGTCCTTCTCACCTTTCATTCCGAGAGTACAGTGAGTAGGATTTGGATAAATCGAGAGCCCTTTTTTAAAAGCTTAAGTACCGTCGTCGTCGTCGTCGTCGTGGTCCGAGTCGCCGTGAAATATATACATTGTGTGCGCCTCTAGGATAATCGCTTTTTCAACCTTGATTTTCTAGGGCAAATTTTACGTGTAGCTACAAATCGCGGGAAATTGTTTTTTGTGCTCTTTGTTGATTGTTTCTTTTTTTTTCTTTTTTTATAAGAAGGGGGAGTGGGGGATGTGCATTTTGTGTGTGTATGAGTGAGTGAGAGAGAGAGAGAGAGAGAGAGAGGGGAGAGTGTGAGAATGAGAGAGCAAAGACAGATGGTAGATCATTGAGCTAGGATTTTCAACTCCTCTATAATACTTGCCACATGGCCACAATAGCTTAGCTACTCAATTTTAAAGAGGAGGGGACCAAAGCCACCACTTATCTATCCTTTTAGTCTCTTTTACATCGTGCATGCAAAGGTGCCACCATTAAAAATCCCTTTTCAAAACCCCTCTCCCTCTCTCTCTCACTCTCTCTCCCTCCCTCCTTGAGTTCAATCTATACTATCTATTTATTTTTCTATCTACTTAACATAATATGGCTGAAGGGAGTCCTTTTACCCGGGCTAGAAAAAAACATTTTTCCTAACCCAAGAAAATAAGGGCAAACTTGACATCTCTCAATTTTTTGGACAAAATTTAAAGATTTTTTCGGTAATTACACTCAAATTTGTGAAAACTTCTCGGTTTTCTTCAAGCCAAGCATAAAATCTAATCGTGATTTTAGGATTTCAACCAGTTAAAATACATCAGATCTCGATTTTTTTTTACATTGCTTTTTACACGTGGTGCAAGCTGCGAGATGAAGGCTACGTTCCAAAAGAGGCAGAGAGAAAGAGAGAGAGGACACGTGATAAAGAGGGAGAGACTAGTACTATATATAAAGGTGGAAAGATTCCGCCCACATGACGCTCTTTCCTTGCATCGACGGCATTCAAGCTAATGTATGTTACACGAGGCGACACAGTAGAAGACGAGAGATACAACACCGCATGGAGGACAGAGAGAGAGAGAGAGAGAGAGAGAGAGAGAGAGAGAGAGAGAGAGAGAGAGGTGCTGTTGTTAGAGGTGGCCCCTACATATTAGTTCTTACTAGTAAAACGGCTTCCCCTTCGGCGGTGGCATGGCCCCTCTTTACCCCCTTATCGGCGCATTGCACTCGCCACCAACTTACTCCTAAAAGCCTCCCAAATTGGATTTTGCTACTCTGTAGGGATTTACACCTCCCAGAAAGCTACACCTATAATTAATCTCCCCAGAGAGAGAGAGAGAGAGAGAGAGAGAGAGGTATACGGACTGCCACCAGCCAGCTCTCAGGAGCAAGCTTGCTTTGCGGCTTGTTAGCGCCATGGCTACCCTTCGTAAGCTCAACGTTCTACGTTGACTCCTAGCCGGCCACTTCGTCTTGGCACCTAATATGGTGGTTCTCCTTCGTGTAGACAAGGCCGCAAGCTTGTCCTACTTCTAGCACCTTGAGCTCCCCCACACCAGCATACCAGATGTCCTCCAGAAGCTAGTTGCCCCCTTTCCAGCCTGCCGCATGCACCACTACGTTACTTAGCTCAAAGCAAGTCCTCTATAGGCCTCCAAAGTGGGCTTCTCTCTACATATATACCTCTTTGGCTCTTGATACCCACCTTTTAAAACTCTAGTAGTCTCACGTCTGCAATAAGCAAGATAGTGCTCTCTCTCTCTCTCTCTCTCTCTCTCTCTCTCTCTCTCTCTCTCTCTCTCTCTCTCTCTCTCTCTCTCTCTCTTCAAGTCAATATGGCATTTAGAAGAGGTTAACATAACATTTCATTTCAATTCAGTTCTTTCTCTCTCTACCCTCCTACAAGAGTTCTCTCTCTCTCTCTCTCTCTCTCTCTCTCTCTCTCTCTCTCTCTCTCTCTCTCCGTGGCGAGGTAACGAAGACGAAGGCGAGGTGAGTAGGTCATCGAATTTAGTGGTACTCTGTCTATATCTCTGTTTGCGCTAATGATTGCGAGCGGACAACATGTAGCGAAGGCAAAGCGGGAGAGAATACTGGTAGGACATAGCGAGCGAGCAAGGTTGGGCCTCTCAAGTCTCTCTCTCTCTCTCTCTCTCTCTCTCTCTCTCTCTCTCTCTCTCTCCAGATCAATATGGCATTTAGAAGAGGTTAACATCTAGCCATGAGTTTGAACTCATTCGGAGTCATCCCCTAACTTAAATGCAGGTCGTTTCACTTCAATTCAACTCTCTCTCTCTCTCTCTCTCTCTCTCTCTCTCTCTCTCTCTCTCTCTCTCTCTCTCTCTCTCTCCAGGTCCTTCAAGGCAAGCTGCACCTGCATCCGCGATTTTGGCACTTAGTTGTTGTGCGACATAAAAGTAGAAGGCCATCTCCAGCAATGCCCCCCCCTCCCCCCCCTCGTGACCTCCTCGCCAGTGCTCGAAAAAAACTTTTTTTCAAAAACTTGGCAAACCTATACATGTGAAACAACAGAGGTAAATTTACAAAATTTGAAGGTTTTCTTACCTTCAAATAAAAATTTTAGAGGTAAATTTCAAAATTTGTGGGTGGGACTACACCAAACCTAGGTTTTTTTTTAGCACTGCACCTCTCTCTCTCTCTCTCTCTCTCTCTCTCTCTCTCTCTCTCTCTCTCTCTCTCTCTCTCTCTCCACGTCGTTCGAGGCAGGCTGCACTTGCATTCGTGATTTTGTGCACTGGCCGCCGTGCACCTTGGTTGTTGTGCGACATAAAGGCAAAAGGCCATCTCCAGTAATGGCAACACCCCCCCGCCCCCCCCCTTGGGACCTCCTCGCCAGTGCTCGGAAAAAACTTTTTTCCAAAACCTAGGTTTTTTTTTAGCACTGCACCTCTCTCTCTCTCTCTCTCTTTCCAGGTCGTTCGAGGCAGGCTGCACTTGCATTCGTGATTTTGTGCACTAGCTGCCATGCACCTTGGTTGTTGTGCGACATAAAGGCAAAAGGCCATCTCCAGTAATGGCAACACCCCCCCCCCCCCCCCCCTTGGGACCTCCTCGCCAGTGCTCGGAAAAAACTTTTTTCCAAAAACTTGGCAAACCTACATATGTGAAACAACAGAGGTAAATTGACAAAATTTGAAGATTTTCTAACCTTCAAATAAAAAATTTAGAGGTAAATTTCAAAATTTGTAGGTGGGACTACACTAAACCTAGGGTTTTTTCGAGCACTGCTCTTCGCTCTCTCTCTCTCTCTCTCTCTCTCTCTCTCTCTCTCTCTCTCTCTCTCTCTCTCTCTCTTCTTTCTTGCTCTGCAGAGAACACTGCCAAAATCCGACCTTTGAGTCTGCTCTCTCTCTCTCTCTCTCTCTCTCTCTCTCTCTCTCTCTCTCTCTCTGTGCGGCGAAGGTGAAGGCCAGCAAGGTGGCGAAGGCAAAGGCAAGGCGAGAGGTCATCGGATTCAGTGGCTAGCTGGGGCTCTCTCTCTCTCTCTCTCTCTCTCTCTCTCTCTCTCTCTCTCTCTCTTCAAGGCAGGCTGCACCTGCATCCGCGATTTTTTGGCACTTGGTTGTTGTGCGACATAAAGGCAGAAGGCCATCTCCAACAATGGCTACACCCCCCCCCCCCCCCCCCTAACCTCCTCGCCAGTGCTCGAAAAAAACTTTTTTCTAAAAACTTGGCAAACCTACACATGTGAAACAACAGAGGTAAATTCACAAAATTTGAAGGTTTCTTACCTTCAAATAAAAAATTTAGAGGTAAATTTCACAAAACTTGTGGGTGGGACTACACCATACCTAGGTTTTTTCGAGCACTGCGTGACCTCGCTCTCTCTCTCTCTCTCTCTCTCTCTCTCTCTCTCTCTCGTCTCTCTCTTCTCTCAACTCTCTCTCTCTCCAGGTCACCGTTCGAGGTAGGCTGCATTGATGCTTTCCATCTGCGATTTTGTGCACTGGCCGACGTGCACCTTGGTTGTTGGCGACATAAAGGCAAAAGGCATCTCCAGCAAACGGCAACGCCCCCCCCCCCCCCCCCCCCCCCCCCAGGACCTCCTCGCCAGTTGCTTGAGGACCTCCTCGCCAGTGCTTGGAAAAAACTTTTTTCCAAAAACTTGGCAAACCTACATATGTGAACAACAAAGGTAAATTGACAAAAATTGAAGGTTTTCTAACCTTCAAATAAAAAATTTAGAGGTAAATTTCAAAATTTAAGGTGGGACTACTCTAAACCTAGGGTTTTTTCGAGCACTGCTCTTCTCTCTCTCTCTCTATCTCTCTCTCTCTTTCTGTCTCTCGCTTTCTTTCTTGCTCTGCAGAGAACACTGCCAAAATACGACCTCTGAGTCTGCTCTCTCTCTCTCTCTCTCTCTCTCTCTACGCTTAGAGAGCACTGCTCGGAAGCTCAGCTATCAACAACCGGCCGCCTCTCTCTTTCTCTCTCTTTTAGAGCGCACAGGTGCAGACAGTCCCTGTGACCTATCTCTCTCTTTCTGAGCGCAGGTGCAGGCTACACCGAGAGTGCACTCTCTCTCTCTCTCTCTCTCTCTCTCTCTCTCTCTGAGTCTATCGGATGAATGTCGTGCTGCCATGTGTTAGGGGGGGACGAAATTCCCTCCCCCATTATCTTTAGTATAGATATGCCACATGCCTTCGATGTGCATGTAGATTTTTGAGAAAACCTTGAACGTGCAGATGAGCTAGTAGCCTAGCTAAGAAGACGTTGGAGACTCAAAGGTGGACCTGGCACACCTCTCTCTCCATATCTCTCTGTCTCACGCGCACATGTCTTGCGCCCGTGTCAACTTACGCAGCCCAAGTACACCGGTCTAAAATATGCCATCAAAGGTGGAGGCAACACCTCTCTCTCTCTCTCTCTCTCTCTCTCTCTCTCTCCTCGTCTCTCTCTCTCTCTCTCTCTCTCTCTCTCTCTCACTCACTCAATGTGTTGACTGCTCTCGCCTGACGCCTGTGTCACCTTGCATAGTGCACTGGTCCAAAATCTGTCGGATGAATCTCGTGATGACACATGTCTGGGAAGGGACCGAAATCCCTTCCCCCATTATAATAGTATAGATATTTCTCTCTATCCTCCTACTCTCTCTCTCTCTCTCTCTCTTTATCATCATCGCATAGATCTTCAAGTTCTCTTGGGATCGTTTCCTACAACGTCAAAATTCTCTTCTTCTTCTATTTCCTTTCTACTCGCTCTCGCTCTCTCTCTCTCTCTCTCTCTCTCTCTTCTCTCTCCTCTCTCTCTCTCTCTCTCTCTCTCTCTCATGCTTCTACATATATATATTTCCTAATATCTCTTTACATATAGATATGCTCTCTTAGGCCCCCCCCCCCCCCCCCCCCCAAAAAAAAAAAAAAAATTAATGGGAGAAGTGATACGATGGGTCCGTCTCTTAGTCTGATAACTTCCTTCCTTCGGCCAATGAATTCTGTAAACGGGCGACACTCAGATCCCCTCCTCCTCCAACACCTACGGTTCTCCTCGCGATGCCCACTGGTCTACAACCAGTGTTCGAGAAAAATGTGTCTCAGCTTAATGTCGTGCCGTTTTCAATTTCAAAACTACCGGTTCAAGGCAAGGGAAAAAGAGAAATTCCACCCCAAAATAGAGTAAAATAGTGTAAAAACCCAAAAAATAAACCTAAGTTTCTAAAATTTCCTCTTGACAAATTCAAGGAAAGGAATTTCGTAAGTTTGGAAAAAAAAAGATTTTGCCCGATCACTGTCTACAATGCACGCAAACACACGCAAACAGGCATGTAGCTCGCGCACAAAGAGGCATTGTCTATTCGCCGCCTGCTACTCACGACCTCGTGTGGTGTGTGTGTGTGTGTGTGTGTGTGTGTGTGTGTGTGTGTGTTATGGTTTCGGCATAAATGTGACGAAGGCAAGGTCCGAGTTAATGAGAAAGGACGTAGAGAGAGACGTCTCTCTCTTTTCGAGCGCAGGTGCAGGCTACACTGAGCCCGCCTGTGTGTGTGTGTGTGTGTGTGTGTGTGTGTGTGTGTGTGTGTGTGTGTGTGTGCGCTTAGAGAGCACTGCCCGGAAGCTCAACTATCAACAGTCGGCCGCCTCTCTCTCTCTTTCTCTCTCTTTCCGAGCGCGCAGGTGCAGGCAATCCCTGTGACCTGTCTCTCTCTTTCCGAGCGTAGGTGCAGGCTACACTGAGTCCTCTCTCTCTCTCTCTCTCTCTCTCTCTCTCTCTCTCTCTCTCTCTTCGCGCTTAGCCCGCCTTTGAGTTTGCAGGATGAACGTTGTGCTGCCATGTGTGTGGGGGGGGGGGGGGCGGAATTCCCTCCCCCATTATCTTTAGTATAGATAAGTTATCACATAGAACAAATTGATCACTAGACTTCCTCAAAAATGTTCTATGTGCGATTGTGGTTGTCCATGCATATTTGTGAGCTCACATGTGTTACATGTATATGCATGGGATGTGTGCCTTTGTTTCGATGCAGATGGTTCTCCTATCTCCTTCCATGCACTTGTGCAACACCAAGGGGCTTCAACCTACTCTACAACCCGTGTACACTTCATGCAAAAGGATAGAGAAGACTAAAAGTTTTGGCGCCAAGCTATTTTTGGTAGCATTTTGCATGCCACAAAATCATTCCACTACTGCAACCTTGAAATAGCACACAAAATGGTAATAAAAAGTGGTGAGAGAACTCATGGGAGTCCAAGGGACATTTGTCTCTTTGCTTTTTTGTGTGTGGATGATCGGAGGGTGCAAAGTGCTCCATGAGGAGGCTACATACCGTATACAAGAGCAATAGCATGGGCACATGCCACTTCATGGAAAACTACACAAATCCCAGATGACAATCTCTCGTTACAAGACTACGACGACACACAATCAAGTCCGCATCGACCTATTTGCAATGGTGGCATGGCTAGCTCGACCAAGCGCTATCTTCCCTCAATTACTTTATGAGCAGGCACCTCATAGGTAAATTGCTCACATGATTTTGGGGCTACTTGAAGTACAATCTAGATTATTATGTATAATAACTGACTATTTATGAGATGTGGTAGCTTCGACCATCATGACTAACTTATTGAAACTGATTCAATATACTCACTCCCACTAGTCCATGCAAAAGAAAAATTGTGAAAGCTAGCAACTCAAAGCAAGCAAGGCCCCTTGATGGGCTATATATGATGAGATCAACCGAGTGAGATAGAGAAATGACATGCTAGAAGAACTGGTTTGGAAGCGATATGATTGACAACCCAAAGTTAATGGCAACACAATTATGTTCATTGAAACATATTGATGCAAACCATAACCTTGCAGGGCATGCTATCTTGCCCTCCTTATATCAAGGAGTGCTGTGTGTGTGTGTGTGTGTGTGTGTGAGAGAGAGAGAGAGAGAGAGAGAGAGAGAGATTTTAAGAGATAGAGAAGAAGAGAGCTTGAGCTCTTTCAAGAGCTCAAGAGCGTGCGTGCACACACACACACACACACACACACACACACACATGGAGGCAAAACCTTTTTTTTCTTCTTCTTCACTAACTAAAGATAATAAGTCTACAATGCATAAAAGGGAAAATACATGATAAGGAGAAACTAGTACAATAGTCTAGTGTGGACCTCCAATGAGTGAGCTGGATGGATAAGTGTAGCATCACTCCAATAGGTAGACCAAGTCGAAGTAGTCTAGTTGTAGTATCATTAGTATCCACCAAAGTGCGCTAGCGATGATGACTATTGGTGATAGTCATGGACTATTGGTGATAGTCATGGAGTAATAGTACATGGTGAGCTAACAACACTCCCCCTAAAGCTTAAGATCTCTTCTTCTCTACTTCACTAACGAAACATGAACCCATTGGTAGACCATCGATCATATGTGCTACTAGCCCCAATCCACATGTGTGTAGCCATCAAGCTACAAGTCGATATGAGCCCTATAAAAAAGTGCATGATCCAAAGTAACACTCACATAGTACAATGCGCACCTCATTGCATCCATGTGTGGCTTGACAACACTCCCCCTCAAGCTCAAGCTCTCTTCTTCTCTACTTCACTAACGAAACATTAAACCATTGGTAGACCATCGATCATATGTGCTACTAGTCCGCATATGTGTAGCCATAAAGCTACATGTCATATCAGCCCTATAAAAAATTGCATGATCCAAAGTAGCACTCGCATAGTACAATGTGGAGTTAGGTCTTCGAGCGAGCTCAACGGAGCGAGCTTTAGAGCGAGCTTTTTTTTTTTTTTTTTTGGAGCCCATGTGCTTCCTCCTCTTCCCTTCCTCCTCCTTCTCACCCTCCTCCTCCAAAATCCTTTCTCTCCTCCACCTCCTCTCTCCATCTACTCCTCTAACCACCTTCCCTTCCTCCAGCTCCTCCTCTAAAAACCACCATCCCTTCCCTAAAGTCCTCCTATCTCCTACTCCCTTCTTCCTCTCTCTCTTCTTAGTCACTCTATGACCTCTCTCTCTCTCTCTCTCTCTCTCTCTCTCTCTCTCTCTCTCTTGTGCTATCTTCCCTCTATGTGAGTGGTCTCTCTCGTCAGCTCGCCACCCCTCTCTATTGTTGTCTCCCCCTCCCACCCACCTACCCCCCCCCCCCCCCCCCCCCCTCCTTCCCCTCTCTCTCTCTCTCTCTCTCTCTCTCTCCCCCATTGCCTTCCCTCCCTTCCTGGAGTGAGCTCCACCCCTTCCTCCTCTTGCCGCCCATGTGCTTCCTCCTCTTCCCTTCCTCCCCTCCTCACCCTCCTCCTCCAAAATCCTTTCTCTCCTCCACCTCCTCTCTCCATCTCACTCCTCTAACCACCTTCCCTTCCTCCAGCTTCTCCTCTAAAAACCACCATCCCTTCCCTAAAGTCCTCCTATCTCCTACTCCCCCTTCTTCCTCTCTCTCTCTCTCGTCCTCCTCTCTCTCGTCTCTCTCTCTCTCTCTCTCTCTCTCGTGCTATCTTCCCTCTATGTGAGTGTCTCTCTCTCGCTCGCGCACCCCTCTCTATTGTTGTCTCCCCCTCCCACCCCCTAACCCACCCCCCCCCCCCCCTTCTCCCTCTCTCCGTCTCTCTCTCTCTCTCTCATCTCTCTCTCTCTCTCTCTCTCTCTCTCTCTCTCTCCCTCCCATTGCCTTCCCTCCCTTCCTGGAGTGAGCTCCACCCCTCTCTCCTCCCATGTCCCTCCCTCTCTCTCTCTCTCTTCTCCTCTCTCTCTCTCTCTCTCTTCTCTCACCACACACACACACACACACACACACACACACACTGATAGCGGAAAAAAGAGCAGTGCAATTGGGTGGCCTCTGTACTCGTGCACACTCCACAAACCACGCCTCATGCAAACAAGCAAAGAACAAAACAAGGGGCACCACCCTAAATTAAGAGGTTTAGGGACCTCACACATACTGCACATAGGCAAGTGAGACTTCTGGCATTATGATGGCATCAAAACATATGGCAAAACACATAGAAACGAAGCTTAGGGACCTTATGTAGCGTATATATACACAAGACATCAGCTTAACAATACAACGGCATCTGATCATACATAACAAGGATAGAGAAGAAGCACCCAAGGATGGCATAATCCCCTTGTCAAAAACAATCAACCCAGCAAGTAGGTATGATCCTACTAGCAACACATCAATACCTTAGAGAATGTATGGCGAGGATGGTGGCCATGGAGCATGAGAGAAGACTCCTTATTTAGGTTTAAGGGCTAGTAATGTAGCATACTAGAGGGAGAGAGAGAGAGGGAGAGAGAGTAGAGCTCCATCCATAGCTCCTCATTGTGAGCAATGTCGTCATAGCTTCGTTGCTTGGTGAAGTGGGTGAAGTGTTGGTTTTGAGTGAGAGAAGGCCTCCTTATATAGTTTTCTGAGAGGTTTTAGGATTAGGGATAAACATGCTTAAATCCGCTGATTGGGGTTACTTTTTGCTTAGGGTGGTCAACAGATTGAGGTCACCTGATATGTCACCATCAAGATATTCTCTAGAGTGATGTGAGATGGGAGGGTAAATGCTGATTTTTCTAATTGTGACACATGGGGATAAGGCCTTGACCAGCATTTAAGAGCAGGTAAGGTGCTGTTGAAACTGGAGGTTCTGCACATGTCAGGGGTAGACCTGCGGAGGGAGGTGGCGCTGGGTCCTCCTGAATATCAAATTCTCAAAAAAAAATCCTCAACCATGGCTTCTTTTGACATGTGTTCTTTGAAAAAATCAGCATGTCTCTTTTCAACTCAAAAGTCTTTATCCCTGTTGACTCACCTTTCCCATAAGATTTTCCCCTTTTCCTCTCCTCCTGTAACTGCATTGTTGGATGCCCAATCACTGCTTCTAGTAACAGTGAACTATTACCTACCAAATACTTATGGTGCAGTAAAAAATATTTACCATGGGTAAAAAAAAGTTACTGTAGGTAAAAAGTGATTTGTATTTACCATGTCAGTGAAAAAATATTTATTGTAGGTAAAAAATATTTACTGTGGCAAAAAATATTTACTGTCGTAAAAAAGTGAAAACGGAGTATGCTGTCTGTGAGTCCACACGAACATCCTCCGTGTAAATTTCACTAGAAATTCACACCTAGAATGGGCTATTCTGTAAGATATAGGTATGTAGGCATGCATAAGAGCTCGTTCCCACGTATCTTCTGTCCATGGCACTTTTTACTCTTTGGTGCTTGTGAAGTAGATTTTTCTTCTCTTTCGAGATCCCTTGGACTAGAGTATCCTCATCTCCCCAACAACTGATTGTGCCTTTATTGCATCTTCAGAAGGGGTCCTAAAAACCATGCATCATATAGCCCTCCCCCTTAAGCTAGAGGAATTTGATGCCTCTAGCTGTAGGTTGTGCTACAATAGGGTTCTCTTGAATACTTACCCACCTGGTACCAATTGAATTTGCCATGTTACTGCTTTCTTGGCTGATGCACCCTGTTTAGTCCTTTCTGATGAATAATTGTATCCATCCATGACTAACAACTGGTCTCCTAGACCCTTGAAAGCCATACCCCATCCATTGTCAATATCCACTTTCACTGGTAGCATTCTCTCTCTTTTTTTTTTTTTTTTTGAAACGACTATGTACATGATTGTTACCTTAGTTGGAGCTCGAATATGATGAGCTCTCCTCTGAACCATCCTTAGCTTTGATTTCCCCAGCATATGGCTGTGAAAGACGACATTGGTAGGCCTTCAATCGCCAACCATTTACCGGGGTCTGATGTACCTTACCATCTAGGTCACCTAGTTGGTAACTACTATTTGAGAACCTCTGTATCACTACAAAAGGGCCTTCCCACTTAAGCAAGAACTTACCAT
This sequence comes from Adiantum capillus-veneris, assembly GCF_014529385.1. NCBI lineage: Eukaryota > Viridiplantae > Streptophyta > Polypodiopsida > Polypodiales > Pteridaceae > Adiantum > Adiantum capillus-veneris. The sequence continues at coordinate 25,469,100 of NC_140956.1, read as the reverse complement.
CCTTCCTGCGATCAAAGCGATTGTCGTATCTGAGCACTAAAGAACCTTCCTTGATACCTTTCTTGACAAGGTTGCGATTGAACTTCTTTTGTTTCTTCTCTGCTTGGGCTGCATAGTACTTCACTGCTGACTCTCGATCTAGCCCTAACCTCTCCAAATCGATGATTCTTCCTTCCACCTGCTTCTCTTGACTATCCTCTTGATGTGCTTTTAGAACTCGGAGGCTCGCTAGCTCCACTTCTATAGGCAATAGTGCCTCATGCCCGTAAACCAAGTGAAAAGGTTATACCCCAAGGATGTTTTAAAGGATTTTCTGCTAGCCCAAAGTGCTGCATCTAGGTGTTTGTCCTGCCTTGATTAAATGCATGTACTCCACCCCCATAATGATGTATTCCTTCTTTGATTGAGTGCAAGGTAGTGGCCCTATTGCATCTATCCCCCATTTTTCAAATGGCCTATAGGTTTTGATTGGATGCTGATTTTCATGGGTAAGACGCCTTGGTCCAGCTTTTTGGCAAACCTCACATGTGCGGCACCAATGTTGTACATCTCGATGGAGGCTTGGCCACGTGAACCCTGCTTGTAAAATCTTTCTGCTAGTAATCTCTTGTGCAAAGTGGCCACCACACACACCTTCATGACAACTAAACAAAATATCGTTTATCTCTTGGGATGCAGGAACTCTCCTTAAGACAGCATCTTTCCCTCTACAATACAATTCCTCATTCACTAAGCTATAGCTGGTAGCCTTTTTTGCCAACCATCTACGTTCACTTTTACTCATACCAGAGGGTGCTTCACAATGCTCAAGAAAGTAAAGTAAATCATGCAGCTCCTCCTTTCCCTGGTATAAAGGAATTTTCACAAGGATAGCACCTACTATGAGAGTTTGTAGTTCTTCACCTGCTAAGGCATCTGCTTCTCGATTTTGATCTCTAGGTACAAAGTGCACTCGAACTTCTTTAAAACTCTTCAACAAGGCCTTTGCTTCCCTCATCTTAACAGACAATTTGTCATTTTTATAGGCCCATACACCAACCATTCTCTTAACAATCAACATGGAGTCACCAAAAACATTTAGCTTTGTGATGCCCTGAGAAAGACAACATTGCAACCCTAAAACAAGGGCATGGTACTCTGCCTCATTGTTAGAATGAACCTCTTTTAGATGAAACCCTTTTGCAAAGATCTTCTCCTTCTCTGGACCTAATATTACTATGCCTGCTGATGCCTTGTCTTTGGTCCTCTTGTAAGCCCCATCAAAATACAGACTGTGTGCTCCCAGTAGAACTTCAGGCTCCGGGATAGGCGGTACCTTACTAGGTGCCTCTTTCTTGGCCTTCTCATAACACCTTTGTGTGAGAACATCTGCCAAACAAGCACGGGTGGAATCCTCTACTTGTAGTGTGTAGTCAAACTCTTGAAACTGCACCACCCACTTTGCTATTCTTTGAGACAATTCCATGTGTTGTAGGGCATATGGAAAAACCTCCTCAGTTGTGATCACCACAAATTGTCTCGGAAGTAAGTAAGCCTGAAACTTCTCCACTGCAAACTTAAGAGCTAGCACCAATTGCTTAGTTGCGCTGAAACCCTTTTCAGCAGCTGTCATCACTCTACTAGAGAAGTAGACTGGTCTCATGAGAGATGTCTTTGGGTCTTTTTGCATCAAGACAGCTCCTAGAGCTTCTAGACCTACACTAGGATTTACATAGAATAATTCACCCCATGTGGGTTGTAGGACGACAGGCAATGAGCTCAAAATGGTTTTAACTTCTTGAAAGCACCTTTCACCCTCCTCACTCCATGTCAATGTAGTGTGTTTAGTGAGCTGCTGCAAAGGATAGATTGCCTGAGAAAGGAGATGTATGAATCGTCCCATGTAGCGAACCTTTTGAATGAAGGAGACTAGTTGCTTCACGTTTGAAGGAGTAGGTAAAGCTAACAATGTCTTTACCTTTTCAGGGTCAGCCTCAATACCATCTTGAGACACAACATGGCCTAGTAGAGTGACCTTGCTCTCACCTATGTGGCACTTGTCTTTATTCAATTGCCCACCCAATTGGGCCAGACGGGTGAAACCTTCATCAACCTTGGACAGATGTACTTCCCTAGAGCTGTAAATGCAAAAATCACCAATGAAGACTCGTATGGACTTACCAAAGTAAGGTTGAAACACCAAGTTCATAAACCTCTGGAAAGTAGCTGGGGCATTATTTAAACCAAAAGGCATAACTCTATAAGCAAAACACCCCCAAGGTGTTATGAAGGTAGTCTTTCTTTGGTCTTCATCTGCAATTCTGATTTGGAAGTACCCTGAGTACCCATCACACACTGTGTACCTTTCATGACCATCCACTTCATTTAGTATTTCATCTTGAAAAGGCAAAGGAAAATGGTTCCTTTTTGTGGCTGCGTTTAGAGGCTTGTAATCCACACATACCCTCCACTTCCCATTTTTCTTTGGTGCTACCACAACTGGAGACACCCACGCAGAATCTTCCACTGGGTAGATAAATCCTGCCTTGAGTAATCTTTTTACTTCTTTTAAGAATGCATCTTGTTGCACTAGCCCTAATCTCCTTAGCCTTTGCACCACTGGTTTGGCACCTTCCTTTAATTGGATATGGTGTTGGGTTACCGTCACTCCTTTAATGTGCTCGTAATCAGTTATAAAGAGGCCAGCATGCTTCTTTAGTACCTGCAAATAGGGTTCTCTCTCTTCTTCTAGTAGGTCCTTAGCTAGCATCTCCTCTAAGTCTGTGGCTTCTTCCTTGTTTAGAGAGTCTTGACCACCTTCTCCTTCTAGGTTTCGCAGTATTATACCCATGACTTCCAAAGAGCTAGCATCCTCCTCAGATGACTCATCCTCAGATGAAGAGCAGCTGCTTGTGCTCCATTCATCCATAGAAGTCTCCATCTCTAGGTCTTGTTGTCTACCCTGCTTCATGTCATACACAATTTTTTGTTGCTTGCCACCTACCTTATGATTTGGTCGCAACTCAAGGGAACCTATCTCCCAATCTTACCTAGCTTTCATAGCCATAAGCCAAGGTCTTCCAAGGATTAGCGGATAGCCCTCCCCCTTAGTTGGGATCACATAAGCATCAATTGAGATTGCCACACCAAAAGCTGAAACCTTCACTCCATTAACCTTTCCCACACAAGCCATCCTTACATTATTTGCCATCTTAGCTTGTAAGGAAGTTTGCTCGTTTACTTCCAAACCCAACCTTTGCATTAATTTCTCTGTCATAACACAAATCTCGGCTCCACCATCTACGTACACATTGGAGACTCGCTGACTCTTAATCTCTGCATCAATGACTAGCACGATATCCTTCATGCCTCTTGCACTAATAGACCCAACTGACTTTGCCTTAGCCCTCCTGGTGTTGACCATCTTAGACCAGGTTCTACGCATCTTTGGGGAAAGGTGGAGGAGTTGCTGCCATGAAATCTTTGGTCCTTGCTTACTCACATCTGCTACCAGTTCGTAAGGTATGGATCCTACCCCAAGTGGAAAGTCTTCTACTCCTATGTGCCTCCTTGACCTACTCTTCCTTTTCTTGTCTCCTATCACTTGGGAGGAACCCTCATTTCCTTTATCCGGCTCTGAAGCTTCCATTTCATCAGTTCTTTGTCTCCTAACTCTCTTTATTGGCATGGCAACAGCTTCCTCCATTTTTTTTTTCCCTTTATCCTTACCATTGTCAAGACTTATGACAGAGACAGCCCTGTCCTCCCCTCCCGATGGTAGTGGAGGGATCTCTGCTGGTGCTTGTGGTGGTGGAGGAGGGGGTCTCAATATTTGGATTGGTGGAGCCATGTGTGCATTTTGTCCATTTAGTGGCCTAGCTCGAGGAGGAGTGACTTGCTGGCGAGGAGGCCGTCTTTGATTACCATTTCCTTGATAGCGTCGTGGATGGGGCAATAATACATGCCGTGACCTACCTCTCCACAGTTGTAGCAAATGTACTCACGTGCTTGCCTTTGTCCTTCTTGTCTATTTCGTTCATTTCCTGGCTGGGGAGCCCTTACACCTTGAACCAGATTGATGGACAGGCTCTCTAGTTGATTGGTGATTTGTTGAAGTAATTCTTGTTGAGAGGACTCTTGGTGTGTTGCTCCTGTCCCTGCTACTACCCTTGTCGTAGGTTGAGCTAGCGGTGGAGGCTCCATTCCCCTTGTAGTTGAGCTTGGAATTTTAACTTCCTATCCTTCTCCCTTGCATAAGTCATAGCTTTATCAAAGGTATCTGGGAATTTACCTTTTACCTTTTCTCGAAGGATGGGGTAAAGCCCTGCCAGGAAACAGTCCTTCTTTAGGCATTCTGGCGCCCTTTCTCCTTCACCTAGTGATGCACACCATTTCTCCCACAGGTTGGAAAACTTTCCTTCATAGCTTCTATAGTCATTGGGTGATGTTTGGCGTAGCTCTAAGAGCTGTCTCCATATCTCCTCTGGAGGCTCATGGCGGCGAAATTCTTCGATGAAGGCCATCTTTAAGGACTCCCAGTCTCTTCTTTCTTCAGGTGCCAAAGTTTGATACCATAATTTTGCACTTTCCCTCAAGACCAAAGGAAAGGCCCTTAACTTAACTTCGTCATCCCTTCCCGATACCAGAAAGGCCATTTCCAAATTATCCAAAAGTCTGAGCAACCTCCCCAGGATTACCATAAAAATTAGGAAGGCCATAAGTGAGAGAGTAAACAATTACACAAACAGCTCCAATTTATTTTAAAATAGAGTATGGTAATTACAATTTGGAGCTTTAGCACAACTTAGCTCAAAATAGGATGAAGATCGACACATCAAAGGAATGGTAATAGTCTAGTAAGGGTAGATGACAGGATGAGGAGAGCGCAAGATTTCCCCAAGTCTCTCGGCTCCAAACAACAGGGCTATTCTTTGCTGATAAAATATTTTTCTATCAATACAAATATTCACATGGATATGGCGCACAAAATGGAAAGGAAACATGCGGGGATCATCATTCTCATTATTGCATCCATACTTACACACAAGAGCCTAGCTTAGTTGCACCACCTTGGGACCAATGAGCCTGATCAGCCACAGAAGGTCAGCACCTCGGATCACTTCGACTCTTCCTGATGCATCTGTGAAGACGTAAGGCGTGATGGCAACACTTTGTACAATGCTGAGCCTTTTAGCAAGCAACAATTGGATGCTATTACCATAATCAGCATGACGAATGAAAGTGACACCATTAATGTGCAGCACATCATCAACTAAGATAGTTTCCTTAGATTGAGATAACTTCTTGAAAATTAGCAGCAAAGGTAGGGCAGGAGGCTTTTCACTCGGTCTCCAAAGCACTTTGACAATATCCAAAGTGATCTTCACGCGGACAGGAGGTTGGCTTGGGATTGGTGGTGTCTGGATTCACAAAGTGCACTGGGAGCACTCGCAGACGGGCGGCAATCTGTAGGCAAGCCTTCGCCTCTTTGCTTTAGGAGGATTTAGGGGTGAGAGTCGTGGTTGGAAGTTGGAGGTTGAAGTTGGTTGCTCACTAGCCTTTTTCTTGCCTGTAGTGGTCATGTAATCCCTTATTAATGAGATTAAGACAAATGTTACCTTACGCTTGAGCACGCGCTGCGGCCTTGGGCCACTTAGGTGTAGAGGTGATCTTCCTCCTCTTAGTCGGCTCCTCAGGAAAGAGAGGTCTGGTGATGCTTTCTCTTCCCTTAATGTGTGTCACAGTACCTTCGTGTATGTTGATGTAGAATATTTCAAGCTAGTGTGCGTTGGAGGTTTCTGGAGCACTCATAGGTTGAGAGGAGAGGTATATCAAGCTCTTCTTCTTACTCTCCTTCGTTGGCGACGATCACGAACAAGGCATGTAGAAGAACTTACTTCTTGAATTTCAATGACACTGCAACTTGGTAACAAGACCTCGATGAAAGCTTTTAAGGCCTCTAAAGCCTCCTCCTCTTGTGTTCTCCAATTTGCAAACTCCTCACGCCATTCGTCCATGTTGTAGATTGCACATCTTCATTGCTTGTGGACTGAAGGTCTGTGTAGCCCTCCTCCATGGGGGCACCAAAATGATAGCGGGAAAAAGAGCAGTGCAATCGGGTGGCCTCTGTACTCGTGCACACTCCACAAACCACGCCTCATGCAAACAAGAAAAGAACAAAACAAAGGGGGCACCACCCTAAATTAAGAGGTTTAGGGACCTCACACATAGTACACATAGGCAAGTGAGACTTTTGGCATTATGATGACATCAAAACATATGGCAAAACACATAGAAACGAAGCTTAGGGACCTTATGTAGCATATATATACACAAGACATCAGCTTAACAATACAACGACATCTGATCATACATAACAAGGATATAGAGAAGCAAGCCAAGGATGGCATAATCCCTTGTCAAAAACAATCAACCCAACAAGTAGGTATGATCCTACTAGCAACACATCAATACCTTAGAGAATGTATGGCGAGAATGGTGGCCATGGAGCATGAGAGAAGACTCCTTATTTAGGTTTTAGGGCTAGTAATGTAGCATACTAGAGGGAGAGAGAGAGGGAGAGAGAGAGTAGAGCTCCATCCATAGCTCCTCATTGTGAGCAATGTCGTCATAGCTTCGTTGCTTGGTGAAGTGGGTGAAGTGTTGGTTTTGAGTGAGAGAAGGACTCCTTATATAGGTTTCTGAGAGGGTTTTGGATTAGGGATAAACATGCTTAAATCTGCTGATTGGGGTTACTTTTTGCTTAGGGTGGTCAACAGATTGAGGTCACCTGATATGTCACCATCAAGATATTCTCTAGAGTGATGTGAGAGGGGAGGGTAAATGCTGATTTTTCTAATTGTGACACATGGGGATAAGGCCTTGACCAGCATTTAAGAGCAGGTAAGGTGGCTGTTGAAACTGGAGGTTCTTCACATGTCAGGAGGGGACCTGCGGGGGGGAGGTGGCAGCTGGGTCCTCCTGAATATCAAATTCTCAAAAAATCCTCAACCATGGCTTCTTTTGACGTGTGTTCTTTGAAAAAATCAGCATGTCTCTTTTCAACTCAAAGTCTTTATCCCTGTTGACTCACCTTTCCCATAAGATTTTCCCCTTTTCTCCTCCTGTAACTGCATTGTTGATGCCCAATCACTGCTTCTAGTAACAGTGAACTATTACCTACCAAATACTTATGGTGCAGTAAAAAATATTTACCATGGGTAAAAAAAGTTACTGTAGGTAAAAAGTGATTTGTATTTACCATGTCGGTGAAAAATATTTACTGTAGGTACTTACTGTGGCAAAAAATATTTACTGTCGGTAAAAAAGTGAAAACGGAGTATGCTGTGCTGTGAGTCCACACGAACATCCTCGTGTAAATTTCACTAGAAATTCACACCTAGAATGGGCTATTCTGTAAGATATAGATTGTAGGCATGCATAAGAGCTCGTTCCCACGTATCTTCTGTCCATGGCACTTTTTACTCTTTGGTACTTGTGAAGTAGATTTTTCTTCTCTTTCGAGATCCCTTGGACTAGAGTATCCTCATCTCCCCAACAACTGACTGTGCCTTTATTGCATCTTCAGAAGGGGTCCTAAAAATCATGCATCAACACACACACTAGGACGAGAGGGAAGGGTGGCAAGGCTATACTCTCTCTCTCTCTCTCTCTCTCTCTCTCTCTCTCTCACACACACACACACACACACACACACACACACACACACACTGGGACGAGAGGAAAGGGTGGCAAGGGTAGAGAGAGAGAGAGAAGAGAGAGAGAGAGAGAGAGAGAGAGAGAGAGAGGCAGAGGGAGAGGGTGGAGAGAGCTATTTTAAAAAAACAAAGCACTAGCAGTATCTCTAGTGCCTCCCTTTTTTGTAAAAGAGGGAGAGAGGGGGAGAGAAAGAGAGAGTGATAGTGGGAGGGGAAGAGAGAGGGAGGGAACTGGGAGGGAGAGAGAGATAAAGAGAAGAGGGGTGGTAGGTGGAGAGAGAGTAGGAGATTGGGAGAGAGAAAGAGAGGGAAGGTGGAAGTGCAATCATCGTCGTCCCACCAAGTAGAGGGTAAGCCCCTGATGTGGAGGGATAGCGCCAATCCTTTTTGTTGATGACGTTCTTGAATGCATTCTTCTACCTTGGAAGATAGGGCGGTGGTTGCTGCATTGACTTGAGTGGCAAGATTTGCCATACTTGCGGTGAGCGTGTGCTCAACTTCCTTTGCTTGGGCAAGGATATGCTTCGTGTCAATTTGCTTTTGTGACTCCAAGAGGGTGAGGCGGGTCTCCAAGGCCTCGAGACGCCCCTTGACTTTCGTGTTTTCATCTCTGAGTTCTCGGAGTTGCACTCGGAGGAGGTCTGTCGAATCCACCCGTGGAGAGTGCACAAAGAGGCGTGTCGGCTTGATTGGTGTGGAGGACTTCTCTCGCTGCATCGTGTGGGAATGACTCCTTGGATATGAGGCAGACCTTAGTGGGAAAACCTGGAGAAAGTTTTCAAAGTGTCGGGGAGGGCTGAGTCGGCAGGCAGCGCGAGGAGGGGTTGAGAGGCTCGACAGACTGTCGAGGCTTACGAGATGTTGTCTGGCAATAGAGGAGGGGACTGCACTGTGACTGACGGGACCTCCCCTCGAGGCTGCCCCTCACCCCGAGGAAGGTCGACCAACGTGAAGAAGAAGGGTTCCTCTGCTAGAGAGAGAGAGAGAGAGAGAGAGAGAGAGAGAGAGAGAGAGAGAGAGAGAGAGAGAGAGAGAGAGAGAGAGAGAGAGAGAGAGAGAGAAGGGGGGAGAGGGGTCCGCAAGGGAAGGGCAAGGTTGGGCACGCGAGGGGGGGGGGGGGGGGGATTGTGAGAGGGGGAGAGTGGAGTGTAGGTTTTTTATATATATATATATATTAAGGGAAAGAGATGGAGTGTTAGGGGGTGCTTTTTTTTTTTTTGGGCCTAAGCACCCCCTAACACTCCATCTCTTTCCTTATATATATAAAAAAAAAACCTACACTCCACTCTCCCCCTCTCACAAACCCCCCCCCCCCCCCCCCCCCCCCGCGCGCCTCTCTCTCTCTCTCTCTCTCTTTCACTTCAAGTTCAAGAGTCTGAGTACCACACACTTCTAGAGTGCTCTACTTTTGGTCACATCCAGACTTACTTCCTTCACATTTTCAGCCATGACCTACACCTACACACTTTCCTCTCCGAGCCATAGTGTGGGCTTTCCATTGCACAGCCAGAAAGAGAGAGAGAGAGAGAGAGAGAGAGAGAGAGAGAGAGAGAGAGAGAGAGAGAGAGAGAGAGGAGGACGTATATATATATATATATATATATATATATATATATATATATATATATATATATATATATATATATATATATATATATATATATATATATATATATATATATATATATATATATAATATATATAGAGAGAGAGAGAGAGAGAGAGAGAGAGAGAGAGAGAGAGAGAGAGAGAGAGAGAGAGAGAGAGAGAGAGAGAGAGAGGAGGCAGGATCGAAGCTAGGGAAGAGGGAGGGGCGGACATAGAGCAAGAGGTGGGGGCCAGAGAGAGGAAAGAGGTGGGCTGGAGAGAGAGAGAGAGAGAGAGAGAGAGAGAGAGAGAGAGAGAGAGAGAACAAGGGGCAAGAGAGGGAATGGGTTGGAGGGATCATGAGAGGGAGAGAAGGGGAGCGGTGAGAGGGTCTGCTTTAAAAAAAAAAACCAAAGGCACTAGCAAAATCGCTAATGTTTTAGGTTTTGCTGGAGAGACAGAGGGAAAGAGAGGAGAATTTTAACGTTATTGAAAAGTAGAGAGAGAGAGAAAAAAGAGAGAGAGAGAGAGAGAGAGAGAGAGAGAGAGAGAGAGAGAGAGAGAGAGAGAGAGAGAGAGAGAGAGAGAGAGAGAGAGAGAGAGAGAGACATGGGGAGAGAGGGGTGGAGCTCACTCCAGGAAGGGAGGGAAGGGAAGGGGGGGGGAGAGAGAGAGAGAGAGAGAGAGAGAGAGAGAGAGAGAGAGAGAGAGAGAGAGAGAGAGAGAGGGGGGGGGGGTAGGGGGTAGGGGTGGGAGGGGGAGACAACGAGAGAGAGACACACGCACAGAGGGAAGACAACACGAGAGAGGGGTGGGGAGAGAGAGAGAGAGAGAGAGAGAGAGAGAGAGAGAGAGAGAGAGAGAGAGAGAGAGAGAGGAGGTCCTTGGCACATGGTAGTAGTAAGTTAGCACCACTAACCACCAGTGGTGGGCTAGGGTGGTGGGTGGTGATGGTTGTTAAGGGGCGGCAATGGGAGGTAGTGGTGGTGGGATGAAAAAAAAAAAAAAGCTCGCTCCAAAGCTCGCTTCGTTGAGCTCGCTCCTTAACCGTCCCCTACAATGTGCACCTCATTGCACCCACGTGTGGCTTCCTAAGAGAGTGCATAAACTGACTCACCAATCCAACTATGCAAAGTATGGATGTGAGATAGTTGGCAAGTAGATCAAACTAGCCTCGATCTTCATGTGCATGGTAGTACTTGACCTACATCCTTCCCCAACTTCAAATTCCAATTTAAGGGCATTGCAATAGGCTTACAAACAATCATACCATACTTTGTCAACATGTCCAAAGCATACTGCCTTTGCAACAACCATGCACTCTCTTATCTGCAAATAATCTCAATGCCCAAAAAGTAACACAATTCTCCCAAATCTTTCATCTCAAATTCTTGCATAACTAGAGTCTATACACCCTCTAATTCAACCATATTATCACCATCAATAATCAAATCATCCACATAGATGCAAATAATCATTCTTTCGCACATACAAAGAGTGATTTGCATCAGACATCCAAAAACCTGAGGAGATGAGAAATGCCATAATCGTCTCATATCAAGCTCTAGATGCTTGCTTCAACCCATATAGTGCTTTTTTTAACCTGCATACAAGGTCATGTAGACTCATATTCACATAACCCTATGGCTGCATCATATACAAAACTTTCTCCAAGCCTCCATTCAAGAAATCATTCTTTACATCCATCTATTTCAACACCCATCCTAAACCTACAACCACTAGCAATAAACACATGAACGATATCCATCTTGGCTACAAGGTTGAACATTTTCTCATAATCAGTCCCATATTTTTATGCATAACCCTTGGTTGGGGACAAGAAGAGTGGAGTTTTTGGGTTTGCTTACCATTTTTGATTGTTTGAGAGTATATATAGATTTCACACAAGTTCTAGACAAGAACACAAGATTCAAAGGAGCTCAATAGCTTTTGGACAAGGTGAAAAGCGTTTTTGCAATTTTTGGAGAGAGCGTAAATTGATAACATGTTGGGTTTGTGCAAACACTCAATTTGTTTTGATTTCATGCTTTTAACTTGAAGGCTAGGTCAAAGAGAGAGGCTAAGAGTAGCATCTCATTAGACGAGAGGATCAATAATGAACTGATAGCAGTGCCTATGGAAGTCTTAGAACATATCATTGAGGACTACATGTCCGATACGCCTTCAAAGTCTTTTGGTTTCTACAAAATGGATTCTGATCTACATGAGAGAGGACCTGAGGTAGCTAGTTCTAGCCAAAGAGATGTAGTGCCTGAATCATGGCCATTACCATCTTTAGAACATCTCATGCAAATCCATTCCTTGAAAACACAAACATGCCCTGACAGATGATACATCCATGGCTCTCTATTGGACATCCATAGGAGAAGATATCAACATGTATAGGGAGAAATCCATTGGATACGAGGTGGTCACAAAAGAGAAGATCCTATATGTTTTTGCTTCAACATCCACAAAGATTGTCTTAATCTTAGACAAGTTTGGATACAAATTTGAAGCAGTATCAAGAAAGGATTTTTGAAAGATTGATTTTCATGGGATCCCAATTATTGACTAGCTAACCATGCCCAACATTCCGAGTGTAAGCCTAGAGCCAAGAACCGTAAAGCTAGAGTTGGAGTTGTGGAAACACCAACAAAGATGAGAGAAGAACCGAGCATTAGAAGAGTAGATTCTACCATAAGGGAAACCAGAGTGAACACCATGCAGTTGTAAGGTATGTGTATCTAGACCAATACCCGAAAAAGAATGCCTTAGTGCCGGTACACACATATTGTAACAAAAATGGACTAATAACATTGAGAGTAGCCGAATTAAGATTATTGTAGTGAGCATTTCTTTACGAGAATTCATCATGATTATAAGAAGAGTACTTGATGGTAGATAGCAAAATAACTGTAATACCTAGTTATCTTGGCATGAACAATACTTGTAAAAGAGAGAGAGAGAGGGGGGGGGGTAAGAGAAACTGACAATAGTTGAGGACCGAATTTACTTGGAGTCGGTCCTCCCTCCAAAAGGCTTTTGTATTATAAATTCTCCCATGAAGAGAGACTTGGTACAATACATGCTTTGTGTACCTTGAGACCTTTTGTTGATGCAATGAAGATGGTAAACTTCATCAAAATTATGCACGTAATTCTTGCAAAAACAATAACTTGTCCCCAGCCTCAATCCCAAGACCTCAAACACCTTCAAAGGTGGAGAGAGCTAGCAAGGAGTGAGGGAAGGGAAGAGGAAGAAGAAGTATTCTTACGAGAAAGAAATAGTCTCCTCACTTATCTTTACTCTTAGAGCATAGCATATCATAGCTTAGTAATGGAGATGAAGAAGATGGAAAGCTTTCTTTGAAGCATGACTCTTGGTTGGATTTGCATTCCTTAGCCAAGAGGTGTTGGTGTAGGCTCTCAACTTTTGAGTCAATCTTGGAGAAGGAGATCAAGTTCTTGTTCATCACACAATGAGAGTGTGCGAGTATATGCTACAATCAAGGCCTCTTCTTGCTTGGGTCCACCCCTCCTTTTTGCTCAAGCTTTCACATCATTGGATCTTGCCAAGCATAGCCAATCACATGCTTTGTTCATTTCAAGCAATAACGTTGCATTAAGACAAGTGTCCTCCTTTCCTGTTTGAGAGAGAGGGTTTGAATAATGCTTGAATAATTAATTAATTAAACTAAATTCTCATTAGACCTCTCTCAAGGCCATCCAATAGGCTTTAGGCACACTATGAGGGCAACCTTGCTAGGGGCTTGACATGTGTTCTATATGCCTCTTGTGGAAAGAGATTGCCTTGAGTGTGTGTGTGTGTGTTCTCTCTCATGCCCTTACCTTTAGGGATCCCCCCCTCCTTTGTAGGGATCATGGTTTACTTGCACACCACAAGCACCTTGGTCTTCAAGCATGACAAGCACCTCAAGCACCTTGGTCATCAAGCATGACAAGAACCTCAAGCACCTTAGTCATTAAGCACGACAAGCACCTCAAGAACCTTAGTCAACTCAAGTATGACAAGCACCTCAAGAACAGGCCTAGCTTACCCTAAGGTCTAAGGACCTTTAACACTAACCTTTGGAGGTCTTTAATGAAGCTAACCCTAAGGTCTTTTGAACTCCATTATTTACACATTGTTCTTCAGTAGACTATCCCCTTTTGAGCCATTGTCAAGATGTAACCATCTCTCATTTTGGCCCCGTGTTGAACTAGGTCTAACAACACATATCTATGTTCTAGCTCTTGTTTCCTTTTTACCTTCCCATATTAAATTATCAGTTTAACATGAGAAAATCGTTTGGATACAACTAGATATTAGATATTATGACACGTATTACAAAGAGGTTAGCTATGGGTACCACCATGTACATGATACTAACCCACCAATGGTTATGGAGTCATATGACCATGATAATATTGCTTCATCCTCTAGTAATTCTCAGTCAAGAATAGGGAGTGTATCTCATAATGGAGGGCTTACATTGAGTCAAATAACATTCATATACATAGCCAATCAGAGAGAAGCCAAACAAAACGCGTATCCTCAGAGAAAATCTGCTTAACAATCGAGACAACAAGGAACCCTAGGACCTGTTTTCAAATGTCAAGGAGACCATTTGGTTAGGAATTGCTCAATAGACCAAGCGAATGCTGCAAACAAAGTTCCTAATGTGGTTGCTAATGCTAAAGAAACAAAGGAGAGAACAGAAGAGAGCTTAAATGACAAGGTCGGACAAGAATCGATGAAGGAAATTCAGGTTTCAGCTAATGATAGGGTTCACGAAAAGAGCTCAAATCAGAGAGATGGGAAAGAGAACAAAATAGAGATCCAACATTCTCAAGGGATTGGGAATGCGATTACTTATGGAGAAAGAGAAGCTGAAAAAGTGGTAGCAAACACAACAGATGAATCTATTTATCATATACCTCCTACTGTGCCAGAACTCAAAGGTGGCTAGCCTAAAGAACTTTGGGACATAGTTAGGAATGGTAGAGATGGTAGTCATTAGTTAGAATCGGCACCTATTGCAAAAGTCAATCTCAAGAGAGGCATGATGGACTTTGAGATTCATTCCATGTATGTTGACCAAGGAACAGAGAGATCAAAAGATAGTAGAGAGCAAACCCTTAAGGAGTTGTCTTCTTACTTAGGACCATATGAGGAAAGATTTGATCTTATGGTTTTTCCATCTCCGAGAAGAACTCATAAGCCAGTCATAGATTCTCAAGGATTGCCTAACTTTTTAGCAATGCCAATAACATGCACAATAACAGTCGGATAATAGTCTCAAATCTCTATTGGCAAACCACATCAAAACCCCTCAATCTAGTTTCTCTAGTAAATAAGTATCCCAAACCTCTAGTAGTAGTCATCCAATGTATCTTTCTTACTCATTCTCAAGTGATGCCAAGCCTTGATGACATCTCTTTCATATTCATATGATATCCATGTTGACGTGAAAATTTTTCTTGAATTTTAACCACGTCGCAATGTGCGTAACAACAGAATAGACCCCCATGTCTATGCAGTTCCCTTCAAGTAAGATGCCTCCCTTTGTAACTTGGAGTGTTCTGCGAATCGACCTCCAGAGAAGGCGACGTCAAACAGTTGTACAAATACAAGGGCTTGATGTGTGTCCTGGTAGCCTAAAAACGTCTCAAACCTGACGGTCTGACTCCCTTCCTTTAACTCCTTGGTATGCATCAACCACTAATTTTTTTTGTCCCTAAACATGGACTATTTGGAAATGAAACCGTGACAAGATGTTAGCCCACGACATCTACTCTTCCAAAAACTGCTTTTGCGACAAGAAGTAGCGTAAACTCTAATGATCTGTGAAGATGGTAAAGTTAGCTCCGAGTAGATAGTGTCCCCACTGCGTAAGAGAATGGATAATTGCCAACATCTCTTTCTCATAAATTTGTGCAACCTATTGTCGAGGGATTTGTGTTTGCAAAGTGGACCAGGAAGGCTCGAGGCCTTTGACTGTGAGAGGTGGTTGAGAGGAAGAAGCAGAAACAAAGAGATAAAAGCCAATAAGATATCCAAATGAGCACTATATTATCAAGAACTAAAATAAATCGTAGAAGTCTTGGTCGATTGGACCACTTATAATCACTTAAATGACAATCAACAATGGGTTAGGTCATTAGGTCTAGCAGAGACATCAATCTGGAACCAAAGTTTTACTTCCAATAATATCATGGTATTAAATTCTTCTCGATGCAAGTCTCAGCCCTCATAGTTGCTTACACTTGAGATCCTCAATGGCTGGAGATTGACTCTTTAATGTCAAATAATGGCAACTATTCATCTGATACCGAGCTCACGATCTTGTCCGCAAAGTCCCTAGATACATATCATCCCTTGTCTGCTTTTGATTCCCAGATGTGACAAAATCTCCCAAGCACCTTATCTTCTTGATTAATTCAATTTGCTTCATGTTGTTTACTACCACCGTTATCGAGAAATCATGCAGCTTTATTACCTGCTTTAGAGCTTTTGAATGATGATTAAATGGATGGTACAAACTGTGCACATCTGTCGCACGTGTCAATGCAAGGAGCTTGCCGATACACTGTGTGCGAGCCACAAATGGCTCCAAGCATGCAACTAGCCTAAACTAGTAAGCTCAAAGATGGCGATGGTGTGTCACTCACCGCTCTACGCTTGCTGTCGTGGAGGATTTCTCACCGCGAAAAAGAGGGAGACGCCGCTACGCCGCGCTCAACCGCCTAGCCGCCGTCATGCCGCCGCAATGCTCGATCGCACACACACTCTCTCTCTCTCACGCATACACACACACACACACACAAGGAGATGAAGAAGAAGAAGATGGAGATAGAGCAAGAGCACTCTTTAATTGCACAAATGAGAGAATGAGTGAATTTTAGGTTTAGTCGACTTTTATATGAGCTTGCCCCATTCACACTTGGGCGTCCATGCTTAGCCAAATAATCCCTTGAATGTTCCAGTTAGAGTGCGCCTCTCATCGGCGATCACTCTTACCCTTTTCCTATTGGACCGACAAGCCCGATACCTGACTCTACCAAATAAATAATATAGCATCCGTTGTAGGTGATAGGAATGTGTGTGAGGGTTAACATGCCCCCCTTCTTGATGTAGATTCCGTCCTCGGAAGCTATTGAGTTGAAGCTCGTTCGTTGAGTTGGAAGAGCATTTGAGATGAATGTTCTTAGCCTTCTTCAGTCACTGCAAAATCAAACAACATTGGCACAGTGATTGCTTTCTCATATACAATTAAAAATCATATGCAGTTTTAGGCAGACAAATTGATTAGTAGCATAATTCTAAACCATTTGTCAGCAATAAACATTAAATTGTAATATAATCAAATGCATAAACAGTTGGGAAGGTAAAAAACTAAACAAGTTCGGGGTCGCTAATTCAACGATCGAAAGGCACTAAAGATCGACTATTAATACCATGGGTAAGCTTCTTAATTTTCTCTGGTCAATTAAGTTGTTTAATCGTGAGAGCCAAGTATTTCATGTTCAAGGGCTGGCTAGAGGCTATACCTTGAAGACCTTGTAGTTAAGCTACGATAAAAGGAATTTCTCATGAAATCATCGCCTGACTGATTACCTTTTCTTTGACCCCCCAAAGTCTTTTCATGGTGATTCAATTTTGATGTGTGTGCTTATTTTGTATGCCTTGGGTTTTTTGCTTTTCAAAGAAAAGTGCCCACACTGGGAACCTCTAGGACTCTAGTACCATAGGCGATACATGTGAGTGAAGTACCAAATCAAGCTGAGGTTTCTCTTCCAGCTTAAGATTTTACATTGTGGCACTTTGATTTTTTGTTTGTTTGTTTTCAACATTTTAATTTTGTAACTTTGGGGGGTCATATAACACTATTACCGTCCCCAGGCTCATCACAATAGTAAACTCCCTTTATAATACTTAAGCTAAAGGTCAATAGGGACTAAGCCCACTAGAAAGCCCTAGTACATTTCACACAATGCTGCCTAAATCGGATTAAGAACCTAAGTAACCATTGATTATTAGGAAGGCATTCCCCATGGTATTAAGAGAAGATATTTAACACCTAGCTTGGTCAAATTATCTTACTCAGACTGCTTGATTTTTAAACCTAGACAAGTGATTATAACAAAAAATTACATTGAATTAAATGTTTGATACTAAGCAAATGTGCCGGATATTATGCTACCAATCACAATTAAAGCAGACAAACATGGATGCAAAAAGATAAGGGGCAATGCTAATGGACAAGAAACACCTGTTTGTGTTGATGGTCGCGCTTGATTTGAAGTGTGAATGAGAGAAAGATCCCATGAAGGTCCAAATCCTAACAACAACAACACTTTCCTGTACACACTAGGAAACACAAAGAATACCTCTAGGAGGCACATTAGTGGGAAGAAAGAACTTTTCTAATCACTAAACTCTACAACAGAAACACTCCTATCGTACTAATCTTACCTACCCTCCATCACTAGAGTGATGATGATCAAAGGTGTTTTATGACATAGGTTTCTGTTTCAGTGTATCGGATGTGAATGTGTAGGTCTGGGTCAATGTTTTGACTTTTATTGTGCATACTCGTTTGGTAATTGCTCTTGCTCTTTATTAATTTTGTTTTTGGTGAGTATAAGGATTTATATATACATTCCCTAGTATTGGAGATTGAGAGGTCAGGGAGGAAGGTTGAGAGGGAAGCAAGTGAATGATGGATGTAAGCAAACACTCCCTCCTTCCTCGAGTCGGTCATACTGTTTGAAATGTGCTCCTCACCCTTTGAAACCAATTGTTCCAGTTGGTAATAGGTGAGGATTTTTGCCAGTAGTTTTCTATTACCTTAGGTGCCTCGTCGAGTTGCAAGGGTGGTAAGGTACTCTCCTAGGATCGAACTTGAAGTGGTTCATCAGGTGGTTCTTGAACACTGGGAGGTGTGGATTCCTTTGTAGCTTTATGGAGGTCCACTATTTTAGGTGGAGGCCGTGGAGAAGCTTTTACCTCTATGGATTCATTACATGAGGAGCTAGAAGCTTCATGGGATTCCCGCCTTCCTTAGCTAGGTGGAACAAATTGTCCTTTCTTCAGTACCCAAACTAGCTATGGAGCTCGTGTGTAGCATTTTGTGATTTTTTTCTTTCCATGATAGTCAATTAGTTTTCGAGCTACAGGATTGGGCGCACATGGGTCAGGTGACAGGTAAGAACACAATCTACGTTTTGACACCCAGATTTGATCATTTCCTTGATGGTAGCCTTGGGCTTCCAATAGTTGTTTAGGAATCCCGTTTAGGAATCCAACACAACGTTTCTTTACATTTCTTGGAGCGAATGGGACGTCTCTTACCAGGCTCCTATTTTTTTAGCACTAGCTATGGTCGCTAAAGAAGCTTTAGGGACCCACTTGTATGTTTTCTTCCTTATATTAGGATGAGTCTTGTCAGAAGCTATATGCATTGCTTATAGCATATTTAAGGGTACGACTGATGGCATTTCATCCCCCTCAGGTGTTACTCAGGTCGTCCCCCTATTTCCCCAAGTATTTATGGTTGCTGCTAGGTGGACCCAATCCACATTGTTCGACTCAGTCATCCCAGGTAGTACATCCATATAAGGAGAATCTTCCCCAACATCAATTACATACTGCAATGGAGCTGAGTGAGCTGTGGTGTCAGATCTATGATCAATTATAAGTTTCCTAGAGGATGTGCTTGACCAGTCACAAGATCCACTCGAATGATAGAATCTTG
Source organism: Adiantum capillus-veneris (assembly GCF_014529385.1). Lineage (NCBI taxonomy): Eukaryota > Viridiplantae > Streptophyta > Polypodiopsida > Polypodiales > Pteridaceae > Adiantum > Adiantum capillus-veneris. The sequence goes on along the minus strand of NC_140956.1, from coordinate 25,450,056 downwards.
GAACTGCAAGTATACATGGTTTTTAGACTAGTCATGCACCATTTTTGCTTCCCTCATGAAAGGACGTCCTAAGATCATCTCCGATGCCATAGTGTGTTTGGAGAAATCCATAACAATGAAGGTAATCCTTATTTTATGTCCAAAGACCTTGATCTTGAGATCTTCTAGCATCCCAATAATAGACCCATTGGCCATCTTCACTACTATGGTTGTGGTCGGAAGGTGAGGTCTTCTTATAGTTTCCCAGCAATTTTTAGTCACAATGCTAACCCCAGTGCCACCATCAAGGATTCCCTTCACAGTTAATCCCTTAGTAGTGATTGGTATGGTCGCATTGGATTCATCACCCTCAAAGTATTGTCCCAACTTGCTAATAGGTATTTCTATAACAAGATTCTCATCTACGTTGTGTTGTGGATCTAGGTGTTCCTCCTCTATTGGCATCTCCCCAGCTCCATCCATCTGTGCAAACTGTGGTAGCCCAAACTTTAGTTCTCCATTGAGTAAGACTCGAAGAGTTGAGACTAGCTAAGGGTCTTTATATAGTTTGGACATGATGGTGGTTCTAACTTCTGAAGACATGAAATCCATCAATTTGGCAATGTTTAACGGCACCTTTTGGACTTCAATCCCTTAACGTGGGGAAGATGGGATCTCCATCTCTACGAGAGGATCAGGTAGTCCCTCTCTAAACATTCTTTCCATCAAGTAGTGAGTACGCCCACTTTCCCATGACTTTAAGTCACTATCTTCTTGGATGCCCTAGGTATGGCTAAGGGTCTATGGACTTGGTGAGGTTGTTATTGCGTAGGGAACACGGCGTCTGTAATCTAGATCTGCCTAGGTGCTGGTTCTCGATCCCTTTGGATATCTTCTATCAAACTCCTTAATTGCTTGACTCTCTCAATCTCCTATGTAGGGTTTGGATAAGTTCCTATCTTCTTCTTGGATCTTGGCCATTGTGGCTCATGAAGATCTTCCTTGTTGGTTTCTATCTTAGTGGTCGTTTTAGTCTCCATGGTTTCACCTGAATCAGAATCCTCTTCAACGTCGTTCATATATACGGGTTCATCACCAGTCCCTATGTTCGTCTTTGAACTGGGGTATGACTTCGCTGCTTTTTGCGATCTCTTCCTTCGTGTTTTCTTCTTTTTCTGAGATTGGGAAATTGATGCCGTGTCTCTTTCCTCAAGAATATAATTTTGTTTTTGGAGCATCTATCGTTTGAGTACGTTTACTAGTACCACAGGTTTACTTTGTGATGGCTCCTCCGCAACTTCAATCAAGTTTAATGGCGTGATCTTCGGTGCATTTGAATTATTTGGACATTGGGCAATCAAATGATCTATGCCACATCGATTACACATGAGTATCAGCATTGTAGGCATGCTCGCTTGACTGGTTTGCATTAGTTGGTGTTCTTTTGTAGCCTAATAGGACACTCGGCTACACGATGTGGACCTCCACACTCATAACATTGAAGAGGTGGTCTCTTAGCAGTGTAATTGATATTTTGGCCTCTTGCAGCAAGAGCAGCTCTTGATAGACAAATTTGACTTGTCCCCAATAGTCCTACATGTAGTATTGTGGAATTTCTTCAAGCGCATCCATCCCATAGGAAATATTAGGGTCTATATCTTCCTCACAGCCTTCCAAACAAGCAATAGATGACTCACAACCCACTTGATTCATTGAAGTGATTCTCGGATGTGGTGGTTGTTGTCCTAGCACTGGAGGTGGTAAGGGTGTTGTTTGAACAACATTTGGGGCCCTAGGGACCATGTGTTGTGACGTTTGTTCAAGAGGTGGGGCCATCATCAATGCATGCACTGGAGGTGTGTCTGCCCATGCTAAGGTTGGTCTATTGGCCATTGTGCGCTTAAATACTATGCAATCCTTAGCTTGATGACCATACCTCCCACAAGCATTACAGTTCCCATTGAATTTTACTCTAAAAGTAGGGCATTCATTGGTACTATGCGGTCCATGGCATATTGTTGCTCCCTTCTTGGATACATATGATTGTTTTGCGGAGCACGATTGTCTCTAAGACTCTCTTGAATGGCCTTGGTGAGATTTGCTAAATTCATCTAAGATATCTTTGGCTCCTTAGCAATAGGCTTTAGGGTCATTGGATGATGGCCCGATGCTTATGAGCTAATAGATTTAGGCTCAACAGACACTCTTTCTCCTTGAATCATTAAATTATCCTCCAATTGGATTGCATTGGTGGTGACTGCTTCCCAAGTGGTGATACCTCTAATGACTAGGCCATTGTAGATATCCTCATGTCGTAATCTCCTAATAAATCTATCAAGCAATTGATTATTATTGAAGCGCTCATTTGGATTACAACAAAAATTCAAATGCTTTAAGCGACTAATAAAGTCTCTCATCGACTCTCCTTCCTCTTGTTGGGCTTTCTGGAGCTGAGAGGCTACACCCCAAGGCACTCCCTCTCGCATGTATTCTTTTAAGAACAGTCTCCTAAGAGTAGGGTAAATCGTTTTTTCTTCCACCCTTAGGGTTCTATACCAATCCTCCACCTTCCCACTTAAGGTTAGGCTTAAAGTATCACTCTTATGCAGGTCATTGTGTTCTCCTTTCTTACACTTTTTTGTGTGAGCTTGGCTATTTGTACTGCTTTACTTCTAGGTTCTCTATCAGGCGTGTTATGCATATTCTCGTCAATAGATCAACCGATAGCTTGAGCAAATGTTGCCAAGTCACCTAAGTGAGCAGGCACCGTGGGTGAAGGCACTTCAGAGACTACATGTGGAGTAGGTATTGGCATTGGGCTTGGCGCATAGGAAGCCCTTGGGTTCCACGTTTGGTATAGTGTTGTGCCATGTGGCGGCCCAAAGTTCATATGTGTGGCCCTAGGCATAGCAAACATCGGATGTGACATGCTAATGCTAGCCGGTATGGTCCCATGGGAATAAGAACTGGGGTGTTGTGGTTGTGGAGCATAGGTAGTTTAAAAAATGGGATGGGTACGAACTACATGAGTACGAGGATCCGTGGGTGTCTACGATTGGTACACACTTGTAGGTATTGTTGCAGGCATTGAGCTACCATGTAGCGGTGCTTTACTAACAAATGAGGTCCATGGCGTGTCTCCTGGAATGCCCATCATTGGGGTAGGCATGGTAGCCGTGGTGTCATAAAGGGAAAGATGAGCTAGACTTGGAAAGGTAAAGCTATCACTTTTGGGCTTAGATTGCACTGAGACCCCTGGCGAAACAACATATGGGGGATCCATCAGACTTACCGAGGGAGTCTCCATTTGTGATAAGGTCGGTTGTTTAGCCTTTCCTGTATCCAAGAATCTCATGAGACCCGTTGAAGGCATGTTGATCCCCTTGTTCTGTCTCTCTAACTCAATGACCCTATGGATGACCTCACAAACTCTTTGTTGTTGATCCTCCACACTAGTAGCACCCATTGTGACTTGTGTATAGGTTGGTTAGAGTTTTCGTTTATAGTTTGTACTCCCAGTTCTCATTTAAGAATGCTCCATCTAGGATTGAGGTGCTAGGGGTGTCTTTTGAGCTAGATGCAATGTTGCTTTCTAGGGACCCTTAGTGGTTGCTAATTCAGGAGCACTCAATTGCTCTCCTAGCAAGGATATTAACATAGGGGTTTTCACTTTTAACTCTGTTTGTTGCTCCGCCTTGCGTAAGCTCTCGATTTCCTTTTCCCTTGTTGCAAGGATATACCGCTCAACCTCTTGCACTTCGGCAAGGCTTCTACCATCAGGTAATATAACCTCGGAGGGGAATAACTTTGAAGAGTCAAGAGGTGTAGTGAATGAAGTATTCACGTGCACATTCTCTAAGGGCATAGGGTCTACGTTGGTCATGAATGGAGAATTTACTTCCCCACCCCCCTCATTTACATCATTAGCTCCATGTTCAGAGCGAGTGGCTCCACTAAAGGTTTCCTTCAAGCAGCTAAGCATGCTCGGCAAGGACCCTGGGCCCATGGCATGCATGTCTTGGCTTGAGCTATCGGAATTAGGCATTGATAAACCCTCCATGACGTCGTAGTCAGAGGAAGAGTCACTAGCCACTATGTTCGGGTCTTGGTTTGTACTACCTTGGGTCCTCGCTGAGGGCCCGGAACCTAAGGTAGGTGGATATTGAGAACTCATGTAAGTCAAAATTCTCTTTAGTTTCTCCATCTCTAACACACGACCAGAGTGCAGATGCATGTACCTTTGGCATTCTACAAGCGTCGGCGAATAACCTCGAAGGTTAACCGCTTACATTTTTAGGTGTCCGTTTTCACTTGTTTTTTTTAATGTTTTAAATGTTTTTTAATGATCAGTTTTTTTATTAAAGTGTGTGATAGCTCAAAATGAGCGTATCACTCAGAGGGTCACGGTGTGCTTTACAACACAACGTTTGGTCACCTGAAGCTCCGTTGGTCCTCAAAAAAGTCGATTTTTAGCTATGTGTGAAGCTAAAATATGTAATTTTAAAGGGCGATTGAGGCCTGAGCCTGAGCGTGACCTTGGGCTTGGGTCTAGGAGATATTCCAGATCCCAGTCCTACCTTTATTTTTTTTTGGGATTAGATTGCCGCAGCCTATGCGTGAGCACACACACACTCTATCTACCTACCTACTTACAACTAATACACCTACTGTTACACACTAACACACTTCATTAGCTATCACAGATCTACTTCCTACTTACTGTACTTTACATTACACAGAACTAACAACCTTAATACTAATACCTTAGCACAGAGAAAACCTTTCAAAACTTCATTAACAAAGAAATACACAGTAGCAACACAAAATCCTTCTTCTCAACACAGACACCTTCCTTCCCTACCTTTCCTACAATTGTTTTTGCACCACAAAAGAAGCACATAGTACCATTCAAGCTTAATGTATGGCATTCCCCAACAACAGCGCCAAAAATGTGCGCGTTTGTTGCACGTGTCAATGCAAGGAACTTGCCGATACACTATGTGCAAGCCACAAATGGCTCCAAGCACGCAACTAGCCTAAACTAGTAAGCTCAAAGATGGCGATAGTGTGTCACTCACCGCTCTACACTTGCTGTCGTGGAGAATTCCTTGCTGCGAAGAAGAGGGAGACGCCGCTACGCCGCGCTCAACCGCCTCGCCGCCGTCGTGCCGCCGCAATGCTCGATTGCACACTCTCTCTCTCTCTCTCTCTCTCACGCATACACACACACACACACACAAGGAGATGAAGAAGAAGAAGATGGAGATAGAGCAAGAGCACTCTTCAATTGCACAAATGAGAGAATGAGTGAATTTTAGGTCTAGTTGACTTTTATATGAGCTTGCTCCATTCACACTTGGGCGCCCATGCTTAGCCAACTAATCCCTTGAATGTTCCAGTTAGAGTGCGCCTCTCATCGGCGATCACTCTTACCCTTTTCCTATTGGACCGACAAGCCCGATACCTAACTCTACCAAATAAATAATACAGCGTCCGTCGTAGGTGATAGGAATGTGCGTGAGGGTTAACACAAACAAAGGACTTTAGCTTCAAAGAGTGAGAGAGATCGAATAATTAAATAAGGCTTAATGATAAACAAGCTATTGAGCTTGGCTTAGACGAGGGTGAGAGAGAGAGAGAGAGAGAGATATGTACACTATGGTGCTTTTGCATAAGGCTTCATATGAGAGAGTTGGCTTTGGGAGCTTTCAATATGATAGAGTGAGAGGAAGAGGAATTATGGCAATGGTAGCTTTAGAGAGAGAGAGAGAGAGAGAGAGAGAGAGAGAGAGAGAGAGAGAGAGAGAGAGAGAACAGCTTGCTTGATATGAGCTATGGAGCTTTGGCTCGAGAGTGAGCTATTAAGATTTTTCTTGAGAGTGACCTATGAAGCTTAAGGTAGAGCCCGTAATGAGCTCCTCCTTAGCCTTTGCTTATCAACCAATTGTATCCCTCCCTCTCATGCCTTTGACCTTCTCGAAGGCGCCATCATCTCTTTTCTTGCTTCCTCGCAAGTCGGCCTCAAGCTTCGTGCATATTGCATCCCTCGCCCATATAAATTGCAGCCACCTTTGTTTTCCTGCTCCTTCCCTCGTTGCACTTGGCCCTTGCAGGTCTTGTAGCATCGCCCACTCTTCATCCGCCGCCACTTTCGTCCTTGTTGCACCCTTATATGTAGATGGCCACTCTTCCTTTGCTTTGGTGGCTCAGGTTCCTGCAGCTTATGGACCTCCTTTCACCATCCAATGGCCAGGCTCTCTTTTCAGGTCTTCAACGGCTCCCACTCATAAGTCATCACAATTTTCTCCTCCCTTCCTTGACTCGGCCGCAGCACCCGAAGACCCCTCCTTGTCTTCTTTCGTCCTTCTCACAGCTCATCTCTCTACCGGTGCCCCTCTTCTGTTGGAGTTGGTGACCTCCTTCCTATCCCCCAACATTTTCATGCACTCTCCATGGATTCCCAATAGTATTCTCCTGCTCTTGGTGTTTTTTTTAACCTCTCTAGCAGCTTATTGAAGACCTCATAACCAACTGCTTCCCCCCCTCCGTAGGAAGAGAATGGGGTGCACGAGGGCCTCTTTATTTGGCAGTTTAAGGAAGTCAAACCTTTAGTATTAAGAAAGTAATCAAAGGACAACTTTTGAATTCAAACAGGCAAAACGGCTACTTTATTTGAATTCAAAGTTTCCCCCCAAAATGAAATTTAAACTAGCGGGTAAAAACATATCATGTAGCATATCTATGGAAAGATCTCAATGCGTAGATTGCAGTTCTGTGATCTCCACTCAAATCGGAGATCACATGTGAGAGTTATGGAAGGCCAAAAATCATAAAATTATCCACCTTCTTTTTTGGGGGGGAAAGTGCATCCTTTGACCACTCTTACACATCTCTTACACACCCACCATTCTTGCACATATGGCGTAAACCTATTTGTCAAAATGTTAATCACCTCCATAAGCTCATGGCAAATAAAGAGGCCCTCCTACACCCCATCCTCTTCTAATGTTTTCATGCACCCGCTTGTCATGGTTCATATTGCCTCAAAGACCTCCTACACCCACGTGCCAGGCGGCTCCTCATGCACACCAGTGAACACTCCAATAGCCCCCTTCCTTCCCATGCATGCTGTAGAGCTCCCTTCTGGATGGTGTTCTCCATCGCCAGTAGCTCTCCTCGTTAGCTGGTAGTGCCACCCTTTTTCCCCATGTATAGCGTTTATTAAAGTTTTTTTAAAAAAACTTCTTTAGCCCCTCTTCACACCAAACATTGCGAGCACAACATTTCGATGAGAGCTTCATCATAATCCTCTTTGGAGTATCGTGTAATCAAGGCAATCCAATTGATGACACTTTGGATAGAAATCCTACCCAGAACGTTGTGTGATTGTTTAAGAGTACCGGCATATTAAGCATACATATTGACCAAAGCTCTGCATTGCACAATACATTCCTTCAATAGCCCTCGTTGAGCCGGCAATATCCTTGCTTGCCCATGTACTAATTGGCTTTGCAAAGCCGCTTGCCTTCAAGATGCAAACATAGGTTGTAGCTTGTGGAGAAATCCAATCCCTTCAAACTCTCTATAATTCCGCAATCAAGGCATTACGAGTGATGATGTGTGCTTTGATAATAACACCACATCAGGCATTTATGCTAATTAGCATCGTCGAGCACAACATTTTGGAGCAAAGCTTGCTAAGTATAATCTGTTAGCATATCATGTTGTTAATGCACTACTAAGCTTATCCTTCAAGTTGACCCGATATGCATCTTGTTATTCTTTTTCCCATCGTGAAAGCGGAGCCGCATGACATCCACATGAACATGCATTTCCTGTATCAATCAACTTCAAGCATTTCTGCTCCAAATATGCTATCCTTGGATCCAATAGAAAGAAACCACAATGTATACCCAAAAATACCCATCCATATTGAACATGCTTTTGAAGATCCCTAGAATCTCCTGGATCAAATACCCTTAAGAGAACATAGCATTGATGGGCCCCACAATATACTAGAGCACCACCTAAAGCATAGTGCACCACCCACATCCCATAAACTTCTGGCAACTTAAGCTCATTACCAACAAGCCTTAAAGAGCATTGACTCCCTTTTGCTGGCAGCCAAGCCATCACTGACATAAGAATCATTAAAAATAATAGCATCCAAATCCTACCATAATTGGCATATTGTCCAAGGAAATGAAGAAATATGTACACCTTCTTTAGTTTCCATGGTAATTTAGTACCATCACCCCCTCTAGCTTCATAGCCATCATGAAGAACCTTGGAACAATCTGGACCTGTATTATTAGAGGCATCTTTATTTGGGATTCAAGCTCGATCATGGAAATCAAATTTAGCCTGTAAATCTTCATCCATAGCATCCTCCAAAAAATCACTCTTCAAAATATCAACATTCATCAAAACTTTAGGAGTTATCTCCTCATGCAACCCATGTATAAGTATAGGTGTAGAATCCCTGCCCATAATCTATTCACAATCAACATGATCTAGGAAATCTTCATACTTGTTTCAATTTTGGCTGAGTCCATCTATACTCGTGATGCTGAGACGATGTGTCCCTAGAAATGCATCTTTGGCAAGAAAAACTCGCTCTTTTTGGCATTAATAGCCAATCTATGATTGCACAATGCCTGAAAGACTTGTAACACATGGTGTCGGTGCTCTGCTTTATTTATGAGAAAACTCTAATGTCATCAAAGAAAGTGCCCACAAAAGATCGATATTCTCAAAAGATCCTACCCATCATTCGGTTGAAAGTTGATGGAGCACTTGTAAGTCCAAAAAGCATCACCAAAATTCGTATAAACCAAAGCTTGTCCAAAAGGCTGTCTTGTAGACATCTCCCGGAGCGATTCTGATTTGATGATATCCGATTTTCAAATCAATCTAATTGAAACAAGAGGATCTCTAAAGTCTATCAAGAACATCATCGATCCTTGGAATCAGGAATGTGTTCTTGATGGTGATTTTATTGAGAGCTCTATAGTCAGTGCACATTCTGCGAGACCCGTCTTTCTTTAGTACTAGTAAAATCGGAGAATAGTAAGGTGAAGTACTAGGCCGGATGAGACCCTTTCCAAGAACGTCTTTCACTTGGTTCATGATTTCTTCATTTTGGGCTCGGGTAACACGATAACGTGGCTGGTTTGGTGGTGTGGCTCCAAGGATCAAATCAATAGTGTGGTCCTCAGGACGAGATGGAGGTAACTCGCCTGGTAGACCTTATGAGAAACACTCAGCATGTGTGTGAAAAAATTCTTGTCGTTCTTTGTATGACCACCTTGTGGGCATAACTGATTTTTGTGATGATTACTGACGTGACAGATGTACGGACTGTCCGCAAATTGCACTGGCTAGCTGATGGTGTAGCAGCTGTACGGACACCCGTATTTTGCGTTCACACGCTGACATGCCAGCTGTACAAATTTTTGGAAATCATGCTGACTGCTTTTTGGCATTTTGGCGCCAGTTGCTTTTAGGACTCAGCTGCTTTTGAGTTTAAGCTTTTTGGGGCTCTGCTTTTAGCATCCCTTGTAATGTTTATAAGGACACGTAGGACCCTTACTCTGCAAAGCATCTGGACGCAGAGTCTGAGAGAGAAAAGGTCCCTCGAGAGTTGTACTTTGCAATGATTAATGAAAAATAAATACCAAAAGGGGTTCCAGACTTTGGGGCCAATACCTCTGGGCATGAAACTCCGCTGGGTCATGTCAACTCTCTCTCTCTCTCTCTCTCTCTCTCTCTTCTCTCTCTCTCTCTCTATTAAAGTTCAATGATTATGAAGTTTCTATTTGTGTGTTGCTATTGATTTCTTGCTTGGACTGTCCAAGTCGGTTAGAGTGGTATCAGAGCACAGATAGATTCTTCTTCTACGGAGGATACGATCTTTTTTGCACCACACGCAGGTTTTTGTGAAAGAATCTTCGCGCCCCGACCTCGGACTTATTACCCACTCCCACCCTTAATTCATCATGCATTGAGCGCACTCTCATCTTCATCACTCTGTCTTACAAGGCATAAAGCCATAAAGAATCCTAGATGACATATGGGTTCTCATGGAGATAACACCTCTCCATGGGAAGGCAAAGAAAAGTTGAAAATCCGACGCGAGAAGTGAAGAAAAGAATGATTATTTGGGAAAAACATTTGGCAAAAAGTTTTGCTAGAATGGAGTACAAATGTCAATTGCAGATTGGCATATGTGTGAACAGATTGATTAAGTACTCCAGGGACCCAAGAATTGGTGAAACACCTGAAGAACTACCTGATCGGCAAGAGTTGCTCGAGATGGCATGAGGCCATTGGCACTCCTCTCAAGTCAGGAGAAAAGATGAAAGGACAGACGAGTGCAGACTAGCGGAACCTGTACTTGCAAAAAGAGCTAGGAAGAACTCTTGAAAAGAAGATGAACCACAAGAAAAGCCAGAGAGTTATAGAGCAGTAGTGGAGTGCGAAAGAAAAGGAAACATGAAAGCAAGACTGGTACCAGACTTTGCGAGGATTTCCAACCTTGATCAAATGAATGAAAATATCAAACTTTGCACACCATGGGGCATAGTGAAAGATAAAAAAGCCCTCATTTTTCTTTAATGGAGGAGCCAAGTCCAACTTCATTGGCGGCTCGACTTGGAACTACACTTGATAGGCTAAGGCCACATGCGGAGGTAGTTCTAGTGGAAACTGGACGAGATGTAGCCATTACACTTGTCATTGACAAACTTCATTTGCATTGTCAAGGGTATTTAGGACATGAGGACTTTTATATCATGCCTTTGGAAGTGTGTGATTTCCTCCTAGGAATCCTTGGTACCACAAGAACAACGCCATGGTTGACTATCGACGGGCTAAGAAAGTGACTTTGACAAATGACAAGGGCAAAGAGATTGTACTTGATGAAATCTAGTTTCTTTTTATGTGATGACAATTAAAGGTTGATTATGTTTGATCTCGAAAAGGAACGACAAGATTTCTTGCAATAGAGGTTGAATATGTCTCTGAGGGCGTACCAGGTGAGTTGCTTCATGTCTTGACGATCACATGATTGATTCTTGGTAGTACACCACCAAACCGGCCACCTTATAGAGTTAGCCAAGGCCAAAATAAAGAAACAATGAACCAGAATAGATTTCCACATTACGAAGATTGATGATATACTCGAAAAACTTCAGGATTCTACTTGCCAAATTGATATGAAGAGTGGTTATCATCAGATGTGAATTGCTCCTGGAGGCATCTACAAGAAAATTTTCAGGATGACTTTTGGGATTTTCAGAGAGATTTATAAGCACTATGGAAGAATAAATTGGATATAAATACGAAAAAGAGAAAATTTTTCTTCCCTGAGATACACTTCTTAGGACATATCGTCTCAGCACTAGGGGTAAACATGGACCCGGCCAGAATTGAGACTATTCGTTATTGGACTGATTTGAAGAATTTTCATTAGGTTCAAAGTTTATTTGGGCTTGTGCTCATATTAGCGGTGGTTCATTCAAAAATTTGCCAAGATAGTTTCTCCTTTACATATCCTGACTTAGAAAGGAGTTCCTTTTACTTGGGACCGACGAAGATTGCAACCTTTGAGACTCTCAAAGAAACGTTGACTACTAAACTCGTGTTAGCCTTACCAGACTTGCAAAAGACATTCAAAGTTTACCGTGATGCTTACGGTCACAGTTTGGGAGCAGTCTTGATGCAAAAAGGTCATGTAATTGCTTATGAGAGCAGGATGTTTTTACGTCTTGACATGGTTGCATTATTTTTTATGACAACGAGCTATGGGCAGTGATACATGCTCTTACTCAATGACGACATTATTTACTCAGAGCTGATTTTACAGTCTTTACGGATCATCAGAGTTTACGCTACTTCTTGTCACAGAAACAGCTTTCAGAAAAGCAGATGCGATGGGCTAACATCCTGTCACAATTTCATTCCAGATTGTTCATGTTAAGGGAGAGAAGAATTTAGTGGCGGATGCATTACCTTGGGAGCCCTTGATTCTAGCTATTTCCACGATTCATCACAGAAGCTTCAAGGATATGGTTGATCAGTTCACCACTGATCGTGACTTTGTTGATATTTTTACCAGCATACAAAATGGGGAGATAATTTCAGGCTATTTCCATGTGGGATGGCTATTTGATGCAAAAAAAGGTGTTGTATGTTACGCAACATTTGAGGGAAAACGTTTTGACACTTTGCCATTGTCCACCTTTTATAGGCCACCGCGGCATAGATACCACCTTGAAAGGTGTGGAGTATTACTTCTATTGGCCGAGGCCTAAGAAAAGATGTGGATGACTTTGTTCGCAGTTGTATGCCAAAAGGTCAATTTTTGACAGGCATAAGGCACAAGGACTACTCAGTCTTTACCCATTCCCACTCGCCCCTGAGAAAGCATTACGATGATTTCATCTTTGATCTCCCCTAGACTCAAAGTAGGCATGATGGCATTTCGATAGTCATCAACAGATTCAGTAAGAAGGCTCACTGCTTTGCGATGGATCCTAGACAGTTAAGCCCGATCATTTGGCAAAACTATTTGAATCTATGGCATGCTTGCGTCCATTGTTTTGGACAAATATCCACTGCCTACTAGTTGTTTTGGATGGCAATCTGGGAGAACATTGGTACACGGTTACAGTTCTCGTCCTTGTTCCACCCGAAGACATATGGGCAATTTGAGATAACCAATTCTATGGTTTTGTATTTATTGAAGTCTTATTTTTTTGATCAGAAGACTTAATGAGGAAGGCTCCATTTGAAGTATTCGAGGGTGCTAAGAAGGCTCTTCAATTTCTAAGAACCTAAGACAAGATTCTTTTGAAGTAGATTTTTGAAACAAAGTTTAGAAGGCATGGAAGGCCATCTAGCAGTTCAGAGGAGAGCTTGTTATCTTTTGACAATGATCAGATCAATAAGAAAACCAAGGAGTCCAAGGAAGGGAGTCAGGCCGTCAGGTTTCAGACTTTTTCAGGCTACCAAGACACCCATCGAGCCCTTGAGTTTGTACAACAGTTTGACGTCGCCTTCTCTTGAGAGCGGCTTTCATAAATTTCTAGGGAGAGAAAGGGGGCATCTCACTTGAAAGGAACTATGCCGACATGGTGTTCTACTCTGTTGTTACGCAGAGAAGCACCTGCTACGTGATTAAAATTCAAGACAATTTTCACGTCAACTTGGATATCAAATGAATATGCAAGAGATGTCATCAAGACTTGGCATCACTTGAAAATAATTGAGAAAAATACATTGGATGACTACTCCCAGAGGTCTTGGGATACTTATTTGCCAGTATCTTCGTTTTGGAAGATTACTTTGAAAGACCAAATTGAGCTGTTTTGTTGTGGTTTGCTAAAGAGATTCAAGACTATGCTTTGAACCAAAAGTTTTACTCCATTCAGAGACTTAGGGGGACATGACAATGGAACAGATACTAACAAGACTTTAATCAATCAAGACATTGGTGAGATCTGTGTAGATCTAGATGTGATTGCTATGTACGTTACCGATAGATCCTGATTCTCATCCGAGATCTCGACGGAAAGTGATATGATGGTGATATAATTGTTCAGTGATGACTGTCGTCTTTGTGCAAGTGCTGATTGGTGTCGTCTAGTGCACCAATGCTTAGAGTCAGTGTCTGATGAACTAGTCTTTGGCTTATGTTTGTTTTTGCAGGCGTAATTGAGGGCAATTACAATTCTTTCAAGAGGGGGGTATGTCACAAAGTGATGGCGTGGCATGACCACCCCATGGGTAGAACTAATGATGTGGTAGGAATGCCCGGATTTTGCGATGACTATTGACATGGCAAATGTGCGGACTATCCATAGATTGTGTTGACTGGCTGTTGATGTGGCAACTGTACATACGCTCTCATTTCATGATGACATACTGACGTGGAAACTGTAAGGATTTTTGCAAATCAAGTTGGCTGCTTTTTGGCAATTTTTGGAGCTAGTTGCCTTTGGGACTCAACTGCTTTTGAGTTTAAGCTTTTTGGGCTCTGCATTTAGCATCCATTGTAATGTTTATAAGGACCCATAGAGCCCTCACTCTGCAGAGCATCTAGACACAAAGTCTAAGAGCAGAGTTCCCTTGCGAGTTGTACTTTGCAATGATTAATGAAAAATAAATACCGAAAGGGGTGCCAGACTTTGGGGCCAATACCGGACCTCCACTGGGCCGTGTCAACTCTCTCTCTCTCTCTCTCTCTCTCTCTCTCTCTCTCTCTATTAAAGTTCATTGATTATGAAGTTTCTGTTCGTGTGTTGCTATTGATTTCTCACTTGGAGTGTCCAAGCCGGTTACAGTGGTATCAGAGCCTCGCACACGACAATGCTTGAGTCAAAAATCTCTATAGTCATGATGACAATATGGGATTAGTTATCCCGACATTAGTGAGGTCCGTAATGGATCTAGAGGTGGTTACTAAATACGTTGCTGGAAGTCATGGTTTGAGATTTGGAATGAATTTCTATGTGATGTCATTTGAATGTGCTCTTTTATGTGAGTCATTTTAGAGTGCATGTTTAATGACAAAATGATTACAGAAATTTTGTCTAGTCGTCTAAAGAGATGTGATGGAACAAATAGTAATAAAACTTTAGTCAATCAAGACATCATTGAGATCTGTGAAGATCTAGATGTGATTGCTATGTACGTTGCCGATAGATCCCGAGTCTCATCCGAGATCTAGATGGAAAGTGATATGATTGTTCAGTGATTGTCGTCTTTGTGCAAGTGTTGGATTGGTGTCGTCTAGTACGTCAATACTTAGAGTCAGTATCTACTGAACTAGTTTGTGGCTTATGTCTGTTTTGCAGGCGTAATTGAGGGCGATTAGAATTCTTTCAAGAGGGGGGTATTTCACAAAGTGATGGCATGGCATGACCACCCCGCGGGCAGAACTGATGACATGGCAGGAACCCCCGGATTTTGTGGACTGCTGAAGTGGCAGATGTATGGACTGTTTGCAAATTACGCAGATTAGTTGATGATGTGGCATCTGTACAAATGCCCACATTTTGTGCTACATGCTAACGTGGCAGCCGTACGGATTTTTGCAAATTCCATTGGCTGCTTTTTGGTAGTTTTTGGATCCAGTTGCTTTTGGGACTCAACTGCTTTTGAGTTTAAGCTTTCTACTGCTATGCTTTTAGCATTCCTTGTAATGTTTATAAGGACCCATAGGGCCCTCACTATGCAAAGCATCTAGATACAGAGTCTGAGAGCAGAGGTCCCTCATAGTTGTACTTTGCAATGATTAATGAAAAATAAATACCGAAAGGGGGGCCAAATGTTAACCCTCATGCACATTCCTATCAACTACAATATACGCCATATTATTATTTGGTAGAGTCAGGTAATGGGCTTGTCGATCCAATAGGGAAAGGGTAAGAGTGATCGCCGATGAGAGGCGCACTCTAACAGGAACATACAAGGTTAGTTGGCCAAGTATGGGTGCCCAAGTGTGAATGGGATGAGCTCATATAAAAGTCACCTAAACTTAAAAATCATTCATTCTCTCATTTGTGCAATTGAAGAGTGCTCTTGCTCCATCTCCATCTTCTTCTTCTTCATCTCCTTGTGTGTGTGTGTGTGTGTGTGTGTGTGTGTGTGTGTGTGTGTGTGTGTGTGTGTGTGTGTGTGTGTGTGTGCGGGAGTGAGAGAGGGAGTGTGTGCGATCGAGCATTGCGACGACGGCACGACGACGGCGAGGCGGTTGAGCGCGGCACGGCGGTAGCTCCTTCTTCTTTGTGGCCAGGAATCCTCCACGAAGACGAGCATAGGGCGGTTAGTGACACACCCTTGCTCTCTTGAACTTGCTAGATTAGTCTGGTTGTGTGCTTGCAGCCATTTGTGGCTCGCACACAGTGTATTGGCAAGTCCCTTGCATCGACACGTGCGACAGACATGCACATTTTGGCACCGCTGTCGGGGAAATCCCTGCACTAAGATCAAGAGGCACTCTGTGCTACGTTGTGGTGCAATTTCAGAGGTAGGAAAGGTAGAGAAGGAAGATGTCTGTGTTGAGAAAGATTTTGTTTTGTTGTTGTGTATTGTTTTGTTAAGAAGGTATTGAAAGGTACTTTGTTTTTTCTATTCATAAGATGTTTTCTTTGTGATAAGGTGTTAGAATTAAGGTAATAGATCCATAATGTTAGTTCTGTGTAAAGTCCAGAAGGTAGTTCTGTTAGCTAAATGAGTTGCTGTAGTAGTATGCTAGTGTGTAATAGTAGCTCTATTAGTTGTAAGTAGGTAGGTTAAGTGTGTGTGTGCTCGCGTGCACAGCGCGTCCGCGACGACCTTATCCTAAAATAATAATAATAATAATAATTTTTCTAAAAGAATTTAAAAATTTTAAAGGTAGGATCGGGCTCGGGAGTATTTCCCAGGCCCAAGTGCAAGCCCAAGCCCAAGCCCAATCCCACGCTCATGCTGAGGCTTCAGTCCCCCTTTAAAATTACGTATTTTAGTCTCACGTGTAGTTTTTTTGAGGACTAACGGAGCTTCGGGTAACCGAAGTTGTGATGTAAAGCACACCATGAACCCCTGAGTGATACACTCGTTTTGAGCTATCACATGCTCTAATCCAAAAACAATTATGAGAAAACATTAAAAAACATCAAAAATTGAGTGAAAACGGGATGCAAAACGCCTAAAAAGGTAAGTGGTTAACCTTCGAGGATATTCGCCGATGCTTGTAGGGTGCCCAAGGAACATGTATCTGCGCTCTGGTCGTGTGCTAGAGACAGAGAAACTAGCGATCATTTTGACTTACGCGAGTTCTCAATATCCACCTACCTTAGGTTCCGGGCCCTCAGCGGGGACCCAAGGTAGTACAAACCAAGACCCAAACATAGCGGCTAGTGACTCTTCCTCTGACAACGACGTCATGGAGGGTTACCCAATGCCTAATCCTGATAGCTCAAGCCAAGACATGCATGCCATGGGTCCACGATCCGAGTCGAGCGTGCTTAGCCGCTTGAAGGATACCTTTAGTAGAGTCACTTGCTGCGAACATGGAGCTAACAATGTAAACAAAGGGGGTGGGGAAGTAAATTTTCCATTCACGACCAACGTAGACCCTATGCCCTTAGAGAGTGTGTACGTGAATACTCCATTCACTGCACCACCTGAGTCTTCAGAGCTATTCCCCTCCGAGGTTATATTACTCGATGGTGGTAGAAGCCTTGCCGAAGTACAAGAAGTTGAGTGGTATATCATCACGGCTAGGGAAAAGGAAATTGAGAGTTTACGCAAGGCGGAGCAATGAAGAGAGTTAAAAGAGAGAGCCCCTATATCAATATCATTGCTAGGAGAGCAATCGAGGGCTCCTGAATTAGCGACTACTAAGGGTCAACCCATAGAGAGCCACATTGCATCCAGTTCAAAGGACACCCCTAGAACCTCAAGCCTAGATGGATTGTTCCTAAATGAGAACTAGGAGTACGAACTACAAACTGAAACTCTAACCGACCTATACATAGGTCACACCTATCACGTGGGTTGGTTAGATGTCCTACAATCCACAACGGGTGCTACTAGTGTGGAGAATCAACAACAAAGAGTTTGTGAGGTCATCCATAGGGTTATTGAGCTAGAGAGACAGAACAATGGGATCCACATGCCTTCAACGGGTCTCATGAGATTCTTGGATACAGGGAAGGCTAAACAACCAACCTTATCGCAAATGGAGAGTCGCTTGGTAAGTCGGATGGATCTCCCATATGTTGTTTCTCAAGGGATCTCAGTGCAATCTGAGCCTACAAGTGATAGTGATGGCCGATTTTTGAAAATCAAAGAAAAAAAAAGAAAAAAAACTTATTTTTCCTTTGCTGGAGTCTTGGCGACACTGTTGAAAGGTTCGGCAACGCCAGGTCAACCTCATGGCGCTTTTACGCGCATAAGGTTAAACACCCCCCCCCCCCCCCCCCCCCCCCCCCCCCCCCCCCCTTCCGATTGGCCGCCCTTATCACCCTCATGCCTCCGCTTGTCTATGCCCCAGCCTAGCCGGCCGCCCTCAGTTTCACTCTCCCTTCTCTCTTTCCATGTAGTTTATTTCCCCGGCAGGCATCGAATGAAATATCCCCCCCCCCCCCCCCCCCCCCCTCTCTCTCTCATTTTCCCTACATACCTCTCTCTAATATCCTCTCTCTCTCTCTCTCTTTCTCTCTCTCACCCACACACCCCTTACTGGCCACCCTCGGCCAGGAGCGGCCTGGAGCACTCACCCCGACCCCTCTCTCGCTTTCCCTCTCGCTCTCCCTCTGTGTCGAGCCGCATGTGAACTCCCGCTCTCTCGTATTCTTATCCACACACCTGCCCCCTCTCACACTCCTTCCCTCGCCCTCTATGCAAGCCCTTGGCCCGCCAATCTTCTCCCTCTTTTCCCCACCCGCTCGCCTCATCCTCCCCTCGGCCTCATTCCCCCCCCCCCCCCCCCCCCCCCTTCCCCCCTTGGCCCGCTATCCCCACCCTCTTTCCACCCCCCACACCATTGACTTCCCCCCCTCCTCTCGTCCTTGAGACACCATGCAAGATAGAGAATAAGGTCTCCCCCCCCCCTCACTCACACACTCTCTTCCCCCCCAACGGTGGGCACCCGCCATAGAACCCTCTCACTCTCTCTTATCCACACCCACCTCACCTCCCTCTCCCTCTCTCGCGTGTTATGCACGCTGAGCCCCAACTGGCATTCTCTCTCTCTCCCTCTCCCTCTTCTCAGCCCGAAGGCGCAGCACAAGAAGACGGAGCACATTCTCTCTCTACACCCACACCTCACACACACACACCCTCATCCTCTCCCTCCCTCACCACCTCCAACCCCCCTTCTCTCTCTCTCGCTCTCTGTTTACGGCCCCAGCCCGCCCGCAGTAAGCTCTCTCTCTCTCTCCCTCGCGGGCCTGAGAAGGCACAAAAACTTCTCTCTCTCACTCTCTCTCTCTATACACACACACCACACACATACACACACACACACACACCCCACGCTTGCCGTACACACACACACACATACACACACCCCTCATCCTCGCGTAGCAGGCCGCCATCAATACAGTCGAAAAAAAAGATTTAAAAAAATATATATATATAATATATATTATATACATAATAAGCCCGTTCCCACGCACGCTTGTGCACACATATAAATACACACACACACACACTCACGCATGCGCACCCACATCTATATATATATACACACATCCGCCCACATGCACATACATACACACACACACACACACACACACACACACATATACGCACTACAAATACAAAAAACCAAAGGATTTCACGACTACGACGACAACGAAAAAGAAGGAGGACCCAAATCACGCGCCGCCAACAATAAAAAGAGGAAATGCACCAAAGGCATGCCCCGGCCGATCCCGAAAAGAAGTACGCGCTACACCGACGCACCGGCAACACACTATTCGCCAGCAACATGCAACCACGACGCCATTTTTAGTAATTTATAGGTTATTTTCATCATTTCTTCCGTTTTTACCAAGCCTTTGTAAAATTCCGAGTTTGTAAATTCCCTCTCTCTAGGTGATGGTCACGAAGGCCCACTTAGAGATTCTCATCTTTTAATAACCTCCCAAAACAAAGCAAGGGTCAACCACACCGGGCCCACCACTTGCTTTGTCTCCCCGATTAAGCTTATCCTAATCACACGAGGATTACCATAATCCAAGCAGCCAACACCTATAAATTGGCACTGAGAGGTCACTATCGGGGGGGGGGGCAATTCATGAGAAGTCAGCACTTGGTAGAGTGTAGTGGGAAGAGTTGACACTATCACCATCACAGAGAGGGGTCTTGTGTGTTGGGTTTGCCTCGGGAATCGCACCATGCGAAGGGAGCCGCGTCCATCCCTCGAATCCAATGGTCGATGCACTTGGTAGAAAGCTTCACAATCATTGAGTCATCTTAGAGAGCGTACCAATTAGTTTGCACTATCTTTTCTCCCTACCTCTCTATCACCACAGTGTACCATTTGTAAATACTGCAGAAATAATTCGCCCTCACATCCCCGAGGGTTTTCATCATTTGAAAATCTCTCTCTCTCTCTCTCTCTCTCTCTCTCTCTCTCTCTCTCTCTCTCTCTCTCTCTCTCTCTCTCTCTCTCTCTCTCTCTCTCTCTCTCTCTCTCTCCGTGTGTAAGTTTGCGGTGTTCATATCATCGTGGTTTGCATCCTAGCCGCTCAAAGCTAGGTGGTGCCCCCTGTTCACTTTACCGTGACAGGCTCGAGGCGTGCCATTCGGCCCCCGACGTTTTAGAGACCGTCGGGGTTGGGGGTTCGCTTTGCTCCCGTCATTTGGTGCCCCCAGAGGAGGGCTTCTAAGACCCTTCAGTTTACAATGCTGAAAGTGACGCCCACTATCAATCATGGATGAATGGCTGAAGGAATTTTCTAACTGGAGGATGGAAGAAGAGGAGACGAAGGAGGCACTAGCCGCCTTCATCGAAGTACTACTGCCAGGCTGCAGTG
Organism: Adiantum capillus-veneris; assembly: GCF_014529385.1. Classification (NCBI taxonomy): domain Eukaryota; kingdom Viridiplantae; phylum Streptophyta; class Polypodiopsida; order Polypodiales; family Pteridaceae; genus Adiantum; species Adiantum capillus-veneris. The sequence continues at coordinate 25,429,543 of NC_140956.1, read as the reverse complement.
TCGTCAGTATTCAAGAGGTAAATTCTCCATCTTGTGTTGCTCATTCTAACCACAACTTGAGAGCATCAGGTGGGAGGTCGATGAAGTGCCATCACTGTTGTCAACCAAGACACACTGTCAATGAGTGACGGCAATGAAAGCAGCGAAAGGGTTGAAATCTTCTACATCGACATTCATCACGAAGAAGTCATTCACATCAAAGAAGGAAAGAGAATGGTGAGGCCTCTTTTCCCTAAAGAAACTCCAGTTAAAGTTATAACCTTTACCCCAAAGTGGCCTAAGGTTGCTGCTCCAGCCAAAGGTAAGGAGAAGATAAGCCCGTCTAGAAACACATGACCCCGAAGGGAGAAGCATCTGGCCAAGCAAGTCCTTCAAGCTCAGAAAGCCGGGTTGTACCCAGCTTGCCAAAGAGGAAGTCATCCAAAGCTAAGCGGCAGAAGGTCGCCTACCGATTTGCACGATGCATGCGAGTGCTACCAATCCACTTCGACAATCCTGAAGAAGAAGTGGTAAGAAGATTCCCATGTCCTAGGGAAGAGTGGTTCGGCTACTGCTCTCGCTGTTTTGGAAGGCGGGTAGAGGATCTTCCTCCTCTCCCTGTACAAATGATCCTGAAGAAGCTCTCTACCATGGGTGAAACCCAGTGGGTTGGGGAGGAGCTACAACTGAATGGAGTAGAATTCATGCAACATGCCGACTACGGAAATTACCTGCAATTTCTATTAGCCAAGAGGCTGGGAGTGGTCAGACGCGTCGCCATCACCCCGTACATACTGAGCGACGAAGGAAAGGTAGAGCCCATGAAAGGCGACGACCTCTTGTGGATGTTCCGACTCATCAACACTGGCACGGTAAGAGTATAAGTAAGTATTCCACCCTTTGTGCATGATGGAAAACGGGCCGACGGCACTCCCATTCAGATTCCTGCAGCATATGCATGTGAATATCTATGTAGATAGGAAAGTCTTCTACCAACAGAAGATCATATACCTATTCGGTGCAGCGGTACTATGAGAAATTCTCAATTCCACAAACCCTATCATTCTCCCCATATTAGATTACCATCATTCCTTTAATGTTTCTATCTTTATCCTGTTTTAACCTATCCACCCAACCCTATAAAAAGCCGCTATGAGCCGCTACTATTGTTAATGTAATGTAAAAAAAAAAAAGGTTTGTAATTTCCTGAGTCACTACCATGGCAAATGTTTCTTTCCCCAAGTTTAGTGGAAAGAAGGGAGAAGATCTCACTACCGACTTTTTGGATGATTTCGACATTGCTTGTGTCGTCTCCAACAAAGATGACGACGCTTCATGACTTAGAATTTTTCCTCTACTGATGAAAGTAGAGGCCAAGTCCTAGTATAATGCATTGCCCCAGGCTACCAAGAATGCATGGGATGTGTTAAGGGCTGCTTTTGTAAAGAGGTTTGGTGGAGGCACAACCTCAGAGAAGCTATGGTAGCTACTGACAGAATTAAAGCAGGGAGGTCTGCTGGAGTATTCCACCTACGAGTCCAAATTTGTGGACTTATGGGAGAGATGGGTTTCCTTACTAGAGGAAGGCAAAGGAGTGCCTAATTTCCTAAAGAAGGACCGTTTCATTGCTGGTCTATGGTCGCCGCTTAGAGAGAAGGTGAAGTGAAGGTTTCTTGCAACATATGAGTTGGCAGTCGAAGTAGCCCGCCTTAAAGACAAGAAGCTGCACATGCAAGCAAGAGTAAACGAGTCAGAGGAAACAAGCTCGGCCCGACCAACCCCAGTGAGTGCAACAATCAATCATAGAGCCCAACCGCAGGAGGCATCAGAAGAGCAGCAAGACCTGGTGAGTCGCATCACCACCCAACTAGAGAGTTTATCTGTGCATCTGGTGCAGCAAGGGCATGCATCCGGCAGGAATCTAGAACAAGAAAGAGGACAACAAAGGCAGAACCAAGAGTACCACTGTTACAACTGCGGGGAAGACGGCCATGGAATGTACTACTGCCCACACCCGAAGAGGTAGAATTTCAATAGAGGAGGGAGACAGAATCAGATCTCTCCGCCAAGAGCAAGACCACCACCACCTAGGCAACCAGGACCGATCCCACCGGTCCAAATCCTTCGACCACCCATACAACAGCAACCACCACCCCAACCTCTCATTCCGCCACTACCCTCACCACCTGTTGTGAACCAAGCGGTGAGTGTTATTAGCTTGGAGGCTAAAGGGAAGGCAAAGGTAGAAGAATCAGTTTGAGAGAAGCACAAAGGGAAAGCGAAGGTAGAAGAAGTGGACGCTATGGGAGTGAAGAGTGTCAGGAACGAGGAAGCATCTCAAAGAGAAGAAAAGATGAAAAGGAAGGCCGAGTCTAGCAAGAAAGCAGCTAAACCGTGATAGAAGATAGACATCGTGGACTTCTCATTAGGTGAGTATGCAAAACCCTATGACTTAGTTCGAGATGTGTAAGTGCAGGGCCCGGAGATAACTTGGCCCCAATTACTCCACCTTGCACCAAGGATGAGGAGGTAATGTACAAAAATGGTAAGTACTAGGAAATCAAGACCCAGGATAGCTGGGGCTATCTCTGGAAGGGATCTCGATGACATCCTACCAGCCATGGACGCTCACATCAAGGGGCAACGAATCTCAAACGTCTACATAGATGGTGGCGCACAAATATGCGTCATGAGTGAAAAGATGATGCACCAGCCGGCACCTTGTCGAGCCAAGATGGCAAACAATGTAAGAGTGAAATGCGTGGGCATTGTAAATGTGGTTAAAGTAAAAGCATTAAATACAGAACTGGAGGTAGACATCTTCATCATGCCACACAAAGGGGAGGGCTACCCCATCATTCTTGGGAGGCCTTGGCTTATGGCTATGAAAGCTACACAAGACTGGAGCACCGGGATGATTTAGATGAAGGACGCTAAAGGGAAGTCCATATTCTACGACATGAGGACTGGAAAGCAGCACAATATGATCTTGGAGGCTTCAGAAGATGAGTCCACCAACGACTATTCGTCTACCTCAGGAGAAGAGACAACCACCACCGACACAAGTGACAATAGCATTGAAGTGATGGGGGTCATTCTTAAAGACCCAAAAAGATTGACACAATCTGAAACACCCCCGACAAACCAAGAGGGATCATCAGGTATGCAGTCCTTGGAGGATGCAGGTAAGTTACAAAAAATGCTCTCAAATGAGTTACAAACGAAGAAAGGAAGGAGTACGTCTCCATGCTAGGTAACTTCACTACTTTGTTCATTGATGGCTATGATAAGATCATAGGAATTACAGTAGTGCAACACCACATAAAACTCAAGGAAGGCAGTAAACCAGTAGTACAAAATCTCAAAAGACTTGGAGTAATCCAACAAGAGGCACTACTTAAAGAAGTGAGAAGTTTGCTACAAGAAGGTTTCATCTACCTTGTCGAAGAATCAGAATGGGTCTCCCCAGTAGTAGTCACACCAAAAAAAAATGGTAAGTGGAGAGTATGTGTGGATTATAAACCTCTCAATGCAGCCACAAAGAGGGATCACTTTCCCCTCCTATTCCAAGATGAAATACTCAATGAAGTGGCAGGTCACGAACAATACACATTGTGCGATGGCTACTCAGGATACTTCTAGATTAGCATTACGGAGGAAGATCAGAAGAAGACAACCTTCATCACACCTTGGGGATGTTTTGCCTACAGAGTGATGCCATTTGGCCTCACTAACGCCCCAGCCACATTTCAGTGCTATGTGACCTTTGTCTTCCAACCCTACTTTGGAACATCAATACGGGTTTTCATTGATGTTTTTTGCATCTATAGTTCACAAGCCCTTCATTTAAGCAAAGTCTATGATGGCTTAACCAGGTTGCAAACCTTGGGTGGCCAACTCAACGTGGATAAGTGTCACATTGGTGAAAGCAAAGTCACTCTCCTTGGCCATGTAATTTCAGCAAAAGAGATTGAGGCTGACCCTAGCAAGATCCAGGCCCTGGTATCTTTGTCGTCACCCACCACCGCTAAGCAGTTGGTTTCTTTCCTTCAGAAGGTAAGATACTTAAGCAGGTTCATTCACTTGCTGTCTCAAGTGGTCCTTTCCCTACAACAACTCACCCAGTGGGATGTCTTCTCATGGAGTGAAGAGAATGAGCAGCAGTTTACTGAGGTAAAGCAAATCCTAGCTAAGCTTCCCACTATTTCACCTCCTAAATGGGACGATCCATTTTATGGAGTGAAGAGAATGAGCAGCAGTTTACTGAGGTAAAGAAAATCCTAGCTAAGCTTCCCACTATTTCACCTCCTAAGTGGGACGAGCCATTTTATGTGAACCCTAGTGTGGGAAGTGATACACTCGGAGCCATGCTAATGAAAAAGGACCCCCAAACTTCTTTCATGCACCCTATTTACTTCTCTAGTGTGTCATGACCCCGTCAGAAAAGGGATTTACTGAAGTAGAACACATGGTTCTGGCACTAATGTTTGCTACCACAAAGTTCCGCTCCTATCTCCTACCTAGACCCTTTGTAATCTTGACAATGGAAGAGGTTTTTCCCATATGTAATGTGACACATGGATGTCTCATCTAGGATCTCAAAGTGGTTAATTAGATTACAAGAGTTTGACTACACCATGCAAGTAGAAAACTCCACCAGGGCTAGTTTAGCGGGAATTCTCACTCATCGCCATTATGAGAAGAAGCTGAAGGTCAACACGGACGCAAAGGAAGAAACACCAATGGAAGAGAGTCCTAGGCTGGAAAGAGATCACTCTCTTTTCTTTGACGAAGCATACAAGAGAACAATGGACCAGTCTGCAGCAGGCATAGTCATTTTCAATGAGCAACAAGAAAGAGTGTTCTCCATCGGGCAGTTATTACACTCCCACTCCAACAATGAAGCAGAATATGCAGCCCTAATTCTTGGGTTGGAACAATGTATTTCACAAGGAATTCAGCGCCTAAATGTGTTTGGCGATGCTTTGCTTTTGATAAGGCAGATAAATGGCACCTGGGTTTGTAAGAATTAGGTTTTACTTGGTCAACTACGCCAAGTTAAGGATCTTCGAAAGAAGTTTGAAGCAGTGAAACTATTTCATGTCCCCAGAGCAGAAAATCAGGAGGCAGATGCTCTAGCCAAACAAAGAATACAAGACGTTCCCGTAGGGTCCAACAAATTGAAGCTACCCCTCTTTCAAGGTAGTGATGCTATGCCTAATGTCGTCAGTTTTTTAGATACAGAAGAATGTCCGGAAGGATACACCAAAGGCCAGAAACAGTGGCTGGTAAGGAAGGCTACTAGGTACCGCCTTGTAAACGACCACTTGTATTTTAAGGGCAAGGATCAAATTCTCAGGCGGGTGCCAACCTCCAGTGAAATCACAGAGGTAATTTCAAGTTGCCATGATGGCGTCTGTGGCGGTCATTTTGATCTAGATATTACCAGTAGGAAGGTTCTACAAGCAGGATACTCTTGGCCTAGTTTGAACAGGGATGTACACCATTGGTGTAAAACATGTAAGGCTTGTCAAGTGGCCAGTGATCGCATATTAACCTACCAGCCACAAACTCCTATCATCTCATATGGTCCATTTGAGAAATGGGGAATAGATGCAATCGGTCCTTTACCAAGGGCCCAATCAGGTAAACTGTACATCATAGTGGGAGTAGACTACATGACTCGATGGGCAGAAGCAACAGCCACCACCCGCATTACAGCCCAGTAGGTAGCAAAGTTCATTTTTGAGCATATCTGTTACCGTTTTGGCACTCCTCTTAAGATAATATTAGATAGAGGACCAGGATTTAGAGGTGATTTGGTGGGAGAACTGATGAAGAAGTTAGGCATCACAGGCTGACATTCCACACCATACTATCCACAATGCAATGGTCTGGTAGAGAAGGTAAACGGAATGATTTCCAAAATCATCACAAAGCAGGTGAACAATCACACAGGGGACTGCGATAAACATCTCATGGCAGCTCTTTGGGCTTATAGGACAACGTTCCGAACATCACTAGGTTTCACCCCTTTCCATCTAGTTTATGGGAAGGAGGCAATTCTACCCATAGAGGTACAGATAGCCAGCTTACGAGTTTTGGCTAGCCAGGTACATCGTCCAATTGTAAATCTCCGAAACCACATCTTGGATCTAGAGAGACTCCAACTAAATAGGGAAGAAGCAATCAATCACTATGAAACACAGGCAGAACGATGCCGGCTCACTTTCAATCAAGGGCTTAAAGAAAAGGGACTGGAAAAAGGTATGTTAGTGCTGAGATACGACAACAGATTCGACACCAGGAAGGACAAGAAATTTCAACCTAGATGGGAAGGGCCTTTCATCATCAAGAAACGCTATGACAACGGTAGCTATAAGCTGATGGAAGCAGATGGGGGAGTTCACAAGACTAGGGTCAATGGATGGAGACTGAAAAGGCATTTTCTTAGGTTTGATCCAGAATCATGCTAGACATTCCAGAAGAGGGAGAACCCTCTAACTCCACAGCTGAATATGCAGAGGAAGGGCTAGAAGCATGAATTCCTCTAGCCAAAGGGAGACGCCTAATGATGGCCGATTTTTGAAAATCAAAGAAAAAAAAACGAAAAAACTTATTTTTCCTCTGCTGGAGCCTTGGCGACAGTGTTGGAAGGCTCGGCAATGCCTGGTCAACCTCATGGTGCTTTTACGGGCATAAGGTTACCCCCCCCCCCTTTCGATTGGCCGCCCTTATCAGCCTCATGCCTCCGCTCGTCTATGCCCCAGCCTAGCCGACCGCCCTCGGTTTTACTCTCCCTTCTCTCTTTCCTTGTAGTTGATTTCCCCGGTGGGCGTCGAATGAAATATTCCCCCCCCCCCCCCCCTCTCTCTCTCTCTCTCATTTTCCCTACATACCTCTCTCGAATATCATCTCTCTCTCTCTCTCTCTCTCTCTCTCTCTCTCTCTCTCTCTCTCTCTCTCTCTCTCTCTCTCTCTCTCTCTCTCTCTCTCTCTCTCTCTCTCACCCACACACCCCTTACTGGCCACCCTCGGCCAGGAGCGGCCTCGAGCACTCACCCCGACCCCTCTTTCGCTTTCCCTCTCGCGCTCCCTTTGTGTCCAGCTACATGTGAACTCCCGCTCTCCCGTATTTTTATCCACACACCCGCCCCCTCTCACACTCCTTCCCTCGCTCTCTCTGCAAGCCTTTGGCCCGCTAGTATTCTCCCTCTTTTCCCCACCCGCTCGCATCACCCTCCCCTCAGCCTCATCCCCCCTCCCCCCCGTTTGGCCGCTATCCCCACCCTCTTTCCACCCCCCACACCATTGACTTCCCCCCCTCCTCTCGTCCTTGAGACACCATGCAAGACAGAGAATAAGGTTCCCCCCCCCCCCCCCTCACTCACACACTCTCTTCCCCCCCGCGGTGGGCACCCACTATAGAACCCTCTCACTCTCTCTTATCCACACCCACCTCACCTCCCTCTCCCTCTCTCGCGCGTTATGCACGCTGAGCCCCAACCGGCATTCTCTCTCTCTCCCTCTCGCTCTTCTTAGCCCGAAGGTGCAGCACAAGAAGCCGGAGCACATTCTCTCTCTACACCCACACCACACACACACACACACTCATCCTCCCCCTCCCTCACCACCTCCAACCCCCCTTCTCTCTCTCTCGCTCTCTGTTTACGGCCCCAGGCCGCCCGCAGTAAGTTCTCTCTCTCTCTCTCACTCGCCGGCCTGAGAAGGCACATAAACTTCTCTCTCTCTCTCTCTCTCTCTCTCTCTCTCTCTCTCTCTCTCTCTCTCTCTCTCTCTCTCTCTCTCTCTCTCTCTCTCTCTCTCTATACACACACCACACACATACACACACACCCCATGCTTGCCGTACACACACACACACACACCATCCCCCCCCACCCCTCATCCTCACGTAGTAGGCCGCCGTCAACAGAGCCGAAAAAAAAGATATATATATATATATATATATATATATATATATATATATATATATATATATATATATATAATATATATATATATATATATATATATATATATAATATTATACACATAATAAGCCCGTTCCCACGCACGCTTGCGCACACATACAAATACACACACACACTCACGCATGCGCACCCACATCTATATATATATATATACACACATCCACCCACATGCACATACGTACACACACACACACACACGCATATACGCACTACAAATACAAAAAACCAAAGGATTCCATTGCTACTACGACAATGAAAAAGAAGGAGGACCCAAATCACGCGCTGCCAACAACAAAAATAGGAAATGCGCCGAAGGCATGCCCCGGCCGACCCCGAAAATAAGTATGCGCTACACCGACGCACCGGCAACACACCATTCGCCGGCAACATGCAACCACGACGCCATTTTCAGTAATTTATAGGTTATTTTCATTATTTCTTCAGTTTTCACCAAGCCGTTGTAAAATTCCCACTTTGTAAATTCCCTCTCTCTAGGTGATGGTCACAAAGGCCCACCTAGAGATTCTCATCTTTTAATAACCTCCCAAAAAAAAGCAAGGGTCAACCACACCAGGCCCACCACTTGCTTTGTTTCCCCGATTAAGCTTACCCTTATCACACCGGGATTACCATAATCCAAGCAGCCAACACCTATAAATTGGCACTGAGAGGTCACTATCGGGGGGGGGGGGGGGGGGGGGGGGTAGTTCATGACAAGTGAGCACTTGGTAGAGTGTAGTGGGAAGTGTTGACACTATCACCATCACGGGGAGGGGGCTTGTGTGTCTCGGGAATTGCACCATGCGAAGGGATCCGCGTCCATCGCTCAACTCGAATGGTCGATGCACACACGTATACACGCTCTTGGTAGAAAGCTTCACAATCATGGAGTCGTCTTAGAGAGCGCACCAAGTAGTTTGCACCATCTTTTCTGCCTACCTCTCTATCACCACGGCGTGCCATTTGTAAATACTGCATAAATAATTCTCCCTCACACCCCCGAGGGTTTTCATCATTTGCAAATCTCTCTCTCTCTCTCTCTCTCTCTCTCTCTCTCTCTCTCTCTCTCTCTCTCTCTCTCTCTCTCTCTCTCTCTTTCTCTCTCTCTCCGTGTGTAAGTTTGCGATGTTCATATCATCGTGGTTTGCGTCCTAGCTGCTCAAAGCTAGGTGGTGCCCCCTGTTTGCTTTATCGTGACAGGCTTGATGCGTGCCATTCGGCCCCCGACGTTTTAGAGGCCGTCGGGGTTCGGGGTTCGCTTTGCTCCCGTCAATAGCTTTACTTTTCCAAGTCTATCTCATCTTTCCCTTGATGACACCACGGCTACCATGCCTACCCCAATGATGGGCATGCCAAGAAACACGCCATGCACCTCATTTGTTAGTAAAGCATTGCTACATGGTAGCTCAATGCCGACAACGGCCCCTACAAGTGTGTACCAATCATATGCACCTATGGGTCATCGTACTCATGTAGTCCCTACCCCTCCCATTGTTTCAACAACCTATGCTCCACAACCACAACGACAACACCCAAGTTCTTATTTCTATGGGACCATAACGGCTAGCATAAGCATGTCACATCTGACGTCTGCTATGCCTAGGGCCACACATATGAACTTTGGGCCCCAACATGGCACAACACCGTACCAGACTTGGAACCCAAGGGATTCCTATGCGCCAAGCCCAATCCCAATACCTACTCCACATGTAGTCAATGGAGCGCCTTCACGCACGGTGCCTGCTCACTTAGGTGACTTGGCAACATTTGCTCAAGCTATCGGTTGATCTATTGCTGAGAATATGCGTAACACGCCTGATAGAGAACCTAGAAGTAAAGCAGTACAAATAGCCAAGCTCACACAAAAATTTAGTGGAGACGGGGATGTAAGAAAGCATATCAAAGTGTTTGAACAAATATGCGATTATCTAGGAGAACAGAATGACCTGCATAAGAGAGATACTTTAAGCCTAACCTTAAGTGGGAAGGCGGGGGATTGGTATAGAACCCTAAGGGTGGAAGAAAAAACGATTTACCATACTCTTAGGAGAATGTTCTTAAAAGAATACATGCGAGAGGGAGTCCCTTGGGGTGTAGCCTCTCAGAAGCCCAACGAGAGGAAGGAGAGTTGGTGAGAGACTTTATTAGTCGCTTGAAGCATTTGAATTTTTGTTGTAATCCAAATGAGCGCTTCACTAATAATCAATTGCTTGATAGATTCATTAAGAGATTACGACATGAGGATATCTACAATGGCCTAGTCATTAGAGGTATCACCACTTGGGAAGCAGTCACCACCAATGCGATCCAATTGGAGGATAATTTAATGATTCAAGGAGAAAGAGTGTCTGTTGAGCCTAAATCTATTAGGTCGCAAGCATCGGGGCATCAGCCAATGACCCTAAAGCCTATTGCTAAGGAGCCAAAGATATATGAGATGACTTTAGCAAATCTCACCAAGGCCATTCAAGAGAGTCTTAGAGACAATCGTGCTCCACAAAACAATCATATGTATCCAAGAAGGGAGCAACAATATGCCATGGACCGCATAGTACCAGTGAATGCCCTACTTTTAGAGTAAAATTCAATGGGAACTGTAATGCTTGTGGGAGGTATGGTCATCAAGCTAAGGATTGCATAGTATTTAAGCGTACAATGCCCAATAGACCAACCTTAGCATGAGCAGACACACCTCGAGTGCCTGCATTGATGCCTGCCCCACCTCTTGAACAAACGTCAAAACGCATGGTCCCTAGGGCCCCAAATGTTGTTCAAACAACACCCTTACCACCTCCAGTGCTAGGACAACAACCACCACATCCGAGAATCACTTCAATGAATCAAGTGGGTTGTGAGTCATCTATTGCTTGTTTGGAAGACTGTGAGGAAGACATAGACCCTAATATTTCCTATGGGATGGATGCGCTTGAAGAATGTCCACAATACTACATGGTGGACTATTGGGGACAAGTCAAATTTGTCTATCAAGAGCTGTTCTTGCTGCAAGAGGCTAAAATATCAATTACATTGCTAAGAGACCACCTCTTCAATGCTATGAGTGTGGAGTTCCACATCGTGTAGCCGAGTGTCCTATTAGGCTACAAAAGAACACCACACTAATGCAAACCAATAAAGGGAGAACGTCTATAATGCCAATACTCATGTGTAATTGATGTGGCATAGATCATTTGATTGCCCAATGTCCAAACAATCCAAATGCACCAAAGATCACGCCATTGAACTTGATTGAGGTTACCAAGGAGCCATCACAAAGTAAAACTGTGGTACCAGTAAACGTACTCACATGATCGATGCTCCAAAAACAAAATTATATTCTTAAGGAAAGAGACACGGTATCAATTGCCCAATCTCAGAAAAAGAAGAAAACACGAAGGAAGAGATCGCAAAAAGCAGCGAAGTCAAACCCCAGTTCAAAGACCAACATAGGGACTGGTGTCGACCCTGTATATATGAATGAAGGTGAAGAGGATTCAGATTCAGGAGAAACCATGGAGACCAAAACGACCACTAAGATAGAAACCAACAAGGAAGATCTTCATGAGCCACAATGGCCAGGATCCAAGAAGAAGATATGAACTTATCCAAACCCTACAGAGGAGATCGAGTGAGAGAAGCAATTAAGGAGTTTGGTAAAGGATACCCAAAGGGATCTAGAACCAGCACCTAGGCAGATCCAGATTACAGACACAGTGTTCCCTACGCAACAACAACCTCACCAAGTCCATAGACCCTTAGCCATACCTAGTTTCATCCAAGAAGAAAGTGACTTAAAGTAATGGGAAAGTGGGCATACTCACTTCTTGATGGAAAGAATGTTTACAGAGGGACTACGCGATCCTATTGAAGAAATGGAGATCCCATCTTCCCCACGTTGTGAGCGGGATGGAAACACACAAAACGCCTTTATAATGACCCAACACACACTCTTGGGATGATACACACACACACACACACACACACACACACACACACACACACATACACACACACACACACTATGGGGCACCACTCGGCTTACACAACCCACCTGGCCGAGACAGGGAACACATCGATGGAGTGAGAGGAGAGAGACTACCCATTTACCCACTCCACACAGACACACACACACACACACACACACACACACACACACACACACCCAAAAACTCAGCTCAAAAGAGGAGAATTTTTTATTTTTAGTCACAATTGAGCTTGGGCCAACACCAATGGGGCAAATAGCTCACACAATATGGGTAAAATATGCCAGATACAATCACAAATTGGAGCAGAAGCTTCGCTCATAGGAGGAACTTACACAACCAAAATAGCAAAAAAATAGTGAGAAATTTGGCAAAATGGACAATGCTATCGTGTCCGGAACGGCCCAAAACCCCAGTCTACAATGTCAAAGTGCTCAAATCTGACCTCGGATGAGCAGTTTACAGCCAAAACACAGTTGCGGCTGTTCCTCCTCTTCTCTCCACGTTTTTTCTGGTCTTTTCTCAGGTTTTTTAGTTCCCACACTTAGCTTTATTATTGGGCACCTTTTTCCTTTTAGTTGACCTCAAACGACCCCGAACAGGCCAAAAACTGACCTCGTAGTGCATAGTTGTCAGCCTGCTGCATCCTCCGCACACCTGGCACTCAACTTTTTTCAATAATTCATCCCGCAACCAAGTGAAGTGGCCCCAAAATATGGTCCTCATGATGACCTTTCTCCATAATTATCCCAAGAAAACATCCACGTTGTGCCCGTACTTATCCACGTGCAAGTATTGACCCCATTCGACCTCCTGACGCCACTAGATGCCATCTGACGCACCTGCTTACCTTATGTCATCGGCCCGCGGATACCTCCCTCGAGAAGTTTTATGCGCTACCAACTCCTCATTATTATAGAAAAAACACACTGGTACTGGTGATAGTGAAAATCGATGCACTATGTACATGTTGTCCTACCTGTACACATGTGGGCCCCATGTAACCACCTGGCTTTGGAAATGGGCAATCCTTTATTCGATGCACCATGCATGTGTATGTACATATGTGCAATCCCTTGCTCCAAAAAACTCCTGACATAATTTGCCCATCCCCTAGCCTGCTAGATCATTCATGATCAGCAGCAACAAAAAGAGATATGAGATTCATCGCGTCATAGGTGTCCTCATCCCTCACACACATTACTTGCTCCACAGGCAGCTCATCTTGCTCCACCATCATTAATCTGGAATGATATAATTAAAGACGCAATTCATTTACCCTTGACTTATGTAAAATCCCATCCAGGTTAACCAACCGATATGTACCATTCGAAAAACACTCCACTACCTTGAAAGGGCCTTCCCACTTAATTTGAAACTTCTAGGTGTTGTTCAACTTACTGTTGTAGCGCAAAACCAAGTCATGCTTCTTGATACCCTTACTTTTGACCTTTTCATTTATCTTTTCCAAAGCCTTATCCTGCATCTTCCCATAATGTTCCAATGCACTCATCCTATCCATCTGAACCTCTTGTAATTGTAAGAGCCTTTCTTTGAATGCATCACTAGGCGGCCCAAGTAACTTCTCTAGCATCTTAACCGCAGGCAACTCTACTTCCACAGGCAATAGTGCTTCCTTTCCATATACCAAATTTAATGGAGTAAACCCTGTACCTGTCTTCACCGAAGTACGGTAAGCCCATAATGCACTAGGAAATTCCAAATCCCAATTCTTTCCTTGGTGCTCTGTCACTTTCGAAAGAATTTGTACCAACTCACCATTGAATCTTTCATTTAATCCATTACACTTCTAAGCTCATATGCCTCCACTTCTAAGCTCTTTACAACACCCAAACAGTTTACTTTCTGATGGTTTGCCAATCTAATCCGAAACCCTGACACACCAGTCACTGTAAGACCCATCTTCTCAATGCATGAGTGTGTTATGACACATATTTGGGCTCCGCCATCCACATAACCTTGTCCCAAATTTTTCCTTTTATGCCAGACATCTACTATTGGACAAATGTCTGGTAGCTCATCCATTGCCAACACCTTCACTGAACCTCTCTCTGGTTCTTCTCCATTGGGTTAACCATCCTCTTCCACTGTCACTTTAGCTTAGGCACCATTTCTATAAGCTGCCCAAAAGTAACATCTCCCTTCGTGCTTGTCAGATTCTCCTTCAAGTTATAGCTTACTTGCCCATCCCCTAGTGGAAAATCTGAAACATGAAACTTGCAACGAGCCCTTCTTTTACTCTTGGCCTTGACATCCTCACCTTCATGGATCTTTCCCTTCTTCTTACTAGGACCTGGGGCACTTCTTCCTTCCTTGTCCTTTGTAGTCCTCTTCCCAATAGGCGTCACTAATGTATCCTCTAGCTTTGATGCCTTCTCCAAGGTGATTACACTTATCACTTTTGTCTTTCCCTTTTCCTCCTGGGTTAATTCACTGGTTCCTTCTTCTCCCTTAATTTCAATGCCAATTAGCACCTGTCTTGGCAATGGATACATGTCTCCACCCATCCTTGGTGGCTTATCACATTGCGGGCTAATGTGGCCCAAATCTCCACAATTATAACATGTGGGTGTCTGCCTCCAAAACCTACCATTGCTTTGTCCAACACGATTCCTAGGTCTTTCTTCACCTCCTGTGACTGATTTGCAAACCTCCCTCGACCTCGATTATTTCCCACTTGACCTAGCATGTTTAGGCTGACATTCTTCATTAAATCTACCACTTGCCTCATGTCTTGCCTTAGCCCATCATCTTGCACTGCTGTAGTGACCACTGTTGGCATAAATTGAGGAGTAACAGCAACCACTGGTTCATGATGAACCCCTAGTATGCGACCTTGCGAAGAATCCATAGGCTAAAATTCAGACCTCATGGGCAAAGAATCCATCCCTAGCTGACTCATTTTCCTCAGCTTCCACTCTTTGTTCCTTGCCACCTCCAATGCATCATCATATGTTCTAGGATTCTTTAGCTCCACTCTCCAACGTATATTCTCCCAAAGACCAGCCAAGAACCTGTCCTTCTTCATCATGTCAGGCGGGGGTACTTGTGGTGCTAAGGCCTTGCACATCCGCTCCCATGCCAATGAAAACTTACGTATGTATGCATCTACTGGCTCACCTTCCTTTTGCACCAAAGCCTGTACTTCTTGCCACACTTTATCGGGATCTTCTATCTTCACAAACTCCACTTCTAATCCATGCCTTAGATTGTCCCAACTCAATCTTACAGGTGGATCAGCCACACGCAACTCCTCTTCAAATGCTTTGGACCAAACTCGTGCATCACTTTTCAAACAAATTTGAAGAAGACGTAACATTTGCATCGGGTCATGGATCTGGTTGCTAATGCAGGCAACCTCCATCTTTTCCAAAAAGTCTTCCACATATTCATCACTTCTTCCATGAAACTCCGGATAAGAGAAAGCCATGGCTACCCAAGCTACAATGCTTTGAGAACCCCTTCGAACACACGTGCAAGAACCCAAAACTTTTGACTGACTCAATCCCCAGAAACTTCAATGGAGCTCAACTTTAGATAAGCACAAACACATGCACATCAAATGAGTTTTCATAGTAAATCATTGGAATTACAACAGGCAAAGGGCATTCCAGTATCTCTCGTAATATTCTTGGCCCGAACATAAAGACTATGCTCTGCTGGAAAAAAATCTTCCTGGACACATGAACATTTATCTGGATTCTTTGAGTTAAATGAAAAGGAGTGAATTGAGGTCCATTTTGATCATCCATTAAAGCCAACCATGCAGCTCCCAAGAAAGCACACCCGTCTTATCCTCTGATTTTGCCAAAATTTCAGCAGCATAACATCATAAATGGCTTAAAAGACCAAAAAACCAGCCATCATAACTCAAAAAATTTTGGCAGAGTTTCCCCAGAAGTAGAGCAGTAAGAACCCAAAATATAGACTGTATATGTATGCATAAACTGCCAACAATAGAACCCGAGCATCAATTAGGAATCACTAGTATATAGCCTATGGCGAGGTCACAAAAAGGGTGCTCCAGCCACCTATATCACCGAAAGGATCTCCACATTTGAGAATCCCCCAGCTCAATATAACCTCACGGTATCGACCCTCTAATGAAGGCTTATGCAAATCTTGTATAGTCAAGTCTCATAAATGCCTATCTTCCAGACCAAGTCTCAAAAATGGTTGGGATTGCCACATAAAACCAAGTATGGATCCACAAAGGCGTACAATGGTAGTTTCCACCAATAACGTACAATACCAATAGACAATGCGCTCAAACAGGCGCCAAATGATGCATACCCACGACAACTGCAAGTGATTCCCACTTGCTAGTGTATCACTCTACTCCAGCTACCTGTACCTATGTAAATCACATGTACATGTACCTGTACCTGTCCCTGTAACCTGTAACCTATAATCTGCAATCCCAAATCTTGAAGCTTGAAGCTCGAAGTAGAAGGTACTGGAAGAAGATCCTCCGTGGGGGCGCCAAAAGAATGTGAGCGGGATGGAAACACACAGAATGCCTCTATAATGATCCAACACACACTCTTGGGATGATACACACACACACACACACACACACACACACACACACACACACACACACACACACACACACACACACTATGGGGCACCACTCGGCTTACACAACCCACCTGGCCGAGATAGGGAACACATCGATAGAGTGAGAGGAGAGAGACTACCCATTTACCCACTCCACACAGAGACACACACACACACACCCCCAAAAACTCAGCTCAAAAGAGGAGAATTTGTGATGTTTAGTCACAATTGAGCTTTGGCCAACACCAATGGGGCAAATAGCTCACACAATATGGGTAAAATATGCCAGATACAATCACAAATTGGAGCAGAAGCTTCGCTCATAGGAGGAACTTACACAACCAAAATAGCAAAAAAACAGTGAGTAATTTGGCAAAATGGATAGCACCATCGCGTCTGGAACGGCCCAAAACGCCAGTCTACAATGTCAAAGTGCTCAAATCCGACCTCAGATGAGCAGTTTACGGCCAAAACATGCTCCAAAAATAGCAAAAACACAGTTGCGGTTGTTCCTCCTCTTCTCTCCACATTTTTTCTAGTCTTCTCTCAATTTTTTCAGTTCCCACACTTAGATTTATTACTTGGGCACCTTTGGCCTTTTAGTTGACCTCAAACGGACCCCGAATAGGCCAAAAACTGACCTCCCAGTGCTTAGTTGTCACCTTGTAGCATCCTCCGCACACTTGGCACTCAACTTTTTTCAATAATGCATCCCACAACCACGTGTAGTGGCCCTAAAATATGGTCCTCATGATGAAATTTCTGCATAATTATCCTAAGAAAACATCCACGTTGTGCCCGTACTTATCGACGTGCAAGTATTGACCCCATTCGACCTCCTGACGCCACTAGATGCCATCTGACGCACCTGCTTACCTTATGTCATCGGCCCGCAGATAGCTTCCTTGAGAAGTTTTACGTGCTACCAAATCCTCATTATTATAGGAAAAACACACTCGTATTGGTGATAGTGAAAATCGATGCACTATGTACATGCTGTCCTACCTGTACACATGTGGGCCCCACGTAACCACCTGGCTTTGGAAAATGGGCAATCCTTTATTCGATGCACCATGCATGTGTATGTACATAAGTGCAATCCCTTGCTCCAAAAAACTCCTGACAACATCAAGGGACTGAAGCCCAAAAAGTGCCCAAATTGATGGATTTCATGTCTTCAGAAGTTAGAACCACCATCATGTCCAAATTATATAAAGACCCTAAGCTAGTCTCAAATCTTCGAGCCTTCCTCAGTGGAAAACCGAAGTTTGGGCTACCACAATTTGCACAGATGGATGGAGCTGGGGAGATGCCAATAAAGGAGGAACACTTAGACCCACAACCCAACATAGGTGGAAACCTTGTGGTAGAAATACTTGTTAACAAGTTGGGACAATACTTTGAGGGTGATGAATCCAATGCAATTATACAAATCACTACTAAGGGATTAACTGTGAAGGGAATCCTTGATGGTGGCACTTGGGTTAGCATTGTGACAAAAAATTGCTGGGAAACTATGGGAAGACCTCACCTTGCAACCATAACCATAGTAGTGAAGATGGCCAATGGGTCTATTGTTAAACCTATTGGGATGCTAGAAGATCTCAAGATCAAGGTCTTTGGACATAAAATAAGAATTACCTTCATTGTTATGGATTTTGCCAAGCACACTATGGCATTGGAGATGATATTAGGACGTCCTTTCATGAGGGAAGCAAAAATGGTGCATGGCTGGTCTAAAAACCCTGTCTACTTGCATTTCCAAGATTCTGTCATTCTAGTGGATCTTGTAACTGGTCGAGCGCATCCCCTAGGAAACAAGTTTATAATTGATCATAGATCTGACACCACAGTTCACTCGGCGCCATTGCAGTATTGTTACACGTGTAAAGCGGACACTGATGTTGGGGAAGATTCTCCTCATATGGATGTACTACCTGGGATGACCGAGTCGGATAATGTGGATTGGGTCTACCTAGCAGCAACCATAGACACTTGGGGAAACAGGGGGATGACCTGGGTAACACCTGAGGGGGTTGAAATGCCCCCCCTCGTACCCTTAAATATTCTAGAACCAATGCATGTAGATTCTGACAAGACTCATCCTAATATAGCGAAGAAAACATACAAGTGGGTCCCTAAAGCTTCTTTAGCGACCATAGCTAGTGCTAAAAAAATAGAAGCCTTGTAAGAAACGTCCCACTCACTCCAAGAAATGTAAGGAAACGTGGCGGTGGATTCCTAAACAACTATTGGAAGCCCAAGGCTACTATCAAGGAAATGATCAAATCTGGGTGCTAAAACGTAGATTGTGTTCTTACCTGTCACCTGGCCATGTGCGCCCAATCCTGTAGATCCAAAACGAATTGAGAATCGTGGAAGGAAAAAAATCACAGAATGTTACACAACCGCTCCAGAGCTAGTTTGGGTACCGAAGAAAGAACGATTTGTTCCACCTAGCTCAGGAAGGGGGGAGTCCCATGAAGCTTCTAGCTTCTCATGTAATGCATCCATAGAGGTAAAAGCTTCTCCACATCCTTCACCTACAATAGTGGACCTCCATGAAGCTAAAAAGGAATCCACACCTCCCAATGTTCAAGAATCACCTAATGAACCGCTTCAAGTTCAATACTAGGAGAGTACCTTACCACCCTTGCAACTCGACGAGGCACCTAAAGTAATAGAAAAATATTGGCAAAAATCCCCACCTATTACCAACTAGAACACTTGGTTTCAAAGGGTTACGAGCACATTTCAAAGAGTATAACCTACCCAAGGAAGGGGGGAAGTCTTCATTCATGTCATCCTATTGAATTATTTCTCTCTCAACCTTCCTCCCTGACCTCTCAATCTCCCATCTCCCAATCCTAGGGAATGTATATATAAAGCCTTATACTCACAAAAAACAAAAAATAGTAAAGAGCAAGAGCAATTAGTAGACGAGTGTGCACAATAAAAGTCAAAGCATTGACCCAGAACTACACATTCACATCCGGTACACTGAAACAGAAACCTATGTCATCCAACACCTTTGATCCTCATCACTCGAGTGATGGAGGGTAGGTAGGATTAGTACAATAGGAGTGTTTCTATTTTAGAGTTTAGTGATTAGCAAAGTTCTTTTTTCGCATTGATGTGCCTCTTAGAGGTATTCTTGTGTTTCATAGTGTGTACAGGGACGTGTTGTTGTGGTTAGGATTTGGACCTTCATGGAATCTTTCTCTCGTTCACTCTTCAAACCAAGCGTGATCATCAACACAAACAGGTGTTTCTTGTCCATTAGCATTGTCCCTTATCTTTTTTGCATCTACGTTTGTTTACTTTACTTGTGATTGGTAGCATAATATTCAGCACATTTGCTTAGTACCAAATATTAAAATCAATGTAATTTTTTGTCATAATCACTTGTCTAGGTTTAAAAATTAAGCAGTTTGACTAAGCTAGTTTAACCAAGCTAGGCGTTAGAGATCTTCTCTTAATACCATGGGGAATGCCTTCCTAATAATCAATGGTTACTGAGGTTTTTAATTCGATTTAAGCAGCATTGTGTGAAATGTACTAGGGCTAGTGGGCTTGGTCCCTATTGACCTTTAGCTTAAGTACGATAAAGGGAGTTTACTAGTATGATAAGCCTGGGGAGGGTAACAATGTTATATGACCCCCCAAAGTTACAAAATTAAAATGCTGAAAACGAACAAACAAAAATCAAAGTGCCACAATGTAAAATCTTAAGCTGGAAGAGAAATTTCAGCTTGATTTGGTACTTCACTCACATGTATCGTCTATGGTACTAGAGCCCTAGAGGTTCCCAGTGTGGGTGCTTTTCCTTGAAAAGAAAAAAACCCAAGGCATACAAAATAAGCACACACATAAAAATTGAATCACTGTGAAAAGACTTTGGAGGGTCAAAGAAAAGGAAATAAGTTAGGCAATGATTTCATGAACAATTCCTTTTATCATAGCTTAACTACAAGGTCTTCTAGGTATAGCCTCTAGCCAGCCCTCGGACATGAAATACTTGGCTCTCGCGATTAAACAACTTAATTGACCAGAGAAAATTGAGAAGCTTGCCCATGGTATTAATAGTCGATCTTTAGTGCTTTTCGACTGTTAAATTAGTAACCCCATACTTGTTTAATCTTTTATCTTTACAACTGTTTATGCGTTTGATTATATTACAATTAAATGTTTATTGCTGAAAAATGGTTTAAAATTTTGTTACCAATCAAATTGTCTGCCTACAACTGTGTATGCTTTTTAATTGTATATAAGAATGCAATTATTGTGTCAATTTTGTTTGATTTTGCAGTCTGAAGAAGGCTAAGGATACTCATCTCAAAGGCTCTTCCATCTCGACAAACGAGCTTCAACTCAATAGCTTCTGAGGACGGAATCTACATTAGGAAGGGGGGCATGTTAACCCTCACGCACATTTCTATCACCTACAATAGACTCCGTATTATTATTTGGTAGAGTCAGGTACCGGGCTTGTTGGTCCAATAGGAAAAGTGTAAGAGTGATCGCCGATGAGAGGCGCACTCTAACTGGAACATACAAGGGTTAGTTGGCTAAGTATGGGTGCTCAAGTGTGAATGGGGCGAGCTCATATAAAAGTCACCTAAACCTAAAAATCATTCATTTTCTCATTTGTGCAATTGAAGAGTGCTCTTGCTCCATCTCCATCTTCTTCTTCTTCATCTCCTTGTGTGTGTGTGTGTGTGTGATTGAGAGAGAGAGAGAGAGAGAGAGAGAGAGAGAGAGAGAGAGAGAGAGAGAGAGAGAGAGGAAGTGTGTGCAATCGAGCATTGCGACGACGGCACGGCGGCGGCGAGGCGGTTGTGACAATAGCTCTGGACACACCCTTGCTCTGTTAGCTTGCTAGATTAGTCTGGTTGTGTGCTTGCAGCCATATGTGGCTCGCACAACAGTGTACGGAAAGTCCCTTGCATTGAAACGTACAATAGACATGCACACCAGACTTTGGGGACAATACCTTTGGGCACGAAACTCCACCAGGCCCTATCGACTCTCTCTCTCTCTCTCTCTCTCTCTCTCTCTCTCTCTCTCTATTTTAAAGTTCAGTGATTATGGAGTTTTTGTTTGTGTGTTGCTATTGATTTCTCACTTGGAGTGTCAAAGTCGGTTACATTCTTTGTCCAATTCACACATGTTCTTTCATTGTTCATCATTCAATTCTTTCAAATAGATAGAGTAAACAAAAAGATTGGTCGGAGGCTGATTCTGTCTACATAGATGGTATCTACAAATACTCATGCACAGAGGATCCAGGGGGATCTGGGGAGACCTCTAGGGGAGCTCACAAGATGCAGCAGTAGAGGCATACCCACACACTGAGCTTGGATAGCTAACAATGTTTTGGGAGCACACCCAATAATAGCTAGTATGATGAGGAGTGCACAGAGACAAGAGGTACTTCTAGGAGTCATTACTCACAAGGAGTAACGGATTGCTTCTCAACATTTGCTACGACGAAAGAAGAGAGTGTTTCTAGCTCGACTAGAGAAGGATTTATGTCAGTTGTTTTTGAGCTAGGATTGAGGCAAGGCATGGCAACTCTTCCATGAGCACTCTCCCCAACCAATCATCACTTCTATGGAGGTATGGGGTCAGTATGCATTATCCCTCTACATAGTCTTAAGGCAGCCAGATCCATCAGAGCCGTGCCCACACACATGTCCTTTCTTTACCGCCGAGATGGTAAAGAAATCCATTGATAGGATGAAGGCCAAGAGAGCATATGATCATGATAGCCTAATAGCAGAGCATTTTATACATGCCAAAGATTTTCTTAGAGAGCTTCTAGCAATGATGTTCAACCATGCCATAAGTGAGGGCCTCCGTGATACCTAGAGTTTGTCCACTATTGTACCTATCTTCAAGTCAGGGGACCCTATGGAGCCTAGGAACTACCACACTTTCATGAGTGGCCACACATTGCTAGGTTGTATGCATCCATCCTTGAGCAGTAGTTGAGTAGATGGGCAGAGAGAGAGGGTGTACGAGCAACAGGATAGGCGGGTTTTAGGAGAGGTTTCTCTACTCTTGATCATATTTTGACACTCAGAGCCATTATTGAGGAGGATAGATCACATGGGAGACAACTCTATTGTTGCTTTGTGGATTTTTGCAAAGCCTTCGATAATGTGCCCAAAGCTAGATTGATGCGCAGACTGCAGGAGATGGGGATACCCAAAGAGTTGATTTGGGGGATCATGGCTCTATACAAGTCAGTAGTGGGACATATACGCACTCCAGAGGATATTTTTGATTTGGTTCACACCACTATTGGAGTGGCACAGGGCTACCCGCTATCTCCTACTATCATGATGTTGTGAAAACCACTAACCTTAGTCACTTGGTTTCTTTCCCTTGATTTTTATTTAACTTTTGGGATTGTATTTTTGAAGTCACAAATGGGTGAACATTGTGTGGCTAGTGTGAAACGGCCGCCAGTTGAGAGAGTCACCCGTTGTCGGGAAGGGCAAGCTGCCCCCACGAGATGGTCAAGCTAGTTGGCACTAGAATCCAAGCCGTAAAAGGGTGTCTGGGCTCAATTAAAAGTTGTTTAGTCCTCTCATGACACTTATAAGTTGGTGGGAACTAAGAATTTAATTCAAAAGAGGCAAAGTGGACACTTGGAGGATCTTGGTTAATCTGCAAGTACAGCTCAACTGGGGGCGCCCAAATTTGAGAGTGGAGGCTGATTTTGGCTTGACTATAGTGTGTGGGTCAGTAGTGGGTGCATGTTTCACAACTTTAATTTGAAAAGCTTGCCTTCTCCTTTGTCTTATGTAGCACGATGATTCCGCTCTTGCACAACTCTCTCCCCCTTTGAATATAGAATATTCATGCCCCACTTGAGGGCTTTCCATCTATATGTACAGTTGTGTGGGTTCATGTGCGTATGTTGAGGCAAGAGCCTCTTGTCTAGGTACTGGATTAGCTAATTGCTCAATGCTAATGCCTTGTAGGTACAAGAGAATTCAGAGAGATTTCACGCAAGAAATCTCGTTTGATTCAAAGGGAAAGTAGCCCTACAGATGCGAGAATACGAGGGATTTCTACGGATACGATCGGCACGCAAAACAGAGCCTAAAACAGTGAATTACAACTTGTGTATTTTTGCAGGTTTAGGGTTCTGACCCTAATTGATTCCTAATAACCCCAGGACCTTCAGGGAAGCGTTGGGATCACTGTACAAGTGATTTGGTGCGGCAGAAAACAAAAAATTCAGCGTGCTGTAGATTCTTGTCAGGTTTGGGAAAGTGCTCGTATGCACCGAGAAAGTCATCTTTTACATTAGGATTTTGTCTGTGAAGCCTCCTATTGCGGTTATGCTATCAAAATTGGGCTAGAGTAGGGCATTTTCACCCAATAATAGCGGGACAGCTCATAGGAACTCACAAGATTTCTCCCAAGTTTTATAAGAATAAAGAAAAGGATAAAAGCATGAAAAGCTGGTCAGGTTTTGGGGCAAAATTGGTGGATCACTTTGGTACTTTCATATTGTGTGAGGGTCTACTCTAAGTCGATTAAGGGGGTACCAGGATTTGAAACATCACTTCAAGATTTCATTATTTTTTGAAATGCAAGCATGCAAAAGGTAATCTGCTCAGTGCTGGCACGCACCAAGGTCGCATTGCATGGATTGCTCCTATTTGTAACTCTTTCAAAGCTCACTCTCTGTTGTGCTGTGCCACTAGTGCCACGAGACTGCTAACAACCATTTCTTCCTCAAGGTAGTGAAATCTCTCTCTTTTCTCTCTCTCTCTCTCTCTCTCTCTCTCTCTCTTTCTCTCCTACTGATGCTTACTCATCTCTGTTGGGTCAGATTTCTTTGCATATCTAGACTGTTGAAATGTTGGATTTTCTTCTTCTTCTTCTTCTTCTCTCTCTCTCTCTCTCTCTCTCTCTCTACACCCATTCATTGTTGGATGAGATTTAATGGTTTTTTTATTGGGACACCATAAATGAAGATGCCACCGCAAAAGTGCACCTTACCAAACAAATCACCGGTTGAGGTGTCATCCACCAGCTTGCATTCCAACAGTAGCAAACGGTCCAAGAGTGGTGCAAGTTTGTCATCAAAGGACACCTTTCTTGCCTCTGATAAGAGAAATGGTAATCACCCATTCCCTTCTCATGAATGTATGAATCTGTTAAATTAATACTTTTTGGTAAAAAAAATTAGATGTTAAAGGTCTGCCACTGTTTTTCTCATGTCCACATTTCATTAGTTTTATTACATTGAATGCATAGTTTTACATGGCGGTGGAAGTGTTTTGACTAATCCCCTTCCCTCTAATTTTTGTGCTCACGGAAGGCTCAATATCCCAAGAAGACCAGATTCTACTTTACCCAACATGACCTACACGAGGATTACGTTCTAAGTTTGGAAGGCAAGCTGTACCAACATTTTTCTAATGAGGATGTGATAGATGAGGATTGGCTGGCAATCTTCACAAAGAAAAGGGAGAAGGGTGCCAGGATCTTCTTGCATATGGTGCGGCCTAAATATGCAGAAGAATGCAGGTTATCATTTCACAAAGTATATCAAGCCATACCAACCAACAAAGAAATCACGCACAAGTTTTCAAACCTAGTTGCCATGCAAAGTACAAGGGGTCAGCAAAATGTTGCATGGGTTGTTTTTGGTGAACGTCCTAGATCACTACGAGAAGCTCTCGCGCGGGATGGACAAAAAGCTCAAGAACTAGAATGACTGCAATGAAAATGGTCAGCATGTGGCTTGGACCACACAATCCACTCCGAAGGCTCTCATTGACCATGGGGGATAACTTCGCAGTTTGGGCCCTCACTCATTTTTGAATTGCAACTCTGTTAATCTCCAAATCGTGGTGGAAGTGGAGCAGATGTTGGCTGCAAGAAAGAGTATACTGGAGGGTGTGAAAAGCACACTAAATGCAGCCCAAATGCAGCTACAAGAGAAAAGTCAGAGCATGTGGAAGATAGAGGGAACATCTTTAGCTGCATCAGTGCTTTAAGGGAAATTTACTGAGCTTCAAACATTGAAAGACAGCATGGAGGGAGGAGCATGTGGTGCATCTGATTCTGAGCTAATGGTGATTGATGCAAAGATCAAGTGCATTGATAGCTCTAGGGGTTGATGCAAGAAACTCAAAGATTAGAGACAATGTTGACCGTATGTATAGAGGTATGCATCAATCGATACATTGTGTATTAAAACTAAACCTTGCATTTAGGTTTTTAAGTGCAATGTAAGTGCATGTGAACTTTCTAAGTGGTTCATAGAGTTTTGGGATATTATATGACAAGTACAACTCTCAAGATTCAACACCTGACTCTGATTATGTTTTGCATGGTACTTTCCACAAGTCCCAATGGAGTCTTTTTAGTACTTAACAAGGCACGAGTAGATAGAACTACACAAACTTTGTCATTTAACAAGGATTAAATATGTCATGGTACTTTATATAAGTACCAATGGAGCCGTATGGTGCTTCACAAAGCCTAGGGATGGTAGAAATGAGGTAGAACTCTCAGATTCCACCATGTGATTGTGATTATATACACCATGGTACTTTTTGTAGTTACCAATGAGGCAGTGTTGGTGCTTCATAGAGCTTATAAATGGTAGCAAATAGGTAGAACTCTGAAAATCCAACATTTGATTGTGATTGAGTAGATCATGGTACTTTTTGTAAGTACCAATGAAAGTTTATTGACTAGTGATTCACAAATATTAGTGATGGTGGTGGAAATCACAAAATCCTCCATTAAACTAGGTTTAAAGGTACTTTGTGAAGCTAAGTAATATCGTATCTTTTTATATGGTAG